>NC_073724.1:22779914-23127414 GCF_023634155.1 Falco peregrinus
AGGCCTTTTTTGCTTCAGCAGTACTATGTTGATCTCTTTTTTTTCCCTCTTTCTGTTGAAGATTTATCCCACTTAATGTTAGATGTTGAAAAGAAACACCTTTATCAGGAGAGAAATTAGCCTAGGCTCTTGAATGCAAATAATGAAAAATAAGTACATCCTTGCTTTGACTGTAAAGGGAACCCAAGGCTGCTTTTCTCCCAAGTTAGATAACTCCTTCAATAAAGCTTCCCATCCTACACACACACACACACACACGCGCCCACGCCCGCGCACGCACGCACGCACACACACAAACACACTCTCTCTCTCTCAGGGAACTTCTGCCCTTGAAAACACTTATCTCCAAAATCAATAATAATTGCTAATAACAGACTGGAAGGAATTATTACAACAAAAGGAAATTTACTCATATTCAGACAAACTACTACAGAAAAAACATAATATCCAAGTGTTCTTATGTTACTGTGCCTGTGAGGCTATTGTACCTGTTATGCTCTTTACTTAATCACCTTTCTCTTTGCCTTCTGCTCAATACATTTCCCAATACTGTTAGTTTCTTCTTTCTTCATTCCATCACTAAATCATATCCAGTTTATTGGGGAAAAAAGGAAAGGAAAAAAAAAAAAAAAAGATTAATTGTGTGCTCCTAATATTTACCAACCATTTTTGCATGACTTCAGAAGGAAAATCTGGGACTTACTATCTCAAGGAAGCAAGTTTCTGATATTTCCTCCTGCCAAAGCTTATAGATGCGGTTAATTATTTGCTCAGAGACATATTTAAAAGAATGGAGCTACTACCACAAAGTTAGAAACATGCATAAGACTTAGCAGGCTTAGGGCCTAATTAAATATGTATATTTTCTCTCTTCTCATTTAGTTGCAATAAAGAAAACTGGAGAATTTTAAAATATTGTACATGGCTTGTCTTATTGCATTTCTACTGTGATGGTGCAATTTTAATCAACCTAGCGATGTATATTAATAATGTTAATGGAACATGTTATTATATTACTATCTTTTACAATTAACCTAATTTTTAGGATTCTGGTATTGCATAAGTATGAGAAAATATAAACTTAAACACCTCAATTAATAAAACAGTATCAGATAACATTTAAATATTACTAGTATGGAAATAAGCAAAGACTGTTGCCATAAAAGTAGTGAAATACATTACTATTTCACTCTTTCAATTTTTTTAAAAAAATAATAGAAAATGATCAGGGAATGATGAGGATTTCTGAGTGAGCCCTGTTAGTAGGACAATATTTTTTTCAGAGGTATTTGACTAGAAATGTTAGGGTGTTATATGAGTAGGTTACTAGTAAGTAACTGAGGTAAGAATGGTCATTTATTTTCAATAGCATCTTTCACATGAAAGCTAACTTAGAGGTTTTAGAATGATTTACCTTTAACTGAAGGTAAATTCTGTGTGAGTGCCATCCTGAAGTTATTTGCCTTGTCTTTTCCCCATAGCAAAAGCTATTAGCTCTGATAGGATAGGTATTATGGAAAAGAAAATTCAAGTCAGCAGAGCAGTAGTTGTTGGAACATTGTGAAGAAAAAAGTATAATATTCTCTTGTGAAAACAAAACAAGTCCTCCATTTCTAGAATTTACCACTTGTCATTATTCTGTGAGTTCAAACTCTCACTAGATACCTTTACAATACTTCAAAAATATTAATATCTTTTGTACTTGTTGACAGATTAGTTTCTTATCTGTTTTAAAAGCTAAAATGGCAGAATATTTGTGAATGCTATTATTCATCTCTTGATGATGACAGGTTTCTTACAAATCAAAAGAAAGTTAACAGGAGACAGAGAAGCTCACTAAAAGGTTTGTTTGGCGCCTTTTTTTTTTTTTTTTTTTTTTTTTTAAGGGGGGGAGGGGTGTCCTGGAGAAATAAGATAATATATCATATTTAGCTGGTTCTAATTTGAGAGATCGTTCTAGGAGCAACTCAGTAAAACCCAAAATTATATTAAAGGGTGGAAAACATTATTTAGATTAATATCTTTCTTTCCATTTTTGCTTGCTGTAGAATCATATTAGATGTTTATACAATATTCACAGAAATATAAAGAAAAATATTGGAAATAACAATAAATTCATCACTAAGAAGACCAGGAATATAACATTTCTCAAAACATAAATTACTGGGCTTTAATAGGCTACCTTCAGAAGGCTGTATTGGAGATAAGCAATCTGAAGTGAGAAATGTGTTGAGTAGGAATGTTTATGAAATTTCTTGAGGAAATAAATGATAATCCATTTGTTTCATGTAGTGTTCAAGAACTGAACCACACAAATTTTTCATAATGTCTCGAGTCTCAAGAGGATTTCTAAACTAAATCCCGTAGAGGAACAGTATACTCAGGATGACTCATGCTGTCAATATGAGATCATATAACGGCAAGCAGAATCGGGGAAATGCACAATGGCTTGCACAGAAAGAGGGAAGTTTTTATTTTGTTCACTTTCCCTGACACATTAGAAAATAAAACGACCACCATCACCACCACCCCCCCCTTCATCTTTCATTGATAAAGGGAATTTCTGGCTTAAATTCAAAAATTAAGAAAGATGAATTAAAGTGGATCTTAGGTCAGCTGTTCAATCAACCCAACAGGCTATTTCCAGCATGATCAGAAGACAATGTGTTTTTCTCTACAAAAGCTGTCTTTGAGGTATGAGAGTGTCTCACCTAATTTTACAAATACACTGTGCAAATATCTGCCTCTGAAACCATCATCCTAGTCTCATTTTATAAACAGTAGATAAACCAATATATATTCTAGGAGTGAGCTCTCAATCATTAGGATAGGAAAAAATATTTCTGCTCCTCATAATTTGTATGGTTACACTACAGTATAATATGCCAATTAATGGTAGATGATTCACTTTTGCAGGGTCTGCTTGAAAGCCAGCGGAAGCCTGAAAAACTGTCTTGTTATAGGGCAGGTGAAATCCCCTCAGTAAGTTGTTGGTTAAGTGTTTAGAAAGAAAACTAGAGGAGAAGCAGACAAATGCAGAAAGGCAACCAAGTTGGAGGGAATAATTTAGTGAAGATGAAGCCATAGAAATTGTGAGTTCTCAAGACACAACAAAAGGCTCCTGAAAAGATAAAAAATATGGTCAGAAACAGATGAGAGTATATTCAATGGTTCAAATCTTGCATGAGATTTTCTAATTTTTTCTTTCATGAGAAAGCAATGCATGGGAAAGCAATTTGTGGTATATTCCATAAATACACATATGACATGATATACACTATAGGAAAGGCAAAGTAGATGCCCTACTGAAGAAGTGGAATTATATGATAAATTAAATGCTGAGCTCAATAAAATATCAATAAATAGTAGAGTACCCATTTACTTAAACTGCAATATGGATTGTATCAAGCATTAAAAAGAAAAACTTAGAATATGGATCGTATCAACATCATGCTGTCCATCCAAGGTGGAATTGGCACTGTGACCAGCTAAGGGCTATGGTAGATTCAGTGTAATGAGGGCAGAAATCACTGCCTTTCTGAAACCTACTGGTAGCCTAGAACAACACTGTAATGAAAAAGCAGATTATTTAGTCACAGTGCCTTCTGGAGAAACTATCCAGAAAACACACAAACAAAAGGAAAATAAAATATTTATTTCTTGGGCATGCACAGGACATGGTTCAAAAGTGACTGTTGCAGTCACTAATAACAATAATCTAATCATATTTACAGTAAAAACTACCCTAAAAAAAAGTTTCTCCCAGTAACTCTCCCAGTGATTTCACTTCAAAATCAGTATAATACCAAAAGAAAACCCAGGCAACCTTTTTTGTTTGGTTGGATGTTTTTTCATTTGTTTCTTTCTTTCTTTTAGAGGGATGATAAAAGAAATTGTCAGAAGGACATAGTGTACTTTCACATAGTACAAAGCTGTTTAAGGACACTATGTTAAAAGGTCATATTTAATGTCTGTAACCTATCAGAACATATCCTTGACAAGGCAGAAATTAGGAAACTGTGGCAAGATAATGGATAGCCACAACAAGATGGCCAAAAAATTTAGAAAAACAACTTATTAAATATATTTAAACAAGTAATATAACACAACAGAAACATGAATTTGACAAAACACCCCTGAAGAACCAATGATCAATGTGCAAAAGGATCTTTCAGGATGATAAAGCCATAGCCATCAAGCTACATCAATTCTGTGTGCAAGTGTTCAGGTGCTAAGAAAGTTTCCACAGTGGTGCCATTTTTCATGGAAGAAAAATCACAGTTAGTGACTCAGACTGAAGTGTCAACTGAGAAGTTTTGAGAATAACCTTATAAACTGAAAAAAAGAAGTTTCTTCCTCTGCCTTTTATTCATTAAAAAGTTCTAAAGGAATTAAAGGGGTGAAATACTCCCATTACTAATTCTAAGAATGTATGGTTTAAATACTGTCAATACTAAAGTAAACAACTTCAGTAGAAGAAGCTATCATGAAAAGAAGAATGAGTAGGAATGTGGGTAGTTATCTACATAAATCTGGTACAATGGTGAAAAGTAAGTGAAAAAATAGTAAATTACAAGGAAAAAGTTTTAGAACAAAGAAAAGGCAACTGCTTTTCAGACAACACATCATTAAACTGTAATTCAGCACCAAAATAGATTTCTAATGCCAACTTTGTGCATAACTGCAGGAAAAAAAGTTAGACAATGCACTGGTGAAAAACTCCAAGAGCTAATTAAAAACACCTCTGGAGAGATCCTTAAACTGCAAGTTTCTGAAAGCTAAGAGGGTATAATAGGGGAAGTTTCACTGTACATTTCCCCACTCTTGTATTCTTTTAAATATCCATTTCAAGCCAGTGTCAGCAAAGTACTGGAACAAACAGACACTTTGTCTGACTTAGTAACAGACATGTTAATGTATATCATGGTGTTCATGTATAAATATAATACATAATAGATACACATTTGAGATATGAATTATACATTATTACCAAAGAATAAACCATATAAGAAGAAACCATCATAAGAAACCTTTATAATGGCGTTTCCTATTTCATTTTCATTTTATACTTGTGCTATTTTTAAAGAAAATGGATTTTGTAGGTATGTCTTTGTGATTTTTCTAAAGAAAAACTTATGTAATACTTGGTTTATAGTAGCTTTTAATTACTTTTCAGCATCTGGTAAAACTGTTCTAGGAAAACACTAATTTCCATATTCACATTTTCCTTTTCTGTAATTGTGCTTCAGTGTCAGTCAAACAAGACTTCAGCAAAATTAAAACCAAAATGAAGCAAAACTCTGAATTCAAGCACAATAATTTAGATCAATTAAATAATATGCATGTAATGAAATTTAACAGTCTGAAGACAGAAGCTGATAATTAAAGTACATTTTTACTATACCTACAATGGCACAAACAGCATAAAGAAAAAATGACACTGATAATATATTTGTTTCTAACTGTTAATGTAAGAAGAATTATACTAATCAAGGAAAATTAATATATGTTAACTCAATTTTTATATATAAACATAAAATATGGTATCAAATCTGCATATGAATAAGAATTAGATTGTTGAGAAATTAATCCATATTTGCATAAGTTAAATAGCTGTTTAGATTCATTACAAACATATACATATTTCTACATAAAGACATTTTAAAGACTGGAGCTAACATTAATTGGCTAATCATCTTCAAATAATATTCTGAAATGTGTGAACACTCCATTTCAAAATTACAGTCAACATTTAATTTCAAAGTCATGGTAGCAGCATTTTATTATTCATTTCATGCTAGTAATCATCATGGGAAAGGCTTTAAGACACCAGACAAGACTGGGGCACCTCCCACATATCAACTTCCAGCAGAAGCTGCAAACATTAAAATGTCCTCTGTGCCTTTGTTTCAAACCAGAAGGCCAAAATTATAGTCAGCCGTTGTAGCATCAGCTGATATCTATAGAAGACAGATTCTTTTTGTTTCCTTCGTTTCTTTTTTTTTTTTTTTCTTTTTCTTTTTCTTTTTCTTTTTCTTTTTCTTTTTCTTTTTCTTTTTCTTTTTCTTTTTCTTTTTCTTTTTCTTTTTCTTTTTCTTTTTCTTTTTCTTTTTCTTTTTCTTTTTCTTTTTCTTTTTCTTTTTCTTTTTCTTTTTCTTTTTCTTTTTCTTTTTTTTTTTTGTGACTGGAACTCAAACACCTTAGATCCTGATATTACTTCTGTTCTTGTCCTCAGCTTAATATCAATAATTTTACCTGAAACAATTAATGGCCATATAATTACTGAAAAGCCCTTCAGCTTTAAAGTTTTCTCAAACTATTATCTTTATTTTATAGGATATTAGGTGAAAAAATAAAACCTCTTTATTTTCTGTATTATTGAGGACAGTCAGCAGTGGAGCATATTGCCCTGAGAGGCTATGCCATCCCCATCCTTTGAGGGATTCAGTTCTCAGCTGGACCAAGACCTGAGCAGCCTGGTCTGACCTCAGAGGTGGCCCTGCTTCTGGCAGGGGGTGGGCTAGAGACCTCCCAGGGTCCCTTCCATGATCTGCACAACTTCTCTATGTCATGTCAGCAAAGAGAATAAATAATATCCTCTAAATAATTTTAGTCATTTTACCTCAGTAACAAAGATCTGTTGGAGTTAGCGAAGTCCCTTCAGGTCACACTAGGTGAATAAATAAGAATGGGGATGTTTTGGACAGTTGGATTGTTGCCATCTGCTGTGGTATCTGGAATTGATCACTCAAGTTCTTCATGGAATGAAAAAAAAATTTAAAAGACTATTAACCTTGTAATTCTGTTTCTGTTTTCTGAGGAGAGTATAGTGTGCCTGAACATAGTCCTACAAGATGCTACAGGAAGATTAAAACGGGCAAGAATTCCATATGAAACTAAGATTAGATTTTCCTTGCTTCAGAAAGCACTTGTTGTAAAAGTATGTTCAGAAAGAAAGTTTTCTTGGAATCAGGGGAGGATCTTAGAATCGCAATGCATCAAGATTTAATGCATTGGTTCATTGAGATTGTTACCCTGGGACTGAGCTAGTCAAGTAAAGGAGCAACTAGGACCTTGAACTCAATGCATAAGGAACAGGGTAAAGAATATTTGGGGTTAGAAAGCTGAACAAGAAAACTCTGACGTTTGAGGCTGCTGTGGTCTCATTTTTCTGTGCCCACAAACACACTGAGTACTGAACTTTGTTAGACTGAGGTAGCTGAAGACGAGAGATTTGTGATTATTTCAATATATCTATAACTTCTAAGAAAAAAATAAAACAAAACAAAACTTCAACTGCCATTTAATCAAAGGAATTTCGCTGATTCATTCTTGATGTCCTGCCTCTACTCCTTTACCGCCCTGTGCCTTGGCACATGTACGCAGTCATTTTAATTCCTGGACTCCATGATCTTAAAAGTCTTTTCTAGCCTAAATGGTTGTATGTTTCTGCACCACAGACTGCACAGATGGATTTTCTCCAGTGGAATTTCTCAGCTATCTGAGAGAAAACAAGCTTCAGCAGCCTGGGTGGCCTAAGGAAGTGACGACTTCACTAGCTTTTGCTGTAGAAGATAGGGATGTCCAACAGAGGTCTCCCAAGCCATACAAACGGGTACTGCCCTTCTGAAATACTACATATTCTTCTGCCTCTAGCGGAGTGCACAGATTTAACGTCTGTTTTACTCTTAAAATTGCTGTCAATATATACAACATGGTTTAAATGGAACTTAAGAAATAGTTTATGGCTTTTTTCTGTGCAGCATCTTGTAATCATGAAAACAACATCAGGAAAAGTGTAGGTAGCTGGTCTAATTTGCAGTGTTTGTGTCACGTGTTAGACGTGAGTGGTATCGTTTGACCTGTTGCAGCTGCTTTCTGTGGTTTGTTGTTTTCAGTCACCTAACACCAGGAAGGCTCCTAGTCCTTGCCTTTCTTTCACATATGTGCAGCATTTCTTTCTAGTTTCTCGCATGCTTTGTTGAAAGAAGTCCTTGTACAGACTCATTGTGATATAATTCGTAGAATGCCTCTGGAAAGTGGAAGGATCCCATTTAATCTCTGAGAAATGTAATCATAGAGCCATAGAATAACTCAAGGTGGAAGTGACCTATAAGAGTCAAGTCCACCTCCCTGCTCCTTGCAGGACTACCTAAAATTAAACCATGTAACTAAGAGCATCATCCAGATACTCCTTGAACTCTGACAGGCTGATAAACTAAAAAACCTCCAGATTTTATTTTAGGCAAAATATACTAAGCTGAAGGTTCTGATGGGTTAGTGGGAAGCCTGAAATAAAATTTGGTACAAGCAGTCCCACATTTTTTTCTTGGCAGTACCCACACTCTTTTCATCTATGGATATATTTTGACAGTACATTGCATGAAAAGCTAAGTTATGTTTCCTTTCATTTAAAAGGTGCAAGAAAAATTGCATAATACTTAAAAGGTATTTGCTGCCACTGATAAAAATGTATTCTAAGTTGCCCAACCTGTTCCTATTTTCTGTTCTTTTCTTGTCCCCTTTTTCCATCTTGTAATTAAAAATCTGTACTTAGCTTGCTTAATAAATCTTCTGTCTAGGAGATAAATCTTTTTGTGTCATTAATGCAGTTCAGACATTAGCTGAAGAGACAGAAGGAGAGGATATGAAGCTCTCCTTCTGTGTAATGTTTTTTTTTTTTTTTTGAAGAGGTGTAGAAAGCCAATCATAGAGGTCTGGGTAATGGATTTGCACCAGAGAGATGTTTAAGGGTGCTGCAGACTGAGAATTAGTTTCTGACAAACAGCTAAAAGGCACTGTGGGTATTAGTGTGTTGTGAAGCTGTTTAGTTGGGTTTGTTGGGGGGTTTTTTGTGGTTTTGGATTTTTTCATTTCTGCATGATTAAATGAACATTTTTTATTTTTGCATACGAAATTGAGAGAGAAATACTGGCCTATTGACATAGGAGAGATGGTTACTCTGAGTGAAATTCATCTCCCCTAACTCTAGCTGCCTGAAAAATGGGCACCTAGTCAGAACTATTTGTCTAGGCCTTTTCTCCCTCCCCTTTTAGTCAATGGAAAGGAACAGATAACTGCCACAGGCAATTCATCCCCCCTATCTCAGCCACACAACCAAGATGGGATGAATTACTTTCCGGGAGTTGCTTCTTTCTCTTGAGTAACTACATACTACATGGCTACATTTCTAGCTCTGAGCAGCCATTTAACTTTTAGACGGCTGGCTGAGCTGAAACACCCTCTCAATGTACATTTGTAGTGCAGATTTCTGTTTGCAAACAAGGAAATTAAAAACTTGGCAAAGCTATTCCATATGCTGGAAGCAAATACTCAGTGTATGTTACCAAGAAAACAGTATTTGCATGGAATGCACTTAGTGTCTTTCATCTACTTCTGTGCCAGTGAACTGATGGGTCCAAACAGATATTTTCAAGCCAGAAAGATGAAGGGGCTGAGGAGCAGCAGGACAGAATAGGCATCTAAAAATGTTTTTGGATAACTTTTCTGAGAAATCAGTAATTATAGGTGCTTTGCATAGCTATAGATAAGCAAATTGTCACTGACTTTCAGCTTTCTAATAACACATCATTCAAAACTCTTCAGGGGGTTACTTTTAGTGTTTGAATAGTGAATTCAGAGCTTATGAACTGATCAACCAATACAGGAGCTGAGAACTGTGTTGTCCCAGGTCAGCTGCAGCAGAATCAGTGAAAGATGTAACCTACCACAAGGGACTGTGCAAGGGTAGTACTATGCTAGCCCACATAAATTGTGCAAAGGGATGAACAGAAGTTGTATCTTATCACAGAATCATATAGCATCATAGAATCATTTGGGTTATAAAAGACCTTTAAGATCATCAAATCCAACTGTTAACCCAGGACTGCCAAGTCCATCACTAAACCGTGTCCATAAGCACCACATCTAAACATATTTTAAACACCTCCAGGGGTGGTGATCCCAACACCTCCCTGGGCAGTCTGTTCCAATGCCTCACACCATCTCAGTGAAGAAACTATTCCTAATATCCAGTCTAAACATCCCCTGGCACAGCTTGAGGCTGTTTCATCCTGTCACTTGCTGTCTGGAGAAGACACTGATACCCACCTGTCTACAGCCTCCATTCAGGTATCTGTAGAGAGCAAGAAGGTTCCCCCCTTGAGTGCAGGAGCAGGCTGGAGACTAGGACCATGCGTGGCAATCAGTTAGCTGAGGGGAATGTGCTCCAGCTTGTCTAGACAACAATTAACATGATACAGAGCATAGGGGAGTGGGGGATGACGGATGACGCCAAGGATGGCACCAAGGAAGGTAACCCCTTGCTGTTAATTGCTGGTAGTTAACCACCAATCAGGGACTGCCTAGTATGCAATGCTTAGCTTCAAGAACCAATCTGTTTAAAACGCGCAGCTTCTGAAAGTGTATATAAACTCGTGCTTCTGTACAATAAATTGACATCTTGCTTGCATCAAGCTACGTCCTGTCTCCTCATTCGCAGCACTTGAGCCTCCTCCTCTCCAGACCAAACAACCCCAATTCCCTCAGCCATTCTTCTTAAAACTTGTGCTCTTGCATGCTTATTTATAAGCCTCTACATTTTGAAACATCAGGCCAGGGAAAAGAGGGTTCAGATCTCAGGCTTTAGCAATTTAAAAACCAACTGAAGTAAAAGTTAAACTCAAAGTTTTGACCTGAGCACGATGTATGCACCTTGCCAATATATTAATAAAAACATAATATAAGCTCCTTCTCTACCTTCCAGATATTTTTTATTATTATTATTTGTAATTTTTTTTCTGGTCAACATGAGATTTCTGTGTATATGAGTTATCAACCATATTACCTATAATTTTTAAAAAACTTCAGTTACACCTCCAGTGAAATTACAGAAATGTCAGGCTTTCTTTTAAGCTCTACTTTGAAGTCATCTTTCCAATTGTATGTGAATACAGATGCTACTTTGATTATTGTCTTCTAAGCAAGGAAGCAGTGGGTATGTCATAGTAACTTTCATGTCATCTGTCAAGTGGTGAATCTGACATCTAACATTACACCAACGCAGCTACATTTTTCTATCAACCAGCAGATCTTTTGTGTGTACCCAGTGTCGCAAACACTCGGATTGTCCTTGAATCGGTCACTGTGAATCAGTTTCTCATAAGAGCTGAGTTGTATAATACAGATGTATGAAATGTAAGGAGAGGATATACAAAAGCTATATGAGTTTTCTGCAATTTCCCTTCTAGCCCAGGTAGATACTGAGACAAGACTGAGCTCAAGGGCTAGAGGCAAGTGGCAATAATAAATGACAATATTATTTTGTGGTTTTGTACAGAGAAAGTATATTATCCTTCTAGTTTCTTTACAAATACTATAACATTGATATAACCTGCTGTATTGAGTTTGTGCGGTTTTGCCAGGTTCTGGTATTAAGAGTCTGTATGGTGAACTCTGAGAAGAGGCCAGGGGCTATCCTGTGTCTGGCACAGTCAGTTCCACTGGCTACACAATGCACTCAAAATGTATTTCACAGAAGGACAAAACACTTCATTGCAGAAAGAACAGTGAGAATAAGAATTGTGAGAGAAACCCCTGCAAACACCAAGGTCAGAAATGGAAGGAGGGAAGGAGGTTCTCCAAGCGCCAGAGCAGAGGTTCCCCTGCAGCCTGTGGAGAGGACTACAGTGGGGCAGATATCCATACTGCAGCTCATGGAGGACCGCACTCCAGACCAGCTGGGTGTTTGCTGAAGGAACTGCAGCCTGGAGAGATGGCCCATGCTAGAGCAGGTGAAAAGTGTGAGAAGAAAAGTGTGAGCAGCAAAAAGGAGCTGTAATGAACTGACCTCAACCTCCATTCCCCATCCACCTGCACCACGGGTCAGGGAAGGAAACAGAGAGGTCGGGAACGAAGGAATGAGGCTGAGTCTGGGAAAGGGTGGGGAAAAAAATATTATTTTAATATTTTTGTCTTTGCTTCATAGTACCCAGCTCTCTTTTAATTGGCAATAAATTAGAATAATCTTCCCCAAGTAAAATCTGTTTTGCCTGTGACAGTAACTGGTATGGGATCTCCCTGTCTTATCTCAAACCATGAGCCTTTTAAGCTTATTTATCTACCTGCCTTGTTGTGGAGGAGCGAGAGGGCAGCTGGGTGGGCATGGGGCTGCTGGTCACGGTTAACTCACTACGCTTGCATGTCTTAATCATATTTTTCCATTGAAAGAAAATTTCTTATGATGAAGTCAATTTAAATAAATAACTGGGTTTAGATTGTTACAGTTTGTATAAATTCTACCTTGACAAGTTCTTTAAACTTTCCCTAAACTGAAAATGCTCTTTTTCTTTAATGCAACCAAATATTTAAGACTACTTTTCCTTCTGTGGAAGTAGAAGAATTCATAGCTGTGAATTTTGTCACATTTATGTAGTGTGGTCCTGGTAGACAAGTTTAATGTCAGTCGGTGGTATGCCCTTGTGAGGAAGGTAGACTGCATGCTGCATGAATAAAAGCAAAGGCAATATATCAAAGGAAGAAGTTATTCCCCTTTACTGAGGATACAGAGGTCACAACTAGAGTACTGTGTCCACTTCTTCACCCCTGCCCCTCTACTTCTCCCAAGCAATTTTGAAGAACTGAAGAGATTTCTGTGAAGGACCAAAAAGATATCCGACTGCTAGAATATATGACTTACAAGGGGATACTGAGATACAACTGAAGTTTGTTTAGCCTGGAGAAGAGAAAATAAAGTTTGGATCTAATTGAAATGTTGCACTAAATAACAGTGGTTTGTTGAGATCTAAACTCTTCTTAGAGGTGTATGACAGAAGTACAAGAGCCAAAGATTACAATAATGTTGCAAGAAAAAAGATGCTGATTGTCAAAAAAAATTTCCTCGTAATGAGAATTGTTGAACTGTGAACCCAACTGCCCAAAAAGGCTGTGAAAACTCCATCTTTATATGTTTTAAAACTGGTGTGGAAAAGTCTTTACGCAACCAGTTCTAACTTGGAGGTTAGCTTTGCTTTGAGCGGAAGACTAGACACAATAGTTTTCAGAGGTCGAAATCAACTTAATTATTTATGTAATTCCAGGACTGAAGTACTGTATTTATCTTCAAAAAACCCAACAGATTAAAACATTAATAGTTAATGAGACGTTTGACTTTTGAACACATTTTCATTAAGTTTCCACATATATAAATACACACAGGCACACACAAATGCATATACACATGACTTACTGTGAAGCCTGTTAGATATTTGTTTCTCCCTGTATATATATCATTAGATGATAGAAACCTAAAATAATTTAGATTGCAAAGGAACTCTAGAGAGCAAGTTCTTCATTCCCCTCATTAGAAGCAGGGCTAAAGCAGATCTATGTGAACCATATATAAAATCCCTTCTTTAGAATGAGAGGAATGTTCATTGCTGTAAAAATTATGATTACATCCCTGATATTGTATACATATATTGTACTAATTTAATGACAAGGCATGTATGCATACATAAAGGGTTAGGCTTTATTATTTAGGAAAACTAAAAATATTTGGGACAAATATCTGCAAATACAATAATTTTACTGAGGAATTTGCTTGTCTGAACAGCATCATGACTACAGAAAAACACAACACGAGTCAGTTGACATTAAAAATGCATTATAGCTGAAGTGTATGAAAAGTCAGTATGTTGGCTGGCTTAGCTTTTGCTTTGTTTTAGTATTATAAATTGAATTATCTTGGGGAAATATTGTTGAGCTTTTCCTTGGAGGGAAAGATGGTTCAAGCAGTGCTAGAGAAAAGTTTCCTTTCCATCTAAATCAGATAGAAATTTGCATTTGCCCCATAGTTCTAATGCGAAAATAACCATGTCATTATTACTTTGTACTGTACGGTATATGATCTTTCACTGATGATTTCTATATGTTGTTCTGGTATCTTACAAGAACTGGTTTCAGCAAAC
This sequence comes from Falco peregrinus, assembly GCF_023634155.1. Taxonomy (NCBI): domain Eukaryota; kingdom Metazoa; phylum Chordata; class Aves; order Falconiformes; family Falconidae; genus Falco; species Falco peregrinus. The sequence continues at coordinate 22,793,882 of NC_073724.1, forward strand.
AAATCTGCACTGTTCTGATATAAATTTTTAATGTATCTTCATAATACTGAAATATTCTAATTCTAGTGTATTTATAGCTCTAGTGATTATGATTAGACTGCTACTCTTCTACTAATACATGTATATTTTTCCTTAGTATGTGTATCCAGAACATCAGTTTTGTGCTTAAGAGTAAAGATATCCAATATTTGAATAGAACTTACTCCACAGATTTCCTGGAATGACTATATTACAGATATTGTTAATAACTCTCAGTGAATGTATCACAGTGGTAATCTGTTTCTTAAAGCCTTGAACACTAGAAGGATCTTATATATACTCAGTGGTAAAGCTTATGACAGTGTGTATTTGAACTCTAACAATTTATGACAGATAAAACTTAACAAAGACTTTTTTTTATCTCTGGAAATCAGGTAAGTGAAAAACAGTATCTTCCTATAGTTGAACCCACAAAAAAATATGGAAAATTGATTTTCATCTTAAAATGTATCTTAAAATATGTAGGTAAATCTGTTCTAGCAAATCATCAATAGAAGGACAAGCATTCCTCTTAATAAGTGACCCACTTCCCTGAGATCTTTAATAATTTTCTAAAATTAATTTGCATTTTTGGGTTTACACAAATCTTGGTGTACAACACAGTAAGATGAAATAAGCAGAAGTTTTTTTCTGGATAACAGACATTCATTTCTGCTGAAATAATGAAAAATGTGTATTCCTTATGCCTGCGTCTCAGAAGATTTCATCTGTGAAATAGTTTGGTACTCTTCCAGTAGTTATATCTGTCTTTGATATGAACTATGATATTCTAAGGTGGTAGTCTGATTTACCTTTCTAGTTTTGTTAGTTTTGAAATTTATATATGGAAATTATTTAACATATGTGAAAACAAATCAGACAGCAATATTGTGTACTGTATCATCAGTTCCTCATAGACACTGAATAGAAAAATTTCAATCAATAGTTTGATTACTTACACATGGGTAGTTCTAGAACTTATGTATGTATTTATGTATCAAAAAGTATCTCACAAATTAGAGTATGGAGAGAATTGAAGATAAACCATAATTTTTGGATTACATGATTCTGTTGAAATACAGATGTCTGACAGCTCTTAGGCTTACTAGAAGAAAAAATTAGCTTTAGAACTATAAATATTGGTTTAGTGTTGATTGTAAGTTCTCAAAAAAAACCCCAAATGTTCAAAAGTTTCAGTGAGAATACATAACAGGAACATTACTAAAGAAAAGGAAATTAAAAATTTTGATTTTATAAGAACAACATTATTTTTTTGTTTGTTTATTCATTATAACACCATGCTAAATCCTTCTACGTCAAGCCCAGTGTAGCAGTCTGTTGGTTTTTGCATGTCAGAAAGCAATACCATCTACTTTAAACCTTGTACAACCCAATGTCAGGAAGGACCTGAACCCCACCAATATCTAAATAATGTACCACCAAGGTTCCTGGAGTCCAGTGATTCCTACAGGAGCTCACAGATGGCTTGCTTTAGGTATCTAGTGGTGGAATTCAGCCAACTCTGTGTTGACATCTATGTCTCATCCCATCACTCTTGGTACCCTTCACAGTCAGTGAAAAGAAGCAAGTGTTGGTCTTCAGATGTGATTCATCTCAACTTAAAATAAATGCTTAAAATACACTAGATGAAGCAAATCCTTGAACTGTCTATTGCTCTCCGTGGGGAATCAAGGGTGACTAGATTTGCTAATACATCTACATTTAGATAACTGAAATTGAGCTCAGTGACCTTCTCTGATGCTTTGTTGCAATTCTGGCATGACGGCAGCTACATCTATACTGTACTTTATTATCTATAGGGTTTGATCTGGTAGATACAAACATTGAAGTCTTCTGCACTGAGTTCAGTTCAGTATGAAATGTGACAGAGCAGTTACTTTAGTTTGTAGGGAACTGCCCTACTCATTTTTGTCACTTTTGCATCTTTTATTAAAGCAAGAACTGAAGGAGCCAGGGAAAAGTTTGGAATGAATGGGAAGTCATTTTCACCATGAATGGAAGTGCATAGCTATAGTGACTTTAGCACGTATTTTTTTTGTATATCTCACTTAACTCTGTATGGTAAAAGACAGATAGTGGTAGCAAAATGTCATCAAAATATTTGTCTAAAACTTCTGTTCTTACTACATAGAAGAACAAGACTGGTTGAATCTGAAAATACAAATGGAATTCAAATTCGGTATTATGTTTCCACACTTCAAGCAAGTACTGTTTCCTTATAGGATTCTGTGATTGAAGTCAAGGGTGAAAACAAACCCCCAAATTCCATGATGTCCTCCTTCCACTCTTTGACAAGATTTGTGTTATCAAGACTGATCTCTTTGCAAGCAGCAATTGTGCTAAGTAATTTCATTATAGAGGTGCAGATACAGAGAGCTGGGATTAAGAAGGCATTTAACCCTAAAGGATCTGCTTGGCTGACAAAATTAACAGCACTCTGTCAAGTCAGCAGTACCAACTGAGTACATTACTAAGTAAAAGGTTTTCAACTTCTGTTTTCCAGAAGCCACACATTTTACTAAATGCTATTTACACAGGCAAGAGGAAATCTACAGTTTTTATTTGACTGTGATTAATTTATTATTGTTGTGAAGTATCATACTGCTCTTGGGAACAAAATATAATTTCCAAATTTAAAGTAAATCACGTATGTCTAGTGAAAGGATATTTCACCTACTGACCCTGCAGTGGCACCAGCACACATGCAACTATGTGTTCCTCTTGCAAAGTGTACAGCTGAAAACTAACACATCAAAAAGAAATTAAAAATAAACATTATTAATTTTCTGCTCAGTGAGCTTCTTCATCTCCCTAACTGTTGTTCAGCCTGGTAAATGTCACTGTGAGCACAGTATCTGTGTGGAAAGAAGAAAAACAGTGTGACATAAAGCTGGAGGCAGGAAAATGCACAGGTTAGCAGCAACATGGTTACATGTTCGTCATAAAGCTGTGACCTGAGCTAGACGCCTATTCTGCTGTTTTTCATGGTATTCTACAAACACAGAGAAGTGAATTTTGAAGCACGTGTAATTTGCTACATTACACTAGCAACATTGCTATGTTAAAGTCACTTTTCTATCAAGCTTTACCAAGTACGAACTGTTCTAGCTGTGAGCCATCTGAGGAACTAGCAATGTGCTGGCTTCTCAGTAGGTCTAGCTGGTGTCTTACAGCAGCTTGGACTTTAAGTGACAGCCCCAGGTCTCCAGATGCAACAATGGAAGTGTGGGTCTTAAGGACATGGCAAGGAGAGGAAGTTTTGAAAAGTTTGTTAAATTTTGGTTACAGAGGACAGGAGGGTGTGAAACTGCATTAGAAGGCTAGGTTTCTTCAGGCTTAAAGCCCAGGCAGGGTACAAGTCATTATCAGTTAGTCATGCTTCGTTAGACCCAACTGTATTCACATAACCCTGTAATATGGCACTGGTTTTGCTAGCAGCAGGCCATAAGCTTCATAGTGAGTTTGCAAGGTCTCAGTGTCACCGAAATGCGGGAATAAAACTCCTTAACACCAATGTAGAACTAAGCAGCCAGCATTATTTATTGTGGTGCCAGCTGCACGGGGGATCACTCCACCTACCATGCATGCCAAACTATTTTGTGCATCCCATTTTGTGATACACAGCTATACATATTGATTACATTTCTCAGAATTATTTGCATATGTATGAGTTTTCCCGGGACCTTCATTAATATTATAATGCCCTTTTACCCCTGTGTAGTTATGCCTGTATGTGGTTGTCTTAGTGGTCTGGTGGTCGTTACTTCCTCTTCACTCCCCTTCATCCCGTTGTTTGCCCCATGACCCCCTAAGTTCTTGCACAGATCCCTTACTTGGCACTCCTTCACAAACCCCAGAACCAGCTTGGCCTTGTTTGTCTTCTGCAGACCCTCTCTTATTGACTTCTTGGATTAGAAGGCATTGACAACTTGAGATGGTGGGAACTGCATGACAACTTGACATGTTGACAACTTGAGAGGGTGGGTCAGCTTGACCTAAACTTTGTGCACATTCTTATCTAACTAAATCAGAATTCAGTAACTGAGGAGTTTCGGCAACATCAATAGTGAGGGTTAGGTGTAACAGCAATCTTTCTAAATTCTCTGGCTAATTTGGTTTACTTTCATTTAACTTTGTATGATACCACCACGGTTTTACAATTCTAACATCACAAAGTAGTATGGAGAAATGCAGGCCTGGTACAGTAACAGAAGGCTTGAGAAATAAGAATTTGCTGTAAGACTCCCACACCACAGTTACCTAAACGAAGCCACTGACTTCAGGGCTCAGGGAAATAGGCAAAAGGAGAGCATAATATCAGGAAAAGGGGTAGAATTTAAAAATGTATGTTCAATAACTTTAATTATGTTGTTATTACTAAAATTCATAATGTATTCTTTCACTTTCTGCAATAATTACAACTGGACTAGTAATGATTCTTGGATTAGACTGTTAAAATGCCAATTAATCTAATATTGACTTTATAGATAAGATATGTTTCCTTTTTCCACCTAAACAAATTTATTCTTTGCTAGTTGCATATGAATCCAAAGGTTCCATGGAGGAATTGAATAATTCTCCAAAGCTGGATTAGAATGGTGGACTGCGAGTAAGGCAGTTTGAAGAATGAAAAGCAAAGCACCATGTTGAAGAGAATCTAAGTAAAAAGCTCACACAGTGAACATTATTCACAGTGTGAGGGGGATGATAGCGAACTTTTATTACAAAAACCAGTTTTGTGATTGTGTACATAGTAGCCTTACCATAATGCTCTACTCTAGGGTGCTGAATTCAGTGTTCATAGACAGCCACTGTTATTGACACATCCTAACATCTCATGCCTTGTCTTTACATGCATAACATTATTTTTTTAAACATGGATATTTTCCATATAACATATAACCATGGTATAAAAAACAAAAATATTTTATTACCTGAATATAGGTTATTTAGTGGACCATTTAGTCTAAAACTATCAATATAAGAATCAATAAATTCTGTAATAATTTTCCAATATATTGAACATTCATCTGTTATATGGCTATTCCTTCATGAGTTTCCAGGTAATGTTTCTATTTTGATCTGTAGAACACAAAATGGAGACTTTGATGTCTGTGCCATGTGCCAGGCGCATAACCATGTGTCAGTGCAGACAGGACAAATGTTATCACTTCCTTCTTCCAGGACTTCAGAAGTGAACCCCAGTAGAACATTCTGTGGTCATGTGAAAACACTTACAGTCCTGATCGTGCTGGCTTTAAATAATTACCTGTAGGGTAGTCTGCATCTAAATGCTCTTCAACCAAGCTAGGTAATGGAGTTTAATCTGGGGAGATTAGGTGGGAAGCAATTGCTTTAGAGACTAGGTATGTACTCTTCCAGTCCCATGGATCAGCAAATTAAAATAACAGAAGAGCTACTACAAAGAAGTAAAAAGGACAGAATGGGAGAAACAGATGTGGAAAGTCATTCTTTCATTTGCCTTTTAGAGTTGTGACCAAAGAACTGAAGATAGAGAGAATAATTTCCAGGACACCTTGTGATTTTAACTAGCTAAAAAAATGTTGTCACAAGAAATCATAGTGCTTTATGTTAATTTTCCCTAGATTTCCAGAAAGAACTCAAACCAACGTGCTTAGTAACTTTTCAGTAGCAACCATTAAACACTGAACCAGTCTATTTTTCTGCAGAATAAAGATGGTAAAATCAATTGTAGTTGTATTATTCACTTGTGAATAGATCAATTTCTTTACGCTCAGCCTTTATTGGAACATGTGTTCCTCTCTGGTATTGTTAAGGCATATTGAACCAAGATGGGAAAAAAGAAAGGAAAAAAACCCAAACCCCAACCAACCAAAAAATCCCCAAAAACAAACTAAAAAACTCCGCAGCTGTTCAGGGCCTTGACCCTTTATTATATCTAAGAAATTATCCCAGTTGTTCAAATGCATACATAGGGTATGCCTTAAGCCTTTTGGGTTGTTGGTTGGTTTTATAACTTTTTTTATTGTCACTGCTCAATTGTTCTACCTGATTTGAATGTATGTTAAAGCCTTGAGCTCAGAGAAGGCTAGACTGAATTTTAAAATTCACTGAGGAAAGGGACAGTTTCTAGATAGTCTGCTACAGAAGCAGTCAAAAAAGTCAGTGAAAATTCATGAAATCTTACACATCTCCCTGTTTTGTCAGAATACATTCATTTTCATAAAGCATCTACATGTTCTTGAACTCAAGGGAATATGTTTCAGATTTTTCCTCCTCCACAATTATATTTCCCTTGCTCCTATCTACTTATTTCTAGAGAGTCTCTGTTTGTCCATGTCAGAGGAATTACCACCTCAGTGTCTGTTGGGAGAACACTTGAGAACTGTCTGTCTAAACCTAAGAGACTCTGAATGTAAAAATACTTGTCTGCTAGGTCTGTGAATGGGCTTTCTCAAGGCCATATGTCACGTCTGCAGAAGCTAATTTAAAGATTAAAGGGTGATAAGACAAATAAAAGTTTGGGTGCAAAATGAACAGACTTTTTCATGTATTCCATTATGTTTTCAACATTTTGTTCTTTTGTGCTTTTCTAGAGACTTTTAACTTATACTCCTGATGCCATTTGCTCCAATATTTATTTTAGAATAATATTTCAACAATTGTCTTTTTAAAGGCTTTGAAGCATCAGCTGAAAATCTAAACATTCAGAAAGTAACCCTGTCAAAATAATTTTCATTCTTTATATTCATTATTTTAGTTAACTCATTCTTTTCTAGCTAATGTCAATATTTTTGATGACTCATTTCTGCTAGTTGTGCAGTCAACTGTCAGTACTGCATTCCTCTCTGTCTTTAGTTAATTTGTTCAATCATTGTATCATTTTCACATGCATGATACAAGTATTTTTTGTTTCTTGAATATAGTCTTTATTAAACTGCCAGATTCATCTATTTTCAGTCCTGATTTAGAGGTTCCACGATATATGACAAATAAATTTCAATACAATAAAATCTACTGTGAGACACAGATCACTTTTCATAGTTAAATTGCACAAGTGTCTGTGTTTTCCTTAAAGAATCTGGACATATTTGTAGTTGTTTTGCACTCATGACTAGAGTATCCCTTTCAGATGATAAAAGATTATAAATTCAGTAACAACAAGCAAAACTACTTCTGTACATAGACTTCCCATTTTTTCCTACAAACAAAAATTCATTCAAGTTCAAGACTTGGGGGACTTAATTAGTCATAGGGCAGGAAAAAATAACTGGTTAATGCAAAGATTACTATTTATAAGAGATTACAAAGGAGTTAGGATATACTGTGTTCCTGTTATATGCTAATTAGCTTGAAATTATGATAATGGAAACTTTAATTAAAATGGCAATTTTAAGTGCCTGCTACAAAGTGTCATAGAACAGCTTCTGGGCTAGTCATTCATTAAGGGAAAGACAGTATGTTCTCAAGGAAAGAGAGTAGAAACTGTGTTTAACCCTTTATTTAGCAAAAATCTCCTTATGATATTGGTTACAATTGTTAATAATATTGGTTATGACCCTTAAAAATATTGTATTGAGTTTATGTAGCAAGGGAGCACTGCAAGGGTGGCCTCTGTGAGAAGAGATCAGGGACTGCTTCCATGTCAGAAAAAGTCCCAATTGGCGCCAAAACAGACCTGCTGTTGGCCAAAGGTCAGTCCATCAGCGATGCTGGTGGCATCTCACTGAAAAAACATTTAAGAAATTGTGAAAAACACTGCACAGCAGCTATGAGACAGAAGTGAGAAAATATGAGAGAAATATCCCTGCAGACACCAAGGTCAGAGAAGAAGGAGCAGAAGGAGGTCCTCCATTGCAATGGAACAGAGAATCCCCTGCAGCCCATGGAGAAGACCACAGTGAAATATTATCCTTACAGCCCATGAACTACCAGGTCAGAGCAGATTTCTACCCTGCAGCCCATGCAAGATCCCACAACAGAGAAGATGAATGTGCCCTGAAGAAAGCTGCAGCCCACAGAGACCCAGCACTGAAGCAGGGCCATGGCAGAAACTGAAACCTGTAGAAAGAAGCACATGCAGGGGTAAGTTTTCTGGCAGGAAATATGGCCCATGGGTGATCCACACTGGAGCAGTCTGTTCCTGAGGGACTTTTCCCCAAGGAAAGGACTCACACTGGATTGGTTCTTTAGGAACCGCAGACTATGGGAAAGATCCACATTAGAGCAGTTCACAAAAGACTGTATCCTTTGGAAGGGACCACATGCTGGAGCAGGGGAAGAGTGTAAAGAGTAAGAAGCAGCAGAAGTGAAGTGTTATGAACTGTCTGCAACCCCAATAATATTTGGGAATATTATTTGCTCAAGTAAAGGCATTTCTCACAAAATACTGCTTTCGAAGAGCGTAATTATCCTTACCTTTGTGTTCAAACTTTCATCTCATCATTGAATTTTTATAGAATTTCTTTTAAACAGTAATTTGAAATTAATATTTAATGTTGGCCTTAAGCAGATAATTGCAATACTGGAAACTTAGATATGAAAATACAAGGAATTTCAATTTTAATCTTAATAAGAACAAGGTCTCCAGCAAGATTACATTCCATCTGTTATAAATGAGAATGATACTTGAAGTTATACAGGAGAGGGCATAGCTAATTAGAACAATAGTGAAGTGTATTGCAGTTCTCAAGACAGATTTGTTACCTTCTGGTTGAATTCGTACATGCTTTTGTGAAGTAGAGAGTGAATATTGGTGAATATTGGTCCATATGTCATGATGAGCAGATTTTCACAGCTGGGCCCTGGCTGAGAAATTGTAAAGTATCACTTTAATGGAGAGAATGAGCACACCTGAAAGGTGTTAATGACATCTGCAAGGGTCATATACCTGCATATTTTCCGCATCTTCTTTGCTAATAAAATGTTGCAAATAATCTACTTTTATAAGATGCAGAAAATGTTTGAACCTTCTAGAAACATCCACCATTCATGAGCTCTTGGATATTCTGACTCCAGATTCTGAGTCAGTCATCGAATTACAGGAAGTTTACATAACAGAGTTGAAGGCATGCACTGAATCTAGAAAATCTAAGGGTCCCTGTTTTATCACACTTTGCAACAAAAAGAGCTATTGACAAGCACTGAATAGTGGAATTTCAGCACTTTTTAAATGGACTTGAGCTAACACATTCCTTTCTGGTCCTTGCAGCTCTGTTTTTGGAGGTTTTAGGGGGTTGTTTTGTTCTTTTTTGGGGTTGTTTTTGTAATTTTTTTTATTTATTTATTTAATTTTTTTTTCTTCTTAGTAGCTGATGCAGTGCTGTGTTTGGGACTTGGTGTGAGAACAATGTTGATAGCACACTGATGACTTTAGTTGTTGCTCGATGATGTTTATACTAAGTCAAGGACTTTTCAGTTCCTCAGGTCCTGCCAGCCGGAGGGCTGGAGGGGCAAGTGAAATTGGGAGGGGACACAGCCAGGGCAGCTGACCTGAACTAGCCAAAAGGATATTCCATGGCATGGGGCGTCATGCTGAGTGTATAAGCTGGGGGAAGAAGAAGGAAGGGGTTGGGGGGAACATTCAGAGTGATGGTTTGTCTTCCCAAGTCACTGTTACGAGTGATGGAGCCCAGCTTTCCTGGAGATGGCTGAACACCTGCCTGCCCATGGGAAGTGGTGAATGAATTCCTTGCTCTGCTTTGCTTGTGTGTGTGGCTTTTGCTTTACCTATTAAACTGTCTTTATCCCAACCCACAAATTTTCTTACTTTTACTCTTCCAATTCTCTCCCTCATCCCACCATGGGGGGGTGGGGGGGGGTGGGGGGGGTGGGGTGTGTGTGAGCAAGCGACTGTGTGGTACTTAGTTATTGTCTGTGGTTAAACCACAACAATTTATATGCCCTGTATTCCAAAAGAGCCCAAGCTGATGACCCAGTAATATCCATGCAAAAGCTGCTGTGTGGGTAAAGAAAAAAAAAATAAATCTGCCTCTGAGATATGTGTTAAAGACCTCTAAGCAATCTATACTGTGTGACATAAATTGAGGAATGAATCACATTTATCTGCATGGGATGATTCCCACTAACTTCAATCAGTATTAGATAAAAAATAATACTAAATTCAGGATTTGAATGCACATATTGCTTTTATTTACTGCCCATTTTATAATTTCAAGAACTTAACATACTTTGCACAAAATGTTGTTTATTTTACTTGACTTTGAAGACTTTAGAAATCACATTTAAATTAATTTTATTTCATTCAAACTAATTCCAGAACATTGTGGTAAAGGTTCTGCTATCCACGTCACTGCTGATGAGTACCTTAAACTGTGTTGTGCTGAAACACACAAATTAGTTCAAAGGAGATGGTTTTAGCAGGAGGTATAAAGAAGGCAATAGCATTGTAATCTTTGTCTGTAGGCATTCAGTCCCACACAGATTTTTTCACTAGTAACACACAAATGAATATTCTAGGGTTCCTCCCAAGGTGAATACTGTGTAAGCACCTTCCTGGAGTTATAGAAGACTTCAAAGACAAATATACATAGACTGTTGTGTGTAGGCATATTATAACTATCAGAAACATACCCTGATACTCATACAATTACTGTGAGTGAAAAGGTTTTTTTTCTTGACAAAAGGTCTGGTCTACACTTGTGAGGAAATAGTTTTTCCACAATATGATGGGTAAATACTCATTGATCATTATGGCATAAAACAAAACTGGAGTGCTGTGTCCAATTCTGGGGCCCCCAGTTCAAGAGAGACAGGGAACTACTGAAGAGGGTCCAGCAGAGGGCTACAAAGATCGTCAGGGGGCAGGAGTATCCCCCTTATGAAGAAAGGCTGAGAGAGCTGGGCCTGTTTAGTCTGGAGAGGGGAAGACTGAGAGGGGATCTTATCAATGTCTACATATCTCTTAAGAGCAAGTGTCAAGAGGATGGGGCCAGGATTTTGTCAGTGATGCCCAGCAACAGGACAAGGGGCAATGGGCACAAAATGCAGTGCAGGAGGTTCGATTTGAACATGAGGAAAAACTCCTTTATTTTAAGGGTGTCAGAGCACTGGAACAGGCTGCTCAGAAAGGTTGTAGAATCTCCTTCTCTGAAGACAATCAAAACCCGCCTGGACACAATTCTGTGCAACCTGCTGAAAGTGAACCTACCTTAGCAGAGGTTGGACTAGATGATCTCTAGAGGTCCTTTCCAACACTGACCATGCTGTGATTCTGTGGTTCTGTAATGTATGGATAAAAGGTAGAAAATCAAACTGGACATAAGAATAAAGCAGACATCAGCAAGTACACAGCATAAATATAAAAATAAAAACTAGGAAGTTAACTGAAACAGAAAAAAATATTCTGAAAAGAGAAACAAAAGCAAATGCTTAAGACAATGGAGGAATTTTAAAGTACAAAACAATGGGAAATAATAAACATATTGGATGGAATAGACAAAAGGTGAGAATGGCTATTAATGGGGAAGTTTTTCTGATTTTTCCATCTTTGCCTGTTTGATCATCTGTTTTCACCTTATTTTTATGTTTAAAATGCAATGCAGCGATCCCATTTTCATATGTTTGTACAGTCTAGTATCTCCGAATAGGATTAACAGGAGCAGTTCTACTTCCATACATATAGACCCTCTGAGATATAATTATGTAGCAGCTGTGTAGTGCAGTGATTTAGGAGAAAGTTTATGTACATTGAAATCCTTAAAAATTAAACAAGAATAACCAGCACAAATAATTACCTATAGTTTGGTAGACACAAAGGTTAATAATCCGACAAAATCCAGGTCCAGAGTCATCCATATTCTTTGAAAGAGAACCCTTTTGGTATTTCCATCTGGTTGGTCCAGAACTTTTCTCAGTGGGAAGATAACAGCTCACAGAACCACTAACAGCATGTCCTGCATTACATGAGTTTTCCCTAGAGGTCTTGCATCAAAGTGCTGAGCAAGCTTAATAGCGCATAGTTTGAGATTTGATGAAATCAAACTTCAGCTGTTCTGGCTTCTGGTTGTATCAGAAAGAATACAACTGAATAGCTATTGCTTGTGCACAATATGTTACATACGGAAAAAAAGAAGTGTTAAATATATGGCTATTCAAGTAACTGTTAACACAACAAAAGAAGGCCAACTTTAATATTTATAACATTTACTTATCATCTTCCTGTTATGTTCATTTTGGGGGTTTTGTGCTGGTTTTGGGTCATGTAGAGTTAATTTTCTTAAAAAAAGAAGTGTTAAATATATGGCTATTCAAGTAACTGTTAACACAACAAAAGAAGGCCAACTTTAATATTTATAACATTTACTTATCATCTTCCTGTTATGTTCATTTTGGGGGTTTTGTGCTGGTTTTGGGTCATGTAGAGTTAATTTTCTTCATAGTAGCCAGTATGGGTCTATGTTTTGGACAGAGTTCATAATTCAGGGATGTTTTCATTATTGCTGAGCAGTGCTTACTCGACATCAAGGCTTTTGTTGCTTCTTCCATCACCCCACCAGCAAGGAGGGTGGGGGTGCACAAGTTGCTAAGACAGGGCACAGCCAGAACAGCTGAACCCAACAGACCAAAGGGATATTCTATACCATATGATGTCATGTTTAGCATGTAAATTTGGGGGAAGAAGAATGAAAGGTGTGACGTTTGGAGGGATGGTGTTTTTCTTCCCAAATAACAATTGCGTGTGATGGCGCCCAGGTTGCCTGGAGATGGCTGAACACCTGCCTACCAAAGGGAAGTAATGAATGAATTCCTTGTTTTGCTTTGCTTGTGTATGTGGCTTTTGCTTTGCCTCTTAAACTGTCTTTATCTCAACCCATGGTTTTTCTCACTTTTCCGATTCTCTCCCCCATCCCACCATGGGGGGAGTGAGTGAGAGGTTGTGTGGGGCTGAGCTGCCCGCCGGGGTTAAACAACAGCTTTGTACAACTTTCTATACTATGTAGAACTTCCCAAGATTTAGATAAGATCCTTAAGACAGTAAACCCAGTAAACATATTAATGTAGCTGTTACCACTAATGCCAACTCATTACCTGTTCTCCAAAACTTGGATGAATTTTTTTTTTTTGTTAACAAAATCACTTATCTACAAGTTTCAATAAGCATCACTATGCTTTTCAAGTTTAATGGCAAAATATTGAAAAATATGAATATGGAACATGGCAGTAAAAAAGCCCTAACAAGAAGTGTTGGTGATGTTTTGATTGGTTTGGAGTTGGTTTTTTTGTTTGGGTTTTTTATTTTTTTTTTGTGGGGAGACGGGGATGTTAAGATTCTGATGTGATTCAATTACTTTTTCAATGAATTTATCCTTCTTTCCCCAAATTTTTGCTTGTTCCATGCACAATCTGTTGTATCACTTTGCTTTTAATTGCAAAACAGAAAAATTCTAATTTTAACGAGGTTGTGTGTTAAACATAATTATCTAATTACATATATTTAGAAGATCACTTAGACAGTTTTTTAAGCCACTTATAAATTATACAGCCAAATTATTATGCAATCTATCCCAAACTAAGATACATTGCTACTATAAGGCTTTGGATTGTCTCAGAGCAAGGGGAGAGTAAGGATACACCTAGACCTTGTACATATAACTTCATCTATATATATGATGAATAATGAACAATTCATATTTTGAGAACACTTAGCTTGCAATATAGCACTTAATCACTTTGAGTAGGATTCCTATTGCCTAACTTTTGTCTTCTAAAATGTAGGTGTTGTGTCAAAGGCCATTATTTAGACTTTCAGTATAATCAATGTGATGGACAAATGTAAATACATCATCCACCTTCTGAGACAATGTTTAGTACACAGATGAGATTCCTTGTCATAGAGGTGAAGTAAATAAGCTATGCTAAATATCCTACCTTATACAACTGCCTGGAGATTGAAGGGATCATCCTATGGCATATTCTGGCAACTGTTGCTTCTGTCAAAGCTGGTAGGGCATAATTTGGAGATGATGCACATGAGACTTATGGCTGATCCAAAAGGGATGGCAAACTGTAAGATAAGGAACGCTTCTACCCAGAAAAAAGTCTCCTGTGGAATATCAAAAGTAGAGGGCTGTAGTTCCCTGCAATTACCATGACATCCCCCAGTTATATCATGATTGCACACACTCCTTTTTCCTTTTTTTCTTCTCTTGTTCACTGTACTTGAGAACTGTTGAGTTTATGGGTTTTCTGTTCATGAAAAATTTAAATAGTTTTGTATTATTTTATATAGGTAGCATTGTTTATTTGCCTTTTAAATAAAGATCAGTGGAGAGATTTAAAATTCTGCAACTTGAAACATTTCTTACTTTATATCTCGAAATGAGAAATTATCAGTCTGAATTTTGAGAAAGATCAACAGTGCACACACCTAAAACAATGCTTGAATTTTATTTTCAAAGCACAGAGCAATGTGTTCGCATGACACTTTTATCCCCTGCAAGCCCTGGGCTCAACATTGAAGTTGAGTAACTTGAATTGTGTTGATATAAAGTTACATTTATTTTTAGTCACAATGCTCTCTTCGGGGCATTAAAATCTTGGCTGTGAAGGCAAATGAACCCTTATTTGATGTTGATAAAGGCATACAAGTGCTTTTATTTTCCTAATGCATGGTGAAGGTTTTCTGGTTCATCCACAGTTCTGCTATCCTGGGGGACACAGCCGGAAGCATTATGAACTACTAGAGCAGCACTGGGCTGTGTTGTACTACTCGCAATGCATGGTGAAGGCTAGTCCTTGCTCTTTCTTTAAAGAGTTTTAGAAAAGAAAACATCTTAGTCCTTTTGGATATGTATGGATAAAGAAAAAGCTGGAACAAAAAACAGAATACCTAATGCTTTCAACAAAGAAACTAATGGGAAAATTCAAAACAGGAAAAAAATTTAAAATATGCCTAAAATGTCAAAAAAAGTAAATTTCTGAGTAGTTTTGTTCATAAGACATTATGAAGATAATTTCTAGTACAATGTGTAATTGTTTTTTTAGACAAGTCATAACCAGACTTAGTTTACTTACAAAACAGAAAAATGAAATTATAATGAAATTCTAATTTGGAAGATACTACGCTTGTTAATTGATTCATTTCAGGCTTTATTTCTAATTAAGAGCTTTGTTTCATGAAATTTAAAGATGTGTTAGAATATAATAATAATTTCAATTTACATTTCATAGTCACCTAAGGATGACTAGAGATATTAATGAATGGATTACACATATTATTTCTTCCCCTCCTCATTTTAAAACATTTAGCTTATGGTGATTTAGTAGAACTTAATTGAAAATTCCATACACAATGGAACGGAAACAAAAACTACACACATAATTTTTTGAAGACTAGCATTTTAACCCTCAAAATGGTGGATTATAATCCAACCAATTCAATTAATAATCCAGGAAGTATGCAGGGGAAGTCAAGATAGAAGAATGGCTGTTTATTGGAAACATTTCATTTAATTAATAATTCTATTTTGTTCTTGACTGTGCTATTTTTCAAGTAGCAACAAAAATCTAAAGCAGTTTCTCAGCTACATGGAATCAGAACAAATAGTTGGCTTTAGTGATCAATAGCAACAGTTGTTGAATCTTAATGTTTCAGTGCGTTTTACTGGACTTGTTTGGAAGGGCAAAAAGCCCATTGTTCCCCTATAACTCTGGAACAGTCAGATGGCAAATACCTGGATTCTGAGACCAGAAAACAGACAAGGAAAATCACTTTTGAGCATCTGTGACTGCAAAACTACAGTGCAGAGGGTTTGTAGAAGAACTTAAGGGTAAAGGAAAAAAAAAATCCTTCTATTGAAACACAAGTGACAGAGGCAGAATGATGAAATCATTTTGAATAACATCTATATGCAGTATTGATCTTTTTTCTAGGACCTTCTTTAACTCTTTTCCTGATCTATTCTATGGGCTATTTATGCTCTCTGTATATAAACCAGGGTTGAGCTCACTTTCCATTAATTTTTAAGAAATCTGTAGATTAAAATAGACAATGCTGTCAGGATTCATTTACAGGGGTCGGGTGGGAAATCATCACCTAATGCCCTTTGAAAAGTCTTAGGGTTTCCTAGTCATCTCCACAGTTCTGGCAGATCTAAGCCACAAAATAAATTAGGGGAACCAAAGCCCTTCCAGGGCATCAGCTATAGATCTGCTATCCCACAGTGCCCAAAATGACATTATAAGCCTGTGTTTAGGCAACTAAATCCAGATCCAGATTTCACAGCTGGTGAATGGGGAAAATTTGTCACTTCCAGAAAGTGATTTATCCCATATAATTTGGACACCTATTTTAGGATGGCATACATTTCTGGAGATGTCTATTTCTTTGTTAAATGAAGCTGGTTGACAAATTTAGACTGAGTGTTTGAATCAGCCTAGCAGTGGACACCTCAGCATATTTTTCTATCTACTTGCTAAAGCATGAATATGTTATTCTACTCCATCTAGATAATATAGTACCGCGCCTTGAGGTTGAGGCCATTCAGAACTATTAATGCACTCAAGTGCTCTGACCCTTGATGACAAACAGGAGATTTTCTGACTTGTTTATAGGTTCCAGGAATGAAGAATTCTCTAGTTCCACTGATTGCAATGAAATATAGAAGACAATTTACGTGAATGAACATAGGTGTCTATTTGGGAATAATACCCCAAATTTTGCTATCTGCATTAGCTAAAATTGGTATTTGTATCTGCATTAGCTAAAATGGGTGTTTAGAGATGAGATGTGCTTCAGATGTAGACATGTATACTCTAGATAATTAGAGATACCTAAAAATAGATCTGAGCCTCACTGTAAATGCTGAGCAGATTTCATGTTTGTGTATCCTACCAAAAAACCCAAAGCTTATTCCCTTTGAATTGGATTAGGAACTACACCTAAATTCTGGTTCCCATAACTCTTAGGTGTTACACAAGCTTTACACTCTTTGACAGGTTCTGCAAAACATATGGAAGACTGACTTTCAAGTCAGATAACTGCAAAGAAAGTAAAACAATTGTTTCTAATAGCAACACTATTATACTAGTTCTAGATGCTGAGTGAAACAGTTTTCCGTTCAACAGATTCTAAAATTCATCTGCAGGTTACAAAACCAAGGCTTTGCCAATGCATTTACAGTACAGTAAATTGAAACACCAGCTGCTCCAGAAATATTCATATTCTAGTGGGTTTTCCTGCTATCTGGCCAGACAAATTCAAGTCAATCTGACATTGAGTCTACATGAGTCGAGGCTCATACCTAAAGTCCAAATAATATCATGCTACTTGTCATAAAGTTACAAATAATACAATGAACATTAGAAGAAAAAAATTCCTCCCTTAACCTTATGATACCAACTCTTTTTCTGTGTCCTGTTCATGAGATGGTGAAACTCTCCAAGATTCTGTTGAAACAGTGGAAAATGTGCTGGGAAATGAAAGATTTGTTAAGTTTTCTCAGGGTTTACAGATTTGTCAGCCAGCTAAACAATGCTATGGTTTTGTCTGTTCAACTTAAATCCCATTTGGCTGATGCCTGGATAGTATTAAAACGTATACAGAAACATTTATTTATAACATAAAAAAATCAACAACACAGATATTTAAACAAACTGACAAACAAAAAACACCAAAAGTGACCCACGTAAAGAACAAATATGCACAGCTGTCTTGAATAAGGATTACTTCAGAAAGATTTTATTTGTCTTATCTCCCTGATTTACCATTGTTCTCCTGTTAAGGTGATACTACAGATTTCAGAATGTTCTGTGTATCTTATGAACATGTTGGACCTGATAAGCAGGTTCCATATTTGACCTTGCCTGTAAGAACTCCAACAGGAAACAGTTTACGGAACACGTGGTGCATAAAGAAATGCATGATATCTACATTAAAATAGATCATGTTATCAGTTTTTGAGATCTCCAATGTTTCAAGTGTCCAGAAAGCCTTAATCTCTCATTCAAAATTCATTCCTTATGCAGGACACAATTGATCTTGATGGACTTGAAATGTGGACCTGTGTGAACCTTATGGAGTTCAACAAGGCCATATGCAAGTTCCTGTGCCCAGGTCTGGACAATCCCCGGTATTGATACAGACAAGGAATGAATACATGGAGGGCAACCCTGCAGGAAAGGACTTGGGGATACTGTGGATAAAAAATTGGACCGCAATGTGTGTTTGCAGCCTAGAAAGCCAACCATATTCTGGGCTGCATAAAAAGTAACATAACCAATAGGTCAGTGCAAGTGATTCTCCCCCTCTACTCTGCTCTGGTGAACCTGGACTATTGCATCTAGCTCTGGCATTCATAGTGCAAGATAGGCATGGACCTGTTAGGGCAGGTCCAGAGAAGGGCTGTGAAAATGATCTGAGGATTGAAACATTTTTCCTCTGAAGACAGGCTGAGATAGTTGGAGTTGGTCAACCTGGAGAAGACAAGGGTCCATGGAACATCTTACTATGTCTTTTCAATATATAAAGCAAGCTTATAAGAAAGACTGAGACCTTTTGTCAGGGCCTGTAGTGACTGACAAGGGACAACAGTTTTAATCTGAAAGAAAGTAGGTTTAGATTGGAAATAAAAAGGACATTAGTACAATGAGGGTGGTGAAAAACCTGGAACAGATTTCCCAGAGTTGCTGTGGATGTCCCACCACTAGAAGTGTTCAAGGCCAGGTTGGACATGTCTTTAAGCAACCTGACCTAATGAAAGATGTCCATGTCCATGGTGGGGGGGTTGAACTAGATGGCTTTTGAAGATTCCTTCCAATTCAAACCATTCTGTAATTCTATGATTCCATGATAACTTACTTGATTGAAAATAAAAGTTTTTCCCCTTTCTGAGATATGAAAGTACATTTTTGTTAGATTTAGGAAACAATTTAAACCTTGTCTAAGTATTCAATGGCATTTTAGATGTTCCCATGGTGTCCCCAAATAGCTCACTGATATGAGAATTGTCTCTAGGAGGCAATTTGGATGCAGCAGAAGCTGGATGCTAGGTAGATGGATACTCAAGGGGGTTTTACAGTTGCTCTAACAGCAAAGATTAAGCATTAAAACCATTTTCCTTGAAGACAGATAAAAACTCCAATTCTCTTGCTGTTTATATATTCTAGTTTAGGATAGTTTGGGTTTTGATTTTTTTCTTACTCTTTTTCTTATACCCTATATCAGCATTGTTATTTAAAACAAGTTTAAAACACTGAAATAGGAAAACTGTATCATTAATTTCTGACCTACACATTAGATGTTACAAAAATTTATCATACTAATGTGGAAATTGGTTTAGGCACATGGTTAAGCCATTTTCAGTGATTGAACCTTGGAATGCCTTTCAATGGCATTGCATGGAGGTTATATATGCCTGGTGAAAACTATCTTTCTTTCCTTACTTGCTTTTTATACCTCTTAAAAGTAGCCTACAGATCTCTTACTGGTACAAGGAGAACAGATGGACATTTTTCATTACATAAGAAAATACAAGCATTTTTGTTTAGGTTATTTTAGGATATTTTTAAATAGTTCTCAGCAGGCATCTAAACTGTACATACAGACCTCATTTACACAGAATAAATTGCATTCTGAACTGCCATTATGCCTCCAGCTCATCCTGGAGGTCACCATGAAGCATGTGGAGGAAAAGAAGGTCATTGGGAACAGTCAACATGGATTCACCAAGGAAAACTCATACCTGACCAACCTGCTTTAGCAGGGAGGTTGGACTAGGTGATCGCCAGAGATCCCTTCTAACCCTGATTATTCTGTGATTCTGTGATTGGCAGGTATGCATGTATACTTAGCAACACAGCCACAGTGTTACCACTGCTTATTAGCGTCACTTTGAACGCTAATAAATGTCACTCCAAGTTGAACTTCATTGTTTTCAAAAGAGGAAAATATTTCTTGGATTCAACTTGGGAATGAATGTTACGTTGATTTTGAGGCTTCCTTCATGAAACTATGTGTAAAATCACCAGGATGCAGACAGCAGACTTTCAGCCAAAACATCAGACATCTGTTTGACATCTGTTCCATTGCCTGGAAAAAAGGCCACTTCATACCACAGGCCATTCCTTTGGTCTCAGCAGCAGTCCTGCCTCTGCCACCTCACTCCACCACAGTGCAAACCGTAAGAGACTTTAGTATAAATGCAGATTTACACCCAGTCAGCACCTTGCTTAATATTTCTACTGGATGGACAACGAGGCAGTGCAATGTTTTGAAGAGACCTTATCTCCTTCCTGACCATCTCAGGTCTTCTCCTGCTGTTGTTTCCTAGTATCACACTAAGGATACCAGTATGCACACAAGATATTCCTCACTCATAAATTTACCTAAAGTCTGCTCAGTGCCACAGGTTTCTTTGCATTGATTTAACTGAACTCCAGATCACAGCACTGCATTTCTGATGTGCAATGAATAAGTAAATAAAGGGGGTTTGTTAGGGGCTTTTTTGTACTTTGGACTAAGTCTATAACCTTTTTCAGTCACAAAGTCTAATGGGAGTGGGGGAAGTCACTTAGTTTATTACTCAAATCCTGTTAAGAAACACTGGATAACATATTTAGTCATTAGAATTAGTAGACATCCAATTCATACATTACAAATAATTTATCTGAATTGTAACTGATCTTGATTGCTACTGATTCTGATATGTTTATGAAATTAGTCATCCACCAGTTCCTCCACCTGATCATATAAAGTATATGGCTACCTTTATAATTTTTTTTAAGTGAAATTATAGAAATGGTCATTAATGGATTGGAAATGGCAAATAGAAACCAACTTTTCATGTGTGTAAATATGTCATCTGTCAGATATTTCTGGAATTTCACTTTCAGTATACAGCAATAACAAACTGTGCATGCTGATGAAAAGATCTGATAGTTAAACCTGTATAAAACTGTGTCTGCATACAACAAATGTCAATTTAGCAAGAAAGAAAAGAGAATTCTGCCACAAGGTCTTTTTTTTTTTTTCTTTTTTCTGTTTTAGAGTTTTATTTGCAAGCTTTGTTCCTCAAGGGAACCAAAGAATTGAAACCACAGAATTTTAAATACAACAGATTTTAATCACAACTATAATTTTACTTAGGAAAAATATGAAGGGGCAAGGTCAGGCACATTATAGCTTGCTTTGTGGAATTAGTGTTCTTACCTCAATCCATACCAATGTAAGAAGATCAATGACAGCGTTTGTGGGTTGATTACTTTGGCCTTGGAGTGACAAAAGGAATGTTTGCAAAATCCAGTTCAGTTTATGAGGAAGACAACACATAAATCACAAGCAAACAGACTATGTGTGTACACACACATATATGTTATATATATTATATATATGTGAAATAGGTAAAGATATAAGAGATAGGTAGAGATCATATAGGTACAGATATGGATACAAATACAGATATAGACACCCCTTTTATATCACCCTTTTTATGAAAAGCAATATATCACTTACAAAAAGCAATAATGACTTTAATCTGAAAAATACATATAAGCAAACAAATCTGCATGAAAAGTTTTTTTTTTTTTAAAAAAAAAAAAAACAGAAAAGAAAAGAAAGAAAAAAATAAAGGATGAGTTCATAGGCTAACCAGTAAATAAAAGAAATAACGGTGCCTTTGCTTATTGGATTTTTTAGCTTTTCAAAGCTAATGTTACATGTAAATCTATAACTAGCATTTTGTCTTGGTATTTATTATTTCACATGCACTAAAGGAGTGAAACAGCAAAACTGACAGCACAGTATTAAAATGTGAAGCCATTTCTAGAAAGCTATGTATGATATGTCAAAGCACAGTCAACTTGCATTAGCTGAGTAAATCTGCACTGCATCACTGAACATTAGCTCTAGTTCATCCATAATGGTGTAGAGATTGCTTATTGTGTTCCCAGGGCTCTTTTATATAAAAGAGCAATAGTACTATCTGCCAAAATGGTCTTGGCCTGTCAGAGTAGTTTTAATTGAGCTGAGCCATAGGACCCTGCCCGGTGCTATTACAAGAACAGAGAACCATTTGGTGAACAGCACTCTATGAGATTATAGCTGTTAAGAGTATAATGGACAGTTACTTTAATATTCTACTCAACTAGAACACTATAAACACATCCATAGGTAGCCATTTTACCTAGTTATTCCATTTCCTAAAACAGTGTGGGTCTGATGCTTTGTGTCTTTTATGTGAAAACTATTGCTTGTATTGGCAACAAGTGTTATCCATTCTGTGGTCATGGGAGGGAGATGGAAGAGGTCATCTTTAGAAAGCAAACCTTTACTGTTTAAATTCCTTCTGCTTCTTTAAAGCAACTATATTATCCAAGTAGAATGAAAACTAGTAGGATTTAAATACTTGCTATATTTTTCCAGTGAAAATATGTTAATGATTTAATGGAAATATTAGTTAATAAGGAAAATATTTTATTTTCAGACTTATAAGAGCTGATTGTAAATAATGACAAATATAAATAGGTGTAAATAGGCACCTGAAAAAATCCTTTTTTAGTTGTTGTATTTGAGTAGTTCTGATATTTGAACATATATTACTTAATTTAAACCATTCTTTTTTAGTTTCAAATTGATTTACAAAGTAGCATATCAGCAGAACAGCATGTCTGGAAAGAAACCAAACAATAACTAAGTACTTCCCAGCAAGCTTATGTAAGTCTGTGTATTGAAAAACAAACAAACAAAAAAAAAAACAAAACCAAATGTAATCAAAATGAAATTAGAAATGCATTTTTTTTTGCACAGCTGTTGAACACAAGACATAAATCAAAGCCCCTTCCATTTCATATCCCTGCCAGAACATCAGAAACCAAATAAATACATATGATGTTTTCTGATGATGATGATGGTGATTTGTGCAACCCTGTTAATTCAGTTTAATGTGTATTTGTGTCTGGCAGCAAACTGCTGTGAACTGGGGCTCATTGTACTGCCATTCTATATAGGCAATCTAACATGTTTGCCCAGCGCTGAAGATGTACTGGAGTATCACCAGTTTGCAACACAATGGCATAGTGGAGACCAGAACATGGAGTTATTTTTTCAGGGGGGAAAAAAAAAAAAAAGCAACAAAAAAAGTCCACAATACCCCCACCTAAAAAAAAAAAAAATAAAGACCAAAACAAAAAACAACAGACGTAGACAGGATGGGGCAAACTTTAGAAATTATTGAGGTTTAGGTGGATGCTCCCCAACACACTCCTTGTAGAAAATAGAGAGAAAAATAGACCAAAAAAGACAGAATTTGTCTAATGCTGTTTCTTACTTCTTGTAAGGATAAAATGAATCGCTGTCCAGAAATGCCTACTTCTTTTGAAAAGAGTTTGACCTAAGTCCATAGAGTATTCTCAAATGCTGAAGAAACTGGAGGAACAAACTGAAGATAGATACACTTTTTATCTTCTTTAGGTATTGTTGTACAAGCTAAACCAAAGCATGTTTGTAAGAGTCCTTTCAGGAGATCTGTATCCCTCCATTTATCTAAAGTACAAATCCCAGTCTTTACAATGTAAAAAGTGTGTGAAAAGCATTTATGCTTAGGGCATGTCTCTGCAGGAAGGGCTAATAGGCATAGGCTGTTTTCTGGAAAGTACTGCTGTGGCAGCCTTGTTAGACTTGGAAAAAAAACCCTCAGATTGCCTGAAATAAAGGAAAAAAACAGGTACTAAATGAGTGTTTGTATAATGAGGTTATACTATGACACTATCTCCTGAACCAGAAAGACAGCCACCTTTTCATAAGCAACAGGGCTAGTACCAGAAATCTTCCAGGTCTAAAATGTTATATATTTAATAAATTTTTGCAGCTCATTTAGATCTCATACCTCCCTGAAGGGCAGAACTACAGCAAAATATAAACCTATAATTAATCAATAATTTTAATTCCTACAGTTCTTAGCTTTTCCAAAGCACAAATCTTTCCACCTTCAAAGAACAATAGAAACTCGTCTAGGTCAGTTGTTGGTTTTATGTATGTTATAATGTTAAGGGAAATGACTGTAGTACTCCACTTTTCAAATACACAAATGCGTGTATTTTAAATCTACTTTTGCAAAGTCACAAAATAAAAGTAAAACAAAATAAATTAAAAGTGGAGATTTTCACTCGTGAGAAGCTCTGGAAGACCATGTCTCTACTAGTCTACCTCTTCGTCTGAAGTAGCATAAACGAGCAATTTGCTTTAATGTGCCCTGGCCTCTGGAGAAGACAGTCCTATGCTACTGCCCTGCCCCACTCCAGTCCCACTGTTCCTGCCTTATTTTGTCTGTGCACTGTATATTATGTTCTAATCCTCAGTGAATCAATTCAGTTAACTGCTGTATAAAAAAGTAAACTTTCCCCTCCCTGGCCTGCTTATTTTTCTATCTTCCCTTCCTCTTCGCTCTCTTTGTCTCTTCCTCTTTCCCTTCCTCCCTTCCTTCTTTCCTCACTTTCTTTCTCTTTCTAACCTAATTCTAACCTTCTCTTAGGGCTAACAAGGGGTCAGGTGCATGCCAGAGCTAGCACAAAGGATTATATAGGAATCTCTACAATAGAATAGCACTGTTGCCACTGTATTAAAAGACCAAAAACTCAGTGGCAGCAGGATATTTGACTGACCTTTTGGTCTTGGGGCCTCTTGCCCTGATAGGTCTAGCCCTGGCCCTTGCTGTTGTAGGGGCTGCAATTGTAGGCTGTACACATGTACAACATGTTGGACCTGGAATGACCTGCAAAATCACTTGTCATCCCTGTAAAAATCTTGTAAAATGAAAGCAAGCAATGATGGGTCACTGTCAGAAAGAGTATGTGAAACATATTTTTAATCATTTTTTCATCATGACGTGCGGAATTAGACTCTATAACTCGAAAGTTATAAAGTAGGTATGTTTATTGCGCGCAGATGCATGGGGGATCGGTCCTCCACAAGCGTGCATGCCCGAAGTGAGGAACCATCTCACATTTATACAATAAAACAGATGAATATTCAATTAACGCCTATACATATTCGTTACCTAAACTGGCTTCGTATGTTAATTAGCTTATCAGTCCTTTGCCTGGAATGTGGTGGTCTTGCAGGTTTGTAGGTGATTCATGTCCTTGTGACCATCCGATCTTCTCCAGCAAGGAGACTTAGCACTCCCTCCCTCTAGATAGCATTGGAATATCTCTCATCCTTTTCTCATTCTTTTTTAAATAGCCCCTTTGTTAGAGGAAGAAGGGCAGGCGTCTCCTCAAAACTGTAGTGTCTCCTCAAAGCTGTGTGCCTATGTGAGCAGACACCGCACCCATGACTAGTCACCATACCCACATTCCTTGAGCAGACATATACAATCACAGTCGGTGTCCATTGTCCCCATTTCACACTATTTCTCCATATCAATCACAGGGAACGTGTAGACTCTGGTTGAACATCTCTGTTGGAAGAGAAGGCATAGCACTCCAGGTAAAAAGTGAAATGCCATCTGGAGGGTGGAAATTATTTAGGACAATGTGTACCAGCTATTTTATCTGCCTCTTTTTATCCAAGCTCCATCAATATCTTCCAGCTGCCCTTACACTAAAAATGAATCCCTAGAAACTTAATTGCTACAGGACTCTACTTAACTAGTCTTAGGTTGATGTAGAGCAGGTGTTGTTAAATAATGTATTGTAAGAATTTGAAATCTGTTGCAAATAGCAACGCAAACACTCAAGATTTGGAAATTCCACTTTTTTCCAGCTGTCTTAGGTAAATTATCATTTATTTTACAAGCCAGCATTCTTGGGGGAGAGACAGTTGTGTTTTCCTTGCAAATTAAATATGGAAATGGGCTCAGGCATCAACATTTGAATTGTAGTGACAGCATATTTTTTTGTTTTGTCTCTTATCAGCAAAAACAAGAAACAATACTTGTTCATTCTGTATTAATACTTTGCAATGTTTTCCTCCATATCTTTGGCATTACTAAATTAAAAGAATTTTCTCATTTCTATTGTTTTAATAACTTGTGTTTCAATTTGAAACCACAATGGAAACTAAAGGAAAAGAAAGGAAACATAATTACAAACGCGGATTGCATATTTTACCAGGAACTTCACTGAAGGAAAATTCATATAAAAGAAGCTGTCAGGTTGTCAGACCTGACATAGACAAATAGGGTGCAGGTACTGTGGACCTAAGATTTTTTGAAAACTAAAAATAACTCAGTTTTTACTTAAAAGAAGAAACAGTTGTAGTCTTGGATATCACTCAATGACAGTAGTTGAAAAATATAACCTTAAGTACATAGAAGGCCATTTCTTTGCCACAGAAAAAAAGTACTGAAATTTAAAATGAAGCTTGGAAGTGTTTACCACCAATTGTTTCCATATCTATATCCTACAGCATAATAACTAGTAGGGCCATATAATGCATGAATACCAGCATATTCAATTTCAGGAAATTAACTGTGAGTGAATTAAGAAAGCCAATGAGCAAAGTGCAATGCACTAAAGTGAATGAATAGGAAGAACTCTGGGAAATATTCAAATGGAACCTCGAAACATTAAGTCTATAGGAAGTACATATGAGTCAATATGAAAGTACAAAAGATTCCATGAGTTAGTAAGGATGAAAAGGAAGGTGAAGCTGGATTGGAAGAACTAAAAAAGCAAAGAAGCATGTTCAGGATCAGTGAACACACCCTTTGATAAGAGCTTACAAATTAAAAAGACAGTCATAATTCTTTCTTACAACCTGTTAAGTTCCTGTATTTTTTATTTTTTTTTTTTAGATCAAACTAACTTGTCAGCTGAAGTTTTGTAATAACTTGAGTGGGTTGATAATAGATAGAAATTTTCCTTTCTCATTGGTTGTGAAAGGCATATAACACTCTAACAGCACTTAGACAACAGAAAGTACAACAAAACATATTTCTGATTTGTTTCAAGGCAATTGTGTCTCCAAAGTGAAAACGATAAGACTCAAGGTTTCTCAAATCAAGAAAACAGTGTCTGTGCTTTTGTAGATGGTGCAATCATTAAAGTTTAGTGCAATGGTTTTAAATAAATAAATAAATAAAAAACACGCAAGGTTTTAAAATTATTCATGTAACACTGTGTTGGTCACATTAAGTGTGAGATGTACATAGAGGATCTGTTGCACTAGTAAGGCCACTACATTCTGGATTAATAGCTTTAAACTGAGTCTTTCACGGGAACAAATATTTCTGATTGGTAATAATATCTGGTATATTATTTCGTATTTTTTGTATAAAATCAGTTGTTATAAATAGATTTTTTTTAAAAAAAAAAGAAATTATAACACTGTAGTGTTTAATTGCTAAGACCGTGTTAGCTCTTTATCGAGTTTACAGATAACAGATGACATTTCATTTCATATACTTGGTATAGGTTACTGTGGTTCCATACAGATGATGCTTTACCTTGTGAATTAAAAGGAATAAGTTGGGTTTTGTTTTTCGTTGGGTTTTTCTTCCTCCAGCACCTTGTATTCAAAAACTGATTACTTGTTCTTGCTAAAAAACATACCTATGAGTGGTGACTAATTCACTACCAAATGTCCCTATTGTCCCTTAATACACAAATAATTTTTAATCAGATCTTTGCACTGATTTAAGTTATAAGTTTATTTAAGAATTGATGGTACAAAAAAGATCTTAGTTATGATGCATCTCCAATGGTAACTACCATCTGTAAACCACACCATTGTTTCATGTCAAGTACACAGTAAGCAAGTAAAGATGCACAAACATCTGCCAAACCCATTGCTTTTCATGGTAGTATTGGTGGGGGTTTTTTTTTTGGTTTTTCACATAGCTCTACTGAAAAAAAACCAGATAATCAGCTGATTTTGCTGATGTCTGGCTCCAGGCTGATAAAAGGAAAATTTAAGATGAAATCAGATTGATTTGTACATGGTAAGAAATAGCCTTGATATCAGAAAATTTTAAAATTGTCTTGTGTTCTTCATGTATTCCAATTCCAAATTTCTTTGATCCTTGCTGATTTCAATTAAGGTTGTTTTTATTCAGAACTGAAATAAATAATTAGATAACCAGTTTTATCAGAGGTAAAGTTTTTGTAATTACTTTGGAATGACTCAAATTATCTGCAAGAGGAACAGGGAAGAAGGAAGAGTAAGGGAAAAGAAAATGGAACACTGTACCAAAAAAAAAAAAAAAAGAGGAAAGATAGCAGATGATGGATAATTTTATTTGTTAGGTCCTTAACCTCCAGATGAAAAACCTTATGCTGTCATTATTTGTTTTCTAATTACATTAGGATAAGATAGCTGAATCTGACTTCATATCTTTTTCTTTTTTTTGACATTTTCAGACTCAAATGTGTGTTAATTAACTTGGAGTATTTCTACCAGACGTTTGTTCCCAACATCTTCCAGATTACTGTGCACCTCAAATTCTGGGGAAAGAAGCAATTAAAATCATGTTGGAACATCTCTTACTATTGCAAATCATTTTAAAACAATGTTTTTAATACAGTTGTAAAATGAAAAGCCATGTGCTTCTGAATGCTCTTAGTGTGTCTGTGGCTATTCTTTTACAAGAAATTACTGAGAACTTTTCACTGATAATATTTAATAAAAGTATAGGAAAAAGGGTTTCTTATTTAAATATAAACATGATGTGAGAAACTAGAATAATCAAATATAAATAACAGTTCTGCATAATGCTTTGAGGGGTTAAATTGTAATGCATTTCTAAAATATTAAATCTATATGTTTTATGGATTTGTTTATATATATATATATATGTAGGCAACCTGTAAATATTTGTCTCTGAAAGTAGTGCATGCACTGAAGAAATGTAACCACTACAGGTTATTGTAAACCAAATTAGAATTGACTGTAAACTCCAAGCACTTCTAAAAATAGCCTTTTAGCCTTTCTGTTGGTAGTAAAACAAGCCTCAGGCATCCTAAAAAAGCCTACATGCTGTTATAGGTTGATAAAATACATGACAGAATAGATAAAAAGGATTTTTTTTTTTTTGGTTCTAGAGGTATATAATTCAAATTCTACTTTCGTATGTAAAGAAAGAAAAAAAAATATCATCTGTGATGGAAAATTAGGAGCTTTGAGATGTCATTGTGTATGAACTGAATAAAGTACAGAAGAGGAGGGAGAGAAGAGAAAAGAGTTCAGTTTTTCCAAGGAAGGTAATAAACTTCAAATGATACATATGGAAAAAAAGTAGAGGAAGGAAGATAAACTATAAAGTTAGACAGAAAGGAAGAAATAAAAGTAAACTAATTTATTTATATGTAAATGAAATATATTGATAATGGCTTAGCAAAGTTAAAGCACATAGAACAAACTCTGGACTGGACTCTTTTGTAACTTAAGTTGTATTCCCTGGTCTCGGTCCATGGTAGTCCTCCTTGCCTTTTGGAGTAAACCAACTAGTTCACTATGAACAAATTCCAGTTGTGGCTCTGAGAGTCAGAGACACTACTGCCCACCGCAAGTACAAATGAGACTGGATCCAATTTGGCTGCTTTTTGCCTAAACATGCCTCTACTGTTTTCCCAGCAAATGTCGCACTGGGAAGTACCTTTTCCTCATGCCAAAATCTTCAGGACATACAGAATGCATTCTGAATATTAACATTACTCCAACTTTTTTATATTTATGACAGAGAATTATATACTTTGGAAGAAATATGAATTTCTGCTACAAGTTCAGGGCTCATAAGAATTCTTCAGGAGGAGGAGGACTTGGATTATTAAGGTGTGGTGAAGCTGTGAAAAGGCAAGGACTGTTGTAAGATGTATGAAGAAAGGTAATTACATGACACATAGCAAGCACTTAGAGATCTTACCTGAAGTAAGATTTATAATTCTCTTTAATAATGAGAAACATGAATTCAGACTAAAGCAGTTAGAGAGAATGTTATTCTAATGAACAGGTAACTGGAAAGAAAAGGAGTATACCATGTATAGTTTAACAAAGAAAGCTGGTACTGAATGTAATTGCTGTTTAAATTCACTAAGGGAAGAGACACAGAGAGGGTAATATTCATAAGGGAGAGAAAAGAGCTATTTACGCTAAGATAACATAACAGGAGGTTATTTGATTGGATATGACAATGTAACCTAAATGCAAGAAGAATAGGTTGCAGCTTTGAGGATGTTTTCCTATCTTTAAAATGACACAGTTGTGGAACAAATTATTCTAGAAGACATGGGGACAAAAATAAGCTTTTTTTTTTTTTTTTTTTAATCGCCTCCATCAATTCTTGAAAAAGATATTAGGTACTTGGTTCCACCAACGCAAGAAATTTTATTCAAGTCCCCTGCCATTATACCCGAAGATTATGCATCTATCTACTTCTTTATTTAGTTTTTACTGACATACTGTAAAGGATTGTAGAGATGACAGCATGAAGATATAGCAATGTAGAGGCAACATATGTTATTCACTGCTGTGAGAAGTTCTCATTTTCTTGATTGCACATTCACTTGGGACATTTTCTGTAAATAGATTAGATATTTACCTCAAAATAAGAAATAAACAATTGTTTTTCCTTACAACAGCTTTGTTCTTATCAAAAAGAGTTTTATACAACTTCCACTGGAGCATTTTCAAAATTTTAGCAAAAAGGTATTTATTGGTGGCAATAAGAGAAACACTAGAGAGGTATGTACTTTGGTTTATTTCACTAGAATAATATATTGTCCAAACATCAGAGAAGTAGGTGCTATATTCATGTTCCTTTAAAGCTGAAATAAACCAATGGAAGTACATGACAACATATTTTTCCTATAAAGAGTATTCCTAAATGAGAATAACTTACAAAGCTTGCAGAAATAAAGCATCACACAACAGTACCGGTAATATGGACTGGTGGGATGTGGAAGGGGCTGACAGAAAAAAAATAATTAAAAAAGACCTAAAATATACTAACATTTTTAAAGCAAGCTGAATACAATAAACAAACACAATATTTGCTTCATCAGCCAGACTGATATTTTACCATTTAAAAATTATTTTGTAAAAATTGCACATAACAAGTTTAGGGGACTATCTCAGTAAATCTTATTAAATGTTGTAAGCAAATAGTATCATACAAATATTTTTCAACTCTAATATTTTTTATGATGACATGCAATAACCAATTCTAACATTCCCATTGTATCCATAGCTAATCTCTTTAAGTCATGAAAGAGGCTGAAAGAGGTCCCAACTGGCCATCTAGTCCATTCTTCAGGTCCAGGGCAGAATCATCTACATTTACAACATCCTTGATCTACATTTCCAACACCCTTGACAGATACTTTAAATTTGGTAGTAAAGAAGGCTGCTAAGGGAGACTGCACAGTCATCCAAGACAATTTACTCCAATGTACATTATTGTTACTGTTAGAAAGTGTTTCCTAACATGTGTCCTGAATCTTCCTTGCTCTGGCTTTAGTCTTTTATTTCTAGGTAATTCACTACAGACTTGCAGAACAGATTGTGACCTTCAGCTGTAGCAATCTCTGTCTACCTGAAGACAGTTACCATGTTTTCTTTCCTTCGTCTCTTCTCAATCCTGCAGCCCATCTGACTTCTTGTATTTAAGCTAAATAAATGTCATTCTTTCACAAGTTCTCTGATCACTGAATCACTATTTTGTTTTTCAGTTGGAAACTTGCCAGTGCTTTTTCTACTCTTTGTATAAGATGCTATCCTAAGCAATATTTCCTGATTCAGGAGGTTGGCAACAGCAATCAAGAAACATCAATTCCAGCAAAGTTCTTGCATATGAATAGGCATATGATAACTGAGACTGCTGAACAGATTTTGGCAGTTGAATTCAGAATGTCAGAATAAATATAAAAGGTTGAAAGAATAATATGCATTATAATTATAGAAAATTTAATACGAACAATGAATAATATTTTTGGATGGACAATAGTGAGGAAGAACATTTGTCTTCTAGGCAAATTTTAAAAAGCAGCTTCAAAGCAACCTCTGAACTTTTTACTACTTACACAGAATTAAGAAATTGCTCCAGTAGAAGTGCCATATCCAAAATTGCTAATTTTGCTTCAGTTTCCCTATCTACACCACTTTCCACACCTTAGATTTCATATATTTGATAAATACATCCTTTCCATGTTTACCAGATATATTACACTTAACCTATGGCTTAAAAGGTCTCATTCTATTTTTGCCATAATCCTTGAGCCACTGTTTCAACACAGGTGAACAAATTTGCCAGAATTTCTGATTAGCATGGACAGGCCCAAACCACAGGGTTGATCAGAATAAATATACTACTATATTTGGATCTGAACAGCCCAACTGTTTCTACTAAGGGCTAACAACACTGTTCTTCATACATAAAATACCCTTACAAAAAAAGAGATATCCTTGTAAGTGAGTAAGATTGGGAAAAGGTTACTTTTTAACTCAAAAGAGGGTAAAAATATTGTGAATTACATAAGCCTAGTTCAACCAATGCATTGAAATTGAGATTGCAGCAGGAACGGATCTATCTGATCCATTTCGGAGGCAAGTTCCTGCTGGATCATTTTCTCTCTTGATTGCTTTCCATGTGTGAAGTTGCATTGATTCCACACCTAACAAACTGCTCTGTCATACAGCATCCAAAAAGACAAAGCCACTTCAAAAACTTTTTTTCCAGGTAACAAAATACTCCACAGGGCATAAACAGCCATCAGCAAAGCAGACAGATTTGTTTGCTATGCATCTGACAACTACATTTCCTGCAAGGATTTCACAGTATGATTTATGAAGCAATCTGCTAGATATACCGTGCATGTTCTGCTAAGGAACAGACAATGGAAGCTCTACAACCCTGAAAAGGTCAAATTTACTTCACATGGTTTTTGTGCTCTCCTTATACTATGCAAATATTTGCCTTGAAACTGCTTGCCCAGTGGACAGCCTAAGGCTGATGTCCCTGTAAGATTGCTTTGTGAATTGGGAGATTCTTTAATGTCTAATTCTTTCTGAAGAAGACAGCTTTACTGTCCACAGCAAAATTCTTCTCTACTTTGGGTTGATAGCTGTATTCGGTATAGGTCTAATTAACATTATGCAGCATATCTTGATGTAAATAGTATTGCATTTTGCCTTCTTTAGATAGCTCTATTGATGCAGGTATGTCAGTTGAGTAGTTAAATTTGCATTGTAAACCAATCCATAAGCATCATTAAATCACATAAAACCTCTGCATACAGCTCAAAATGTTAAATTAACTTTAACCAATCTGATTTCCCACTCATTTTCAACTTAAGTATTTTTTCTTGCTACATAAATTTGATGAAAAATTCATATTCTTAGCCTTTCATGGTCTGAAGTATTTCTATATTGTAATATATGTTCATCTGTTTGTCAAAATTTACTGAATGATTTCTCCGGTTACTATCCCGTGTCATAGCCCCCTCCCCAAAAGAAAAAAAAAAAAAACCACAACAACCAAAACCAACCAAACAAAACTCTTTTGAATGTCTAACATATGGTCTACTCAGAGAAAAAAAAAATGTTTTACCTATGTGACAGTACCCATTAAATTATTCAGTTTGTATCTTTCCCTCACACAAATGCCCTTTAAACTTTGCATTTCTTAACTTCTGGCTGAACTGTTTGAGTCTGCTCAAGAAATTATTTAAACAATACTTTCAAGGTATATTTTAGCATGATATTCTTGAGTTGTTTGCTACTTTATGTGTAAAGGTTTTAAAAATTCATGAAAAACATTATTTCACTCATAGTAAAATGAATTAACGAGTTATGAACTGGAAATCCAGTAACAGGAGACAAATATCTACCAGCTGATTTGATCAGGTACCTGTTAACTAAGCGTTTCCTTAGAAGGAATTTTCTTGGTATAAAGAAAAGTTATCATACATTTTGCAGCACCACACAGGCATTGGTATAAGAGTTAGGTTTAAACACCTAATTTAGATACCCTCAATGTTTCTTCATGTGAGTCATATGGTTAGGCTCCCGTCACTGGAATATACTTACCTTCACCTATTATTGTGGCATGATGCTTATATTTTTGTAGGGGAAAAAAAGATAAAAACAGTTCTCACAAAATTAGGAGAATTTATTTCTATGTACTTTTGAGGGCCACCTTCTTCACAAGCTGCAAATATCAGAGGAGGATTTTGAAAAAAGGGATGTGAGATTAATATGCAAAACAAGTTTTGTTCTTGTAAAAATGTATAACAATACTATTACTTCTGGTAATAATACTATTACCAGAGAGGAATGATTTTAGGAAGTTACATAAATAAAATAATTCAGATAGTGCAGATATGTTTCTTTACTATTTATGAGGAATATATTTCATATGATATATTCAAAATTTTAACTTGCCTTATTAGCTAACTAGTACATTAACAGTGTTCAATGTGTTGCTGTCTTTTGTACACAACTTATAGTTTCATCATAGCTTGTAAAACTTCAGTTCATGGTAGTGAGTGGAAATGTTTTGTGCATCATAGAATGAGGCTCTCTGGACTAAACATTATTTTTTTTTTAATAGTTTCTATGACTATAGGGATCTGGAGTTGACTCCAATGTCCCTACCAATCACATATTCCTAGGAACTTGCTATTACTGTCCTCAGTTTTTAACCTATGTTACCAGATATCTGACAGGAAAATATTAATTTCATATACTTGAAAAGAGATTAAACAGCCACAGTTATAAATTGAGTTTGATGCAATATGACATTGAAACATAACACAGCATGCTGAGATTCATGTGCTAAAACCACAGTCTGATGTTCCATTTAAATTCATCTCGGTTAACATTCCTTTGTCCATGGGAGGATACTGGCAAAGTTAATCTACTGAATGGTTATCATGCTTCAGTGACTATCTGGATGCATTATGTTTGCATAACTTAACATATTTCTGAGGGTGACTGAAACTTCTTATCACTTGCAAGGGAGAGAACAATGAGCCTTTAAAATGGATCATTCATGCAAAATGTAAGAACTCTTGACAGGTAGAGCAAAGTGAAAAAGATGAGTATTTTGCTGGTTGGTATCCTCCCCCTGTTATATTACCGGTTTTTAAATGAAGGCAGTACAATGACAGAAGGGGAAAAACCCCACAATTTTGGCTACTATTTCAAAGCTTAGGAGATTGTGCTAAGGTTTTGTGCAATTTTGTAATGGAATGAGTCACAATACAAAACCAATTGCTGTGATAAAATGGCATTTCAGATTGATTTTTACTATGGTTTCATTTCCATGGAAAATGGAGGTTTTACAACTTTACTTCAAAATTTTCAGAATTAGTCAATAATAGCTAGATTCACCTTTATGCACAACACAGTGATGTGTATCTGATTCTGTTTTCTATACTTCATTCTGTAAAGTGACAATTAAGGAGAAAAACATTTACTAAGAATTCCTTCAGACTGCATTTCTGCTCCTCTCTGGGATTGCTTATGTCTTGTGAGATATCCAATTAACAAACTATTCTTTCACACTGTATTAAATTATTTAAATTTAAAATCACAGATATTGACAGATTTGGGTCCTGAATAAGCTGAAATCTGTTCTTTTAAAGTTTAGAGTCTGTGCTCTGCTACTCTTCTTTCTCACTCGCCTCAACCTCACAGTCCACAATTCCATGGTGACTACAGCTAAGGCTGCTGATGATTACCACATCCCCAACGAGTATTTCTTTGTCAGTTAAAGGCACATCCAGCTGTGTGTCACTCTAGGTACTTGGTTGGGCTATCCAATATCTGTTTTAGCTAGTTATCCCTGACATACTCCAAAAATCCTGATAACTGCTTGTGTCCCACTGCACTGCCCTTCCAGCATGAAAATCACAGCCTGTGACAAGAAAGACTTCCTTCAGATGTTTAATGGCTTTGCCCATATCCTCAGCCTGATCTGTAACACACTCCTACCATGATCTCCCCCTTACCAGCCCATGTCCTGACCCTAACCCTCAAGCTCTCCACTGACCCATTGTCTGTCCCATTGAAGAGCTCCCTGCACCAGAGCTATGGCTTCAGACACAGGCCAAGATCTTTGCCTGCTCATCTCCTCTGATGGTCTGTCCATGGCCCACAGGGTCTTAGTTATTCCAACATTGTTGTAGATATTTGACTGCATGGGAGTTCTAGTTCCTCCTCACATTTGTGAGCATGTACTTGAGGAAAGCCTCCTTTCACCTTATTCTGTCTTTTCTGAGGTGTCTTTCCATACTGTCACTGTGCACACTGTGCTTTCCTTACCTGTCCAGTGATGGTAGTTTATCCTCTTCCACTCCCATCTCATTCCTGGGTTAACACTCTCCTCACCAGGTTGGTCAGCTCTTCTCCATTCTGGTGGATCCTGTCTCTCCCTATGATATCCTCAAAGAGGTTCCTGTTGTCATAAAATCAGATCCCTGTTAATGACACCAGCTTTGCAAACAGATGCTGACCTGCATGATCATTTCACATCCCCAAGCTTTTTCACAGACAGGACTGAGGAGACACCAGACTGCCACCCATGCCCTCAGCTCTCACCTACACACTCATATGGTCATGATTAATATGCTTAAGACCTTCTGCAATTGTATCATTGTGCCTATGTTGGGTTTCTGTAGCAATATTTTGGTAGTGGTGGGTGGCGATGGTGTGTGTGCAGTGGTGGCCTCTGTGAGAAGAGACCAGGGGTTGCCCCTTTGTTACACAGAGCCAGTCCCAACCAGCTCCAAAACAGACCTGCTGCTGGCCAAAGCTGAGACCATCAGCAATACTGGTGGTGCATCTCTGATAACATATTTAAGAAATTATTAAAAAAAACAGCACAGCAACTATGAGAGAGGAATGAGAAAATGTGAGCAAAAATCCCTATAGTTACCAAAGTCAGAGAAGAAGGAGGAGGTGGTCCCGTAGGTGCCAGAACAGGGATTCCCCTGCAGCCCATGGAGAAGACCAAGGTGAGGCAAGCTGTCTCCCTGCAGCCCTGAGGACCACATCAGGGCAGATATTGATCCTGCAGCCCAGGTAGGATGCCGTGCCAGAGCCTTGAAGGAAACTGCAATGTTTCCTTCATCATTCAATCACATCCATAGATATGTGATGACAGAGCAGGCTCCTGGCAAGAGCTGCAGTCTGTGGAGACGAAAAATGCATGAGCAGGTGTTCTGGCAGGAACTGTGACTCTGTGGGAGCCGCACACTGGAGCAGTCTGTTCCTGAAAGACTGTATCCTCTGGAAAGGACCCATGCTAGAGTGGTTTGTGAGGAATTGCAGCCTATGGGAAGGACCCTATGCTGGAGTAGGTGAAGGGTGTGAGGACAAAGAAGCAGCAGAGGTGAACTGGTTACAACCTCTATTTCCCATGCCCTTGTGCTGCTCAGAAGGGTGGAGGCAGAAGAGCTGGGAATGAAGGAGGAAAGTTGAGCCTAGGAATATAGGGAGGCAGGGGAGAGGTGGTTTTAGTTTTGGTTTTATTTCTCGCTATCCTACTGTATTTTAAATTGACAATGAATTAAATTAATTTTCCCAAAGCTGAGTCTCTTTTGCCTGGAAGCAATCTCCCTGTCCTTCTTTTCATCTGTTTTTTTTTCTTTCCTTGTCCTGGTGAGAAGGGGGATTGAGAGGACAGCTTGGTGGGCACCTGGTCAGCCAAGGTTAATCCACCAGAGTGCCTATGTGGAAAAGTGGCACAGGCAATTGTCTGAAGTCTGGACAAGGAACATCCAAGATGTGAGTCCGCAGCAAGCATCAAACCTCCCCAACAGCAGATCAGGTCAGCAGATGGGAGCCTCCCTACAGCAGGGAGTCACTCACGGCCGCCACTTGTCATTTCCTCCTAATGCTGCCATTAGCCTCATAGCACCGCCA
Source organism: Falco peregrinus (assembly GCF_023634155.1). Classification (NCBI taxonomy): domain Eukaryota; kingdom Metazoa; phylum Chordata; class Aves; order Falconiformes; family Falconidae; genus Falco; species Falco peregrinus. The sequence goes on from NC_073724.1 coordinate 22,831,722, forward strand.
GCCTCCCCAAACACTGCTTTCTGCCCTTTGTCTGCTATCAGGGCCTGTTGTAGTTGCAGATCTGTGGGTGGAGGGTTCCCTTGGTGCCAGAAGTCATGAACTCCCAGCCTTTGCCACCGTGGGAGTCCTTATTTGCATCCAGTGAACAGTCTTTGCCTGTCCCTGCTGGAGCTTTGAGCTCTCCTCTTTGCATGGCCTCAAAGAAAATCCTGTCAGTCTCCTTTACATCTCCCTTGACGCCGTGCCATCTGCTCTCCTCTTCCCACTACTCCTTGCTCTGTTGACAGCCCTGGCTCCCAACAGGATGGACAGCACCTCCACCAGCCCCAGCTCCCTGAGAGGCACCAGGCAGCCCCACGGCCCCAGGCCTGGTTGGTCCCATCCTCCCTCCAGCATAGTTAGGCTGTGCCAGGGGTAGTTGATGCCCTGTGTAGGGGACTAAAATGAGCTGACCTTGTAGAGAAACAAGGCTGAATTGGCAGAACTTTTTGTGTATAAATAAGTGGCCAAATTTGGCAGTGAAACTACAAGCGTGTGAGCGGCTCGTAATGAGCAACGGCTTTACTACACATAGAAAAATTCCCAGGTGCTTTACCACACGTAGGCACATTCCAGGGCAGAACTTGGGCAGATAAACGTTTGTATATAACTAACACTTATATATGCAATAAAGGATCTCATTTCTTCACTGACTTGGGGTCCGTGCCTTCATACACCACACTCTGTGACACGTCAGCCTTGCAACTGGTCAGTCCTGTGCTGCCTTCAGCAGTGTATCCAGCTCCTTTCCATGCCCATGTACAGATGTGTCTGTTAGCTGCCTCCCCTTGTGTTGCTTTTATTGCCCTGTTATACCTTAATTCAAAGGAATCTCTTTGAGTCAGATCTGCAGATCCTAGATATTTGCTACAGCCTGTGAGAATATTGTTTTACTAAATTGTTGAATCCAAGATTCATTCTCCTACTCCTTCTTGCATATGTAAGGTTGTAAAATATTTCCCTTTGAATGATTAAAATGTATTGAATTTGGGTCTAAGCTTTCCTGGAGTAATGCTTCCACATTTATTAAAACCTGTTTGATCCAATTTGTATGGTATGTATTGCCAATATAATGTTCCCTATGTAGAAATCACTGGTTCAGGCCATTATAATTTACATATGTTTTTAGGACATAAGAATTTTGTGGCTGATCTGTATAAGTTCTGAAATAAATCAGGAGATAGATAGCCAATACAAAGTAATTTTACTTTTTAAAAAAATAAAATTGTTATGTCAATATGATATAACTGCTTTTTTATTGTTTGCATTATCATTCCTTTGTCATTATTTCTATTATTATTACTTTGGGTTATACAGTAAATGAGGGGAAAGTGAAGCACAACGGCTTAAATATAACTTTATGACATAATTGTGATTCTTGTACACAATTCATAATCATGTCAGCTCTGTCTGACAACCTCACATATTGATGTTATTACACATGTATTTAGTCATTTCTCTTGACCGTTAAGTTAAGCTGATTGAAAGTTTGTCATATATTCTATATCAATAAGCCAATTCCATATTTTTTAAATAGATACTTTGAACTATTTTGTTTGCCAACAACCCTTTTCTCTTCCTAAAGGTCTCAAATCTTTAATCCTGATTTATACCTAAAGCAGCATTTTAAGATTCTGAAACCTCAGAAGGAAACATTTTAACTTTCCAGCAGTTTTATCTTTTTTTTTTATTTCTTCTTTTTCTTTTTTTTTTTTTTTTTAAATACACACCAGATTTACACTATAGTGGGGGTGGGGGTGGGGGTGGGGGTGGTGTAGAAAACCATACCACCACCACAAAACCACCAAAAACCAACACATGGACATTTGTCTTCATAGATAAATTGTAAAATATTCTGAGGAGTGTGAAGTGTGTTTACCCACAATCAAGCACATAAAAGCACTGTAATCTAAATGGAAGAAATTGATTTGTAGGGCTGCATGAGCCCATTAATTTTCATTCTGACAAAAGGAAATAACATCACTAACTATAGCCAACAGGAAATGAGGTCCATTCTCTGAAGTTAAACGTATACTTCAATGATCTGATAAACACATAATTTCTCCAGCAAGAAGATCCCATCACCTAAACTACAAAAAAAAAATCCCCCAAAGCAACACCAGATACACTGTGCAGCATTACTCACTGCCATCATCATCACTGCACTTTTTTATGTTGAGAAGAAAGCTAAAGGTGATTGAAATGAAGAGTATTTCAAATCATGACGAGTGGTAAGTTTGTTGTGTACAATATAGTCAATAATTTAATGTTTGTAGATTTTGTTAGTTCTACCAGGTGATGAGACTTTCTAGAATTCTGTAACAGGTCTTGAAGCTTAACAATCACGTTTGACAACTTTAGGAGCAGTGTAAGGTGGTAAGGTCAACAAAGATTGATGTAGTCACAAAAGAAAACAAAGTCAACTTTGCAATGTTGAACTTTTAAATTACTAAGGAAAAGCAGTAAAATGTTATGCTGTATTATTGTTGTGTTAGTGTTAGCATGCACTGCCCAATATATACATGTTCTGTGTTTAAGTCAGTTCTGTCGTTCACAGAAATTTGAGGTTATGGTCCTTCTTTTACCCTTTTTCTTGACAGCCCACTTATTACAGCACTTGGGTATTGGTTTGAGTCTTACTCCATTGTATTTGGATTTGAGTGAAGGTTAACTACCTCAGAAGACAAAGAACTGGAAAACAAATGCTACAAATGTCTTTAAGTCTCATTTGATAACTCGCATCCCTTTTGTCTAAATATTTTGTTACTGTTTTAATGAAAAGCTCAAGGTGGCAGTCAAACTCTGAAATATTCCTTGTGAATCAACTTAATTACCATCTTAAAAATCTGCCTTTTAGCATTTCTTTGTTTTGAAATATCTATAAAAGTTCTAAACACTGTTAGATTGCTAATTATCACCTTATTGACAGTTGTCTTCAGGCGTTAAAAAGACATGTTTTTAAGACATACCCTAACTATTTTTATTAGCCTTAACATAGAAGAAAAAACAAACAAACAACACAACCAAAACTAAAACACACACACTAGACAAACAAACAAACTTCAGCCTGCAGAAAGAGAATAGCACCAGAATATAGTGTGATCAATCTCCCAAAAAATATATATAATTTCTGTGGCTACCATGTGAGATGGAAACATGTTTGTTAACACAACTTGAGGTGTTCTAACTACACCCACAGTAGATTTTTAGTTTGTTTTGTGTAGTTCAGGATAATCAGCAGTATGTATCCTGTTAAATTTAAATATAGGTTAGAATGTACTTAGTCACAACTTTTTTTTTTTCTTTGTTTTTTTGTAATTATATTGGGTATTTTTTGAACTTTTGTTATTTGGCTATTTTTTGTAGACATATGACTTTTTACATGAATGACATTACAGTTAAATGATTTGTTTACAATGTCCAATTTCTTTCCTATGTTGAGTATAACATAATTTCTTTCCTATGTTGAGTATAACATAGAAGAAAGTTCAAACAAGTTTCCAGTTCTACATTTCAAAGTACAAACCAAAGTCTTGTTCCTCAATTACAGGGTAAGTAGAGATACCCCAGTACCAAACAAGGATATGTTTTTCTATATGTCTAAACTGGAGGTAGAATGGATATTAGAATATTATAGCTAGAGATGCAGAAAAGTGACACTGGACTGAGCAAGGTCAGGATCATTTTGTCAGCTTTTTGTTATCTGGCCAGGAATCAATGAACAGATCTTAGACTGAGACCTAAACATTTTACGGTTATTTAATGAAACAGCAAACACACCAATACCACCACCACCACCCCTCAACTCCACAATGGCATGGATTTTTTTCAAGTTGAAGTAATTTTCTTCAGAGCATTGAATATCAGAGATTTCTACTAAAACTGACCCAAGGTTTCTAGTGCCTATTACACTACTTTGAGTCCATTCCACAAATAATTCTGGGTTCAGTTTCCCATAAATTAGGACACAGTTTCTCTAATTGCATTGCCTTTGATTTTAATTTCTTATAATTTGAATTTTAAACTCAAGATATCCTCAAATGCATAATGAGTCACCATTAAAGAAATGGTCAAGTCTAATGTATATTTTATGAATGAAAGATTACTCTTCCTAGTCTGTGATCATTAAAGGAATACACATAAAGTTTTAGTTGTGAACCTTTAATATCCATATAAAAGGTAACAGAATTATTACAGTAATAAGGTGATACCAATTTTGTTATAACATTTAAAATTTCAGATCACTATTACCACTAATGGATCTAAACTATCCACTACCAGGCTTCAGCCCAAATGTGAGGTTCTGTGCAAAGTATCTAAAAAGTGTCATCAAGTGCCAAAACAAACATGTAAAATAGAAAATCAGTGAAAATACATAGATGACTTTGTAGGCATTTGGAGGAATATTGTGGCAGCCCTGATTTGTTCCTGAGGACATAGAATATAAGTACATGGTGGTATACAGTGTTGCCCTAACAGCGTTCTAGCTAAAGGGTCGCTCAGTAATTTCCATTATGGTGTGACTGACCATAGCATACGTATTCCCACAGGATTTGATCCTGTTTATTTGCAGTCAGAGAAAGTAGCCAACTTGCTAGCTCCTAGTATACCCTCAGAAAATAGTATAAAATTTCAGCTGTAACTGTGGATGGCCTTCCAATGGCATGACATACTCCCTCGCACACAGCAGGAAGGTGGATCATTGCTGCTGCAGAGCTGCCTCCACTCCAAGATCAGTTAAAACCAACATGACTGACAAAATCTTCCATTTTCTTTATTTTCCATGGATGTTCAGGAAAACTTTTTCCTCACTTTGGGATCTGTTCTTATCCTTCTTTTTAATTTCCTTTACTTTCTTGCATTTGCTTGGGATTATTTACTTCCTTTTCCAACAGACTCTCATCAGTGCCTTAAAGGGCTCTCAATCATAATCTTGATCCCAAACATGGACTGGTTCTCCATGAAAACTTTTTGTGTTCAGTTCTTCTCTGAGAATCCTAATCTTTGACTTCTGATATGGTTAGGGATCTGATATTCATGACTAGTTTCAGCACCAAACTTCTTCAGTATCAGAGGGGAAATATATAGAGAAATGGATTCTAACTTTTAAGATTAAATCTAGAACATAAAAATATTTCAGGAACCTGTAACAGATTTATGTTAGATAGACATACTTAGGAGTTCCAGCTGAACAATGGAACTAAACAGCCTGTATTAGTTTCATTCAGTTTAAGTCAATACCAAGGAAGGAGGGAGGTGGGGGGTGGGAAGGTTTAAAAAAAAAAGTAAGGATTTAACTTAATTTCAATAGAAACTAATGCCCTTGTTCAGCTTCATTTACAATCAATTAACATTTCCCAGCCCCCAACATTAACAGTGTCCAAATTTTGAATGTCAAAAATCCATCAAAATAAAATCAAAATCACAATGTTTTAATTTAGGCAAAGTAAGGGAGTAAGCACACAATTTGTTATTTAAAACTAATGTTACTCTCTTTTCTTTGGAAAATTCTCCACATAAGCATAATTTGAAAAAAAAAATTGTCATAGGTAGAACTTAATACATTTTCCAAATATCTTCAGTTCATGGCACATTTACCAGTTTCAGATATGGCAGGTGCCAAGACTACATTTATCAAATTTTCTTAGACTTTTCAAATAATTGTTCAACTATAAAACTGTTGCAATTCCTACTAGCTCAACGTACCATTTAACTCAGTGTTATATGGCTGCCTCTGAGACCCACATAAATGAGGCTATAAATGAGGCTAAGTATTAGTTCTACTTGTTCAGTATAATGCATAGACTATACACTTTTTTAGGGTGAAGAAGTCTTACGGGGTTTTGGTTTTTTGTATGTTTGTTTGTCCATTATTTTCTAGATACTTTCTACAAAAGAGAGTATTTGATCCATAGAGTGGACTTCTGCATTTGTGTAAGAATACAGAGTTCTAAACTCACACATAGACTGTGAATTTGATCTTATCACTACACTATATAATCTGATGCAAATAGTAGCATATGTTGTAAAATAAACACCACAAATTAAGTAGAAAATTCAAAGGCACAAATATTTTGTGCTAAAACTAGTTCTACGTAACATCTCACCTTAAATTTTTAATTTCCTTTCCCAAACTCACTTAAAATTCTCCTTAGTCACTACAGCATGAAACCTCATGCTATGTGGAATCTTTATGTTACATTTTCTTTGTGCTTTTTTTTCCAAGTTGTCAATAAGCATGTCATTCATAAACAATTCAAGGCAGCAGAATTGTTCCTGTTACTTCAAAAAAGGCTGAAGCTGACCACAATTTTTGGCTGTTTTTTTTTCCCCCCAGACAGTTTTTATTTTAGGAAAACAAGTGTAAGGCTAAATTAGGGCTATCTTTTCCACAACCATGGAAAATAACCATAATTAAACTACAGATAAATTGTTGAAGTAGTGAACTATTGATCTGACATGTCTGTTACTGTCATTCAGTCTGTTAGAGAGTTGTTAAATGTGAAATACTAGAATAACAAGGAGATAGGGCAAAGAGAGAAAAGGGGATAATTAGAAGCCTAGACATTGGGAAGAAAAGACATACTCTAGATATTCCTTATTAAATGAAACTTATTCACCAAGAATATATATGTAGGGCTCAAATAGGCAAACTAAGAATTTACCTTTTTTAGTCTTTTCTGGAAGAACTATCACCATACATGTAGAGGAGAGCTTGATCTTGCGAGATTGTGGACTACTTTGAAGATTTCCACTGCTGGTAAAATTTATCTGATGGTTTGTAACCACAAGGGAATCAAAATATGTTTGACAAATATGCTCATGTAGAGATACCTGTATGTGACTGGGGGTGCTTGAACCAATGAAAAAATTGAATTACTCATCTGATGCTGACAATAACTTTTCTGTGTTGAGGAAATGACAGTGATCAGCCTTCTGTCAAATAACTTCGTCACAGAGCTCAAAGGAGATTAGATGTTTTGGCAAAAACAGGATCTGTGAGCTACAACAGAGATGACCTTTTTCTTCTTCTGAGACAGTTTTTGGAGGTTTGTTTTTTTTTCGAAAAAAATTGAGATATAGGTTTTGAGAAATGGAAAGTTTAGGCATCTTTTTATGTGGAATATATTACAGAAATGCACAGTGCTTTAATATTGCCAGCACTTCCAGCTTATTTTGTGGTGGTGTACTCTGAGCTATATTAGTTTATCTGAATAAAATCTCCATAATTTTGTTGTCTGGGTGTGTGTGTTTGGTTTTGCTTTATTTTTTTGTTAACCAAATAGATTTCATTCTGAAATGAGCATAGGCAGATGGAGAAAGTTTACAAAAGACATAAGGTGTTCTATTCAGTGCAGCTTTGTATTATAAAATCATAATTCAACCTATGGTCTTTATTCAAGCTAATAAGATATTACTTGTTAGCTGTGGACAATGCATTTTATGTAGGGATACCCATAGCAGACTTATATATTAATAACATGTGACTTCCATAACTAATATAAGATTTTTAGAATTTTCCTCTACTTATTAATAAAATATAGATCAAATAAGCTCTTACTCATTTTACTTAACATATGTGCATAGTCCACCTGAGTTAAACAGCACAATTCACAAAAATAAAACCATATATATATGTATGTTTGTATGGAATTGAAGCAGCAACCAGTTATAGATTTTTTAAAAAAATCTTATTACTTGTTAAAATATCTTATTTAGCAGCTCTTTGCCAAGAAACAAATGCAGCCCATATGTTACCAAGCTACTTTTGGCCTATAAAATAGCCTCATAATGCATTAATCAGGGTTGGGGAGGGGATTGTTTTTGTTGGGGTTTTATGGTTTGGTATGGTTTTCTTTGGCTTGGTTTTTTTACCATTTTTCCTGGAAATATCAGATACTAAATCATATGCTTTTTCTTGACATCTAGGGAAGTGATTGTCCCCCTGTATTCGGCACTGGTGAGGCTGCATCTCGAATGCTGTGCTCAGAGTTGGGCCCCTCACTGCAAGAGGGACACTGAGGTGCTGGAGCGTGTCCAGAGACGGGCAATGGAGTTGGGGAAGGGTCTGGAGCACAAGTCCAATGAGGAGCAGCAGAGGGAACTGGGGTTGTTTAGTCTGGAGAGAAGGAGGCTCTACAACTACCTGAAAGGTGGTTGTAGCAAGGTGGGTGTCATTCTCTTCTCCAAGTAACAAGTGACAGAATAAGAGGAAACAGCCTCAAGTTGCATCAGGGGAGGTTTAGGTTGGATTTTAAGAAAAATGTATTCACTGAAAGGGTGGTCAAGCATTGGAACAGGCTGCCCAGGGATGTGCTGTAGTCACCATCAGTGGAGGTATTTAAAAGACGTGTAGATGTGGAGACCAGAGACATGGTTTAGTGGTGGACTTGGCAGTGCTAGGTTAATGGTTGGTTTAGATGGTCTTTAAGATCTTTTCCAGCCTAAATCGTTCTATGATTCTATGGTTCTGTGATATTACTTTGAATACAAAATAACATGCTTAACTCCATTTAGAGAAATTCCATTAATTGGAAAGATTAGGACACCTAAATCTCAGGTTGGTTTGGTTTTGGATTTTTGGGTTGGTTTGGGGGGCTTTTTTTCTTTTTTCTTTTTCTTTTTCTTTTCTTTTTTTTTTTTTTTCCCAGGAAAGCTATGTAGGAACATTGCTAATACACATTATGGCATTACAACAGTTAAAAAGGATACAGACAGAACTTGTATTAGTACCTTTTTAAAAAGGAGATTGAACAGAAAATACTTTCCCTTTTTGTTTTTCTTTCTATTTTCTTCTAAAACATATTTAAGCAGTTCAATTGAGGGTATCTCTCCCATTGATGGTTTAGTGTTCTAGAGGCAAATAATTTACCTAAATCTAGTTTAGACATGAAAGCAGCATGCCTGTGGTACTGAATCCACATCATGTTGTATGCTGCTGGCATCAGCTGCCAGGTTCTCACTGCCAAGAGTAATGCTCTCTTTTTCTTTCTTCTTTTTTTTTTCTTGAGTTAAAGAACATGTGAAGTACAAGCTATCAATTCTACACAGGTACTGAACAAACTGCCTCTAAAATGTTCTTTTAATAACTTCTTCAGGGAGAATAGCATGGCCTTTCAGTCAAGAATACCTCTAACTGTGTTGGATTTACTTGACATTTTCCTAGGATCTTAGGAAGCAATGAGGAAACTGAATTTGACAATAAAGTGAAGTTTTTGACATTCACTTGGTCTCTAGTGAAGTTAGAATAGCGCTATTAAAGAACTACTACCTCCCAGGATATAGCAATTACTTTTCTCAATATTTTTTATTTGCTGAATACGAGATGCAGATATTCTTCTCCTACAAAGATTTTAGCAACCAAATTGTTCCTTTTTACTATAGAGGCAAATCATAAGTAATACAGAGCAGACAACGGGAAGATGACTCATTGCTGAATTGCTGAACCAAATGAATAGAATTAATCTTGAAATTATGCTCTGAAGAGAACAATCAGGTAACATTTGAACAAGCATCTGTTGCACAGTATGTAGTTTCCAGTAAAAATGTGTAATTTATACAGTGTTCCAAATTGTTTGTTCAGTCTACTTTAAAGTTCAAGGTTGCAGGACTAATACACAAGGAGAAATTCCTGTCACTCGTTGTCTTTTGACTCACTCTATGGCACACAAACACTCATGGATTTACAACAGAACTTAGTGTAAACAGTGTTTGCTTCGATCCAAAGTTACCAAATCAGTTACCATCATTGCTTTTATTTTCAATAAAGACTAATGCAAGATCCCTCATATATTTCATTTCTCCAGTTACTTCCATTACTATTGTTTTTCTCCTGTTATTCCTCATTGTCTTGGGGGTATGAGGGGAACATTCATATAAATAAATCATAGAACGAGCATTGTCAAAGCTATTTTTACCATGTAGCTATTTAAGATGCTTCTTTAAAAGTGAATTTATACGCAAAAGCCATGTCACAGCAGTTATATTTATGGGGCTTGTCCATGCTGTGCAGATTGCGATGGTCCTGTAAGGAATATTTCTGAGAGAATGTTTTCCCACAGATCTTATATGAGAGCAGTTTGCTACCTGCACGCACTCTCATTTGTGGGTGGAGATTGCTTGCTTTTCTGAGTAAATGTCTTACTACAGAGTAGGCACATAAATATTTTATTTATCTTTTAGTGATTAGCATAGCTTTCCAGATGCCAAAATACTCTTGTATGCCTGCATTTTGTAAGTTTACAGATGTTCACATCTGACATTGCTATTTATACACCTTAACAAATAATGGAGAGATACAGGGACACCTAAGGGTGTAAATCAGCATTCCCTGAAATAGATATCTGACTACAGCAAATGCCCAGACTCTGCTATCTGCATGCAAGGAAGGTATTGACACAGTGAGACCTGAATCACTGTTAGCATTCAAAATGTGCTGGGGCTTGAAGATTTTTTATGCATTTATTTTCTAAAAATATCTTTAAATTTATTTTTTTTTTAACTAAGGCTGAACAAAATGCAAGCTTTGCCAATGCATTTCATTGTTAAATAAGAAGTCTGTCTATTTTCAACAACAAGGCATACTTTTAAAAGATTAAGGATGGTGGAGAGGACACAGGTTCTTTAGAAGAAAACAAGCTAAATTGCTGTCTGTGGTGAGCAAGTCCAGGTCCAGAGAAGGCAATATGGCTTTTCCTGCTTACTTCTACTGAAAATACATGTGCGCTTGCCACTATTATCAGTGAAATTGGATCTGTATAGATTAGGAAAAGTCATTCTCATATTGATTATTCACAATATTTTGTTTTAATGCTATTTAAAACACACATTTTCACTTTAGAAAATAAGTTTATATACTCCATGAATAGTGAAATGCCTGAATGGAATGAAAAATAGCTCTTATTGGTAAATTCCACCACCTGCAGCATGTTATTCCTTTCCTAAATATATAGAAACTGTTCCCAGTGATGTCAACAGTTCTTATAATTAAAGCAATAGGTATTCAAGATGTTAGGAAGATGTTAAGGTAGAATTAATTTAAATATTAGGAAGTATGATCTGACAATGTGAACAAATAAAGATTGATGAAACTTGCTGGGGCACTGGGCAAGATCTGTCGCTAAAGATATTTCAAATATGTCAGGCAAACTTCTGTCAAGAATGACATGGTGTTTCCTTGGGACAGAGAGCTGGACTACATACCATCTGAAAGTCCCTAGGTTTTGTGCAACTTTCTTACTTTACCACTTGATTCATACCTATGAGAGTGCAAAATTACTTAGCTTAAATATTTTAACATATTTATTAGGATAACTTCTGCAAACAAATGTTACTATTTATAAGTAGATAGATATTCTTCAGCTTGTTGATGCACACAGTCAACAATGAATGGCATAAACTAATTTTCAGAAACCAGGTATTACTAGTTTTGCTTGTGTAAAGTGGTAATATACTCCAGAAACTGTCCTAGTAAAATCAAAGCAAGCATAAAACAAACAAACAAAAAAAAGGTGGCTGGATATGACCTTATGCAATTAATAGTACCTTTTTAATCTACACTGTATGCGTAATGGGTAGCTGAAAATTACTGCAATGTTTTAAGTTATGCAAGCATGACTAAGTCATCTGTTTTCTGTCTGGGAATGTAGCTTGGGTGGATAGACATCTGAATTCCTCTTGGAGGAGCTCAGCCTCTGAGACTTCTTTCCAGGAAACCCCAATACTCACTTGTAATTGGTATTACAAGCAATTCTGTTCACAGCAGTCAAGTAGTCCGAGTAGCCCTCATAGACTTTTATGAATAAGATATAGCTTGGATATAGGCAACAGCTCTAAGTCCTTATTAATGAGATTTGAAGCCATATCTCCATTGCCTGAATAGATTCTATGCTGGAGTATTTTGGAGGAGAACATTGTCCAGCTTCTTGCTGAAGGTATATCATAGCCAGAAATATAGGATACTTGAGTCAGAGGATGAATGAATAATATAATTTTAATTCCATCTTAAAGCCAGTCATGACTTTTTGGTTGGTCCAGGTTTCTAGAAGGGCTTCTTTTAGAATGCAAATGCTTGAGGTTTTTGAGAAGGAGGAAACGAGATGTACGATCACTGCTGACACAATTTTATCAGATGCCTGCACTGAGTGCCTAACTTAAGAAAATGCAATCAGTTGAAGGAATGCTACTGTCATGCTTCAGGTGTCATTCTAAAGTTTGGCTTTTCATACAACTGGAGTTATATCCACTGCTACCTTTAGAACTTAAGACCAAGACAAGACCTGAGACAAGTATCAGGAACAGGACAAAAAACCTGAACTACATCTCCATAATTCCCAAATAGAGTATGTGTAGCCGGAATACTTCCTGTGCATCTCCTTTAATCTTTAGACCCTCTTCCATTGAGCTTTTCTTCTGTCAGACTGAGGGGGAACATTCCTGAACATCACTACCAAAGAAGAAACATATGTGCTACGCTGCTTTTCAAAAAATAGTACAATTTGCCCTGGGTGGTGTAGTATTATTGTTTGTTCCTTTTGTATTTTTTTTATCCCCAGCATTCAGTGGTTTGGATTTGTACTTTTTTAGATGTTGCAGTGATCCTTCAGAAAGAAATGGTATCTTTAAGTTCAACAGACACTTGTCTATCATTGCCCTTCACTTTAGCAAAACATTTTATTTCTAGTATTAGCTACAGTATGCAAAGCATCCACTGTACTTATATATAAATGCAAAGGATTTAAAGACGTTGACAGTCAGTCTTCTGCAGTGGTGAGCCTCTCTCCTCATGCTTTTCAGAATGGCTTCTGCAATAGTTGTAGAAATATCATGTTTATCTCTGACTATGTAATGCCTGTTTAAAAAATCTTCAAATAAACCTCCAAGACCATTATTTAATTTAGCTCTTACAGGATTTCTCAACAATAGATGGCATGTTTTCATGAATGTATCACAGTTATATGATAATTTCATTGTTATTTTGTTTGTATTTCTTTGTCTGCTATTAGTTATCATGTGCTTAAACTATGGGGTTTTTTGGCAACAGAGGGAATCATGAATTGCGTATTTATATTGTGGATGGAACAATAGGTCCTGGAAATGCAGAGGTACTGTAAAAAAAAAAAAAAAAAAAAAATCACTGCAAGTAATAAATAACAAATAAAATGCAACCTCTTTCTCAACTCACATGAACATAATATACATAAACTGAAGCTTGTGTGTGGGCTTAAGCAATGTAAGAAAAAGCATACTAGCATTGAATCTGTCTGATAGAAGCAGAAAATATTTTTCGATTGACAAAATAAGTGACTAGCAGAAAAATCATACTAGTTTTGCTTGAATCTGGTAAGCCATTAAAGAAGGACTAAATTAAGCTGAAGTCATCAGTTAAATTAAGAGCTAACTTGACTAATCTTCAAGTGGAGTGACTACTCCAAGAAATGGTTCAGACAACAATGCATTTTCCCAAATCAAAAAAGACCATGCAACTAATTTAGCAGAACGAGCTATGCTTATAGTTTATACCTGTATTTTTATTTATCTGTTTTTGTGCTTTGCCAGGGTATTTAATTTATTGTCTCTTATTTCTTATTATCCTATCCATCTTCACCAAGAAGTACTATTATTTAGATCTAGACATGCAAAGACAGCAACCCATTTACTCCTGACAGAACTGGAGTTTCTAGGAATGAATTAACGACTGGTGTGGGATTCTATCAAAGAACAGCAATATTTAATAGGAAGAACACTATGTCACTGCAATGGCTCCCTGAAGCTTCAACCAATTCACCTCCACATGGAAAAAACACATTCAAGAGTAATTTCCAGTCCTGTTGCGTGTACAGAACTCTATGTGAACAGAATTTTTTGTGACAAGACTAGATCTTGTCTTCAGAGGCAACTGGTGTTAGCCACCAGTTACAACCAACATAGCCTCAGCTTTCTCATGAAAATGTTCTAGTGTAAAGCATCTGCTATGTAAAGATAAGCAGTGGTTAGCCTGGTGAACTGATTTTGCACAATTATGTGGAATATTCAATAAGCATCCCTAATTTTATATCTTTTTTAACAATACGTGGAGATGTTCTAGGAGAAAGACTTTCCTAATAAGTAAAACCATGTTATGTTTTGTTTTTCAAGAGGTATATATAGTTAGAGTATTCAAGATGCTTACTCTTCCTGATCAGCCATGGGTATTGCTATTGCTAGTAAGAAAGATATCACTGTTGGTTTGTGTTCCCACCCCCCACCCCCACCCCCACATTCTCATGGTCTAGAGACTGTGCATGTTGAATTTTCATGTCAGATTTGTGAAAGTAATAAGGTTTCAGGCTTAAGAAAAGGATAATATTTTTCACCAAGGCAAAGACAGTGCTTCATCCAAATCTCTTATAATAGAAAATACTTCTGATTTTCTATTGTGCAAAATATGAACTCATGGCCAATGTGAACTCTTTTAACTGGTCTCAAGCCACTTTAAGAGTCCATACAAAAACTGAGGAGAAAGCAGAAAAAAAAACCCCAACAAACCCAACAAACCAGTAAGGATTACTTTTGTTCACAATATATTGTTTAAGAAAGTCTATTTTTGTGAAATGAAAAATCAACAGTTCTATAAAACCATATTTTGTCTTATCAGTATCTATTGCATTAAAGGAATCTTGTTTATGTATTTATAGTAAAGGTTATATTACACTTTCATTATAATCCTATTTTCAAGTCTACAGTACCAATTATAACCCAAGCATTCCAATTCTTTATCTGCTTATATATTTTCTTAGGAAAAGAGACTTGATTATTTGCAGATTTATTTGCAGTGCAAATTTATTGAGGTTCTAATTTATGCTAGCACATAGCTTCATCACAAAGTGCTCACTATGGTTGTGCTTTTTGCCACAATATTCATGATTTGACATTTGAGCCTGTAATTGGCCACCTGGTTCACACGCTGTGTAATTGTTGCTTGGATGACCTCACTTTCTGCAGGGGAATTTCACTTAATCATCTAATAAATGTTATGTTATGATTAAATCAATCTTACTTGTGGGCCTGTATTTCACCTTCTGAAAATACTTACACAAAAGAAAGTTTCCTTTTGCATTATTAAAGGACTGTTGGTGCTGAAGGTCCTATTTCATTAAAACAGTCTATTTGCAGTGGAAGGATTTTCTTTATTTAAAACTATACTTGAGGTGAAAATATAATCTTTGTCAAAGAATATATTTTTTCTCAATGAATGCTTTAAAAACAATAATTACTTTGTCAAGGAAAATATAAATTTACTGACCTTTTAATAAAACTGTAATTTGCATTTAACTATAAGAACATATAACCTATGTTTCTATACAGCTTTGAGACGTTAACCTAATTTTTGCCTGTGTACATTTGATGTACACACACTTCATTATATATATATCTCATATTCTCATCTTAATATGATATTTCACTACCACTTGCTCAGACAACTATTATTTTCTGTAGTTTTCAGATTTTAAGGAACTAAAGGAAACCCTATAATATTATCAAGCTATAATTTTTCTCTATGGTATGTAAATTACAAGGCTAAATTTCATGTCCTGTTGAAGTCAACATGAATTTTGCTATTGATATAATTAGAAGAAGAATCGATCCAACATTTTTAAATTTATTTCTAACTTCAACTAGTTAGACCTAATTGAGTATTCTGTCAGACTGAAGTAACTACTCCACTTAGAACAGTCATACCATACTCTATAATGTTTTTATTGCACTCATGTATAGGCTAAGGCTAGTTAAAAAAAAAAAATAAATAAAAATCACTGCTTGGTTGCACACCTACAGTGGAGTCTCAGATACCGCCTAAAGTATCTTTTTTCTACAATTTTAAGAAAATATTCTTGATTCTGCATTAAAAATCACTGCTTCTCCGAGTGAGTATTCTATGGCTAACCTGATTTTCTTACTTTGCTGATCACAGATGACTTTCCTATTGCATTTCCCAGTGACAACCAAGTACTAACTTCGGTTGTTAAAAAACCTTACTTGAGAGCCTTTCCCAAAGACTTGTAAGCTTATGGAGGATGCAACAGTTCAGTCCATAGCTGCCTTACTCTATAATCTACTCCTGTGTTGTAAAAAGAATGTATTGATCATAAAAGCAAAGTTTTAAAAGCATAAAAATGAAAGATGTCAGTACCAAAGATGGAGTAGTGACATAAAGACAATTGTAGCTGGCAAATACAGATTTCCCAAAACAAATATGTTTGGTTCAATGTATTTTCTAATGGTTCTGAGTGATAACACTTTCATTTATGATAGACTGTTCCAGAGCCTTCTGGCTATTTCTGCCTACCCTAACATAAAAGGAGTACAGCTGACAGAAGCTGCTGGCAACTTTGTAAAAATAATGAAGAATCCTCAGACATTTCATTTTCTATAAATTAATTCCCTGCAACCCATATGTGTTTTCTATACTTCAACAAACCCTCTAAAGATGAATACTTTAATTTAAAATCAAATAGTTGGTATAACAGTTGCCCATTGTCTTATTGGTCAGGAGTCTCTATTGATTTTTTTTTTTTCCTTCAGCAGTTAGTTCCTTAAAAACAAACAAACAGGGAGATATTTATGTATTTATAGTAAAGGTTATATTACACTTTCATTATAGTCCTATTTTCAAGTCTACAGTTCCAATTATTACCCAAGCATTCCAATTCTTTATCTGCTTATATATTTTCTTAGGAAAAGAGACTTGATTATTTGCAGATTTATTTGCAGATTTATTTGCAGTGCAAAGTTATTGAGGTGGAGGGAGATGACCAGGGGAGATAGCTGAGAAATGCCATACATTTTCATGATACAGACTCATCTAAATATCTCTGTTTGCATTGTCTGCTTACATTGAATCTGCCCTATGGTTAGGAGGAAAACAAATAAGAAATGCAAATATGTATTAAGTTTTGTGTCACTGGTTTACTTTCTTATAATTTCAATAAACATTTAAAATGAAAACTTACCCAAAAGTGTAAGACATCATACAGACAGGTGTTAGAGAGACAGAAGTTCCATATCAAAAAGGAATGTATGGACTATACAGTGATTTGGTTTCAGTTTTGCAGCTGGGTTTTTTTCTGATTAGACTTTGAAACACTGCATGTCTTCTTACATAATCCTGGTATTTGCCAGGATTCAAAGCACTCAAACATTTCCTGTTTCTCAGGTTTATGATCATGAGGAGGTTTTGGTAAGACCTTCCACAGATTTTAAGCAATATTCAGTGACAGTACACCAGAGTTCAAGTCAGGCTTTCACAACCTCATCTTTACTCTTCTTTTACCTTGACCTTGCACCAGCTGTGTTAGTTTCTGGAACTGCATACCGATCTCTAT
Source organism: Falco peregrinus (assembly GCF_023634155.1). Taxonomy (NCBI): domain Eukaryota; kingdom Metazoa; phylum Chordata; class Aves; order Falconiformes; family Falconidae; genus Falco; species Falco peregrinus. The sequence goes on from NC_073724.1 coordinate 22,849,124, forward strand.
ATTAGCTCCAAAACCTGATCCAGTGTCCCACAATTTCTAACCACAAACACCTACCCACAGAATTAATCTCTCAATCTTTTATGATAACTTTGTAGATTGGGGTGGGGGGTGGGGGTGGGGGGGGGTGTAGGGCAGGCAATGTGCTCTGTGAGTTGGTTAAAAAACTTGCAAATTTGAGGCTATTTCCCAAAACAACCACATTTTGCTGATAATATTGTTGCATACTCCTTGCTGTTTCTTCGAACATAAACCTGTATATAACTGGTTCAGACTGGAAGTTGAGGAGTGTTTTCCCTTAAAACAAGACTATGCTAAAAAGAGTTTGCATAGGCACGGCATTCACCACCAGAGAGAAGACTCCACTTATCACATCAATATCTGAATGAGGACTGGTCACCCTCTCGCTGAATGTTTCCTGAAGTTTCATGCATGAATATTACAAAGTGCATGCATGCACTTCAGGTGGAAGAAAATGTCTTTTTTTTTCTGATTAAACTTGGTAAAAGAAGTGCTAACAAAGATGGTATTATTTGTATTTGCTTTAGTTTGGTCAAGGTCTGCAAGCAACATAGGCTATATTTTTCTGGTAACAAGCCAGTTAACAGAGCTGATCCAGGTAAAGGGCAAATCTGCAAGAAAATTACTCAGCTTTCAATCTTTCAATTAGATCACCTTATTGAGCCACTGATCCTTATATGAGCAGCACCACCACATAGCTGTGGAAGCGCAGGACGTGCAAGACAGATGACTCAGGGAAGTATTGGAAAGGAAGAAAACTGACATATATTGGTTTAATCTGAAGTTGACTAAATCTTAAGTATGTTTGTACCTTTGTTATCTCCTTTTGGGCATGATTCATTAGATGTCATAAAAGAAAATAAAATCACAGTAGCTTTTTATACCGGGAGATCCAAACCAGAACATGATCTCCAGACACAGTCTCAGAACAGTGGGGAAGGATCACTGCCCTGCACTATTGGCTAGATTCTTGCTAATGCAGCCCAGGTTGCTATTGGCCAACTTTGCTGGTAGGACACCCTACTGACTTATGTATAGCTTGTTGTCCTCTAGGACCCCTGGACCATTTTCTGCAGAGCTTCTTAGTGAGTTGGCTCCCAGTTTACACTATTCCATAGGATTATTCCAACCCAGGTTCAAGACTTTGCTTTTGTTCACTTCATAAGATTCCTCTCAGCAAATTTCTGTAACCTGTCCCGTCCCCTTTGAATAGCAGTCCTGCCCTCCAGAATATCAAATACTTCCATATATTCACACTGGGAATGAAAATTTCTAATTAGAGCTTCAGTATCTTGTTGATTTGTTATCTTTGTAATGTAAGGGAGAAAAAATAACTCTTTGTTTCTTCACTGTCTTATTCCAGAGATTGTGTTTGCCTCCTCACCATCAGAAAAGAGGACATACAGAAATAGACTAGTAATTTAAATTTGGTAGAAGAGGGTTTAGAAAAACTGGGATTGATCTATTTGCACCAGGAAAAATATTGACAGAACAGTGTTATCTGAATTTCTCATAGATATCATCAACAAAATAAATTTCAAATTTCAGCAAACTCTGAAAGCTTCTTCTTCTGCCCTCCCTTTTCTTCCCTCACTGAAGATTTAAGAAAATACTTTTTTGCTTATTACAAAAAAAAAAAACCCAAACTAAAACAAACCAAAAAGTGAAAAAAAACAAACTCTGTTGCTGATCTAACTTAGCTATAAAATAGTACTGTAGAAGAGAGAACTTTTCTTTTAAGATACTGACAAGTTGCAATACTGGAAAGGCAATAAAGATTGTGACTTGTCAAAAGTGTTTGTATTTTCATAATTTCTCCTAGGAGGAAAAAATATACTGGAACTCCATATGAAGATATGGATAAAACATTGCAATACTTCAGAAGTGGTTGCTCACTGCAGCTGAAATTTATTTACGTTTAAAGCCAGATGTCAAAGATTTATATGTGATCTGGGACAAGTCAGACATTCTACTTGTCAGAATTGACTAATCATGTTAGTTACCTAAATTCATTGTATCTTTTTTATCCTGGAGTTTCCTTGAGTACTTAATTTCATGTACTAATAAACACCTCCTCTGGACAGGTTTCTGGACAGGAGCTAGACTCAAAGCTAACATGATTGTATTTTATACAGGCAGATAACCTGAACTCATCCTAAATTCTATTGCAAATCTTGGAAAGCTAGATGCTGCCAGGTCTTCTGTGACAGGTGGTAATTCTAACTTTTTTCTAAAATATTAGTTGGGGCACTCAGTCAGAAAATATAATTTGAGTCCTAAAACCTACTAATAAAAGAATGCACACAGTAAGGTCCTAAATACACAAGGAAAAATACCCCTTTCTTGTTCTCAGGTAAAAAATATTCATGGGCTAGGCAAAGAATATAAAAAGTAATTATACTTAATGTTTAGGGTTCCTCTGGCAAAGGACAAAACGAGAGATACCATCTTCCACAGAATCACAGAATTAGAGAAGAGAAGAGAAGAGAAGAGAAGAGAAGAGAAGAGAAGAGAAGAGAAGAGAAGAGAAGAGAAGAGAAGAGAAGAGAAGAGAAGAGAAGAGAAGAGAAGAGAAGAGAAGAGAAGAGAAGAGAAGAGAAGAGAAGAGAAGAGAAGAGAAGTCAAGACAAGACAAGACAAGAGACAAGAGACAAGAGACAATAGAAATGTTTTACTTGGCAGGGACCTACAATGATCATCTAGTCTAATTGCTTGACAAATTCAGGGCTGATCAAAAGTTAAAGCATGTTATTAAGGACATTGTCTAAATGCTTATTAAACACTGACAGGCTTGCAGCATCATCCATCTTTCCAGGAACCCTGTTCCAGTATTTGACCATGCTCTTGGTAAAGTAAAACTTCCTAATATGAAGTCTGAACCTCTCCCAACACATCTTTGAACCATTTCCTTTACTCCTGTCAGTGGATACCAGGGAGAAGAGATCAGCACCTCCCACTGCACTTTCCCCCCTCAGGAAGGCGTAGAGAGCAATGAGGCTGCCCCTCAGCCTCTTTCTCTCAAAAACAGACAAACCCAAAGTCCTTAGCCATTCCTCATAGGACATGCCTTCTGGCCCTTTCACCAGCTTTGTTGCCTTCCTTTGGATGCATTAAAGGACTGTCACATCCTACATTGTGGGGCTCAGAACTGCACACAGTACTCAAGAATTGAACACAGTACTCAAGGTGAGGCTGTACCAATGTTGAATAATCCCTGAATAGGGATAACTATGTCTTTTGCCTGGCTTGTGATGCTGCACTTGATGCCCCCCAGGATGCGGTTTGCCCTCTTGGCTGCTGGGGCCACTGCTGACTCCTATTGATCCTGCTGTTGACCAGCACCCCCAGATCCCTTTCTGCAGGGCAGCTCTCCAGCCAACCCTCTCCCAATTTACACTTGTGCCCAGCATTACCCTGTCCCCTGTCCCAGGTGCAGAATCCAGCATTTGGATTTATTAAATTTCATCCCATTAATCATTGCCTAATGTTCCAGGCTATCTTAAAGGATGATTAGACACTGAAGCAGGTTGCCCAGGGAAGTTTAGGAGTCTCCATCTGTGGAGGTATTCAAAACCCAACTGAACATAGTCCTGGACAACCCACTGTAGATGACCCTGCTTTAGATGACCCTGCTTGAGCACTGAAGTTGAACTAGATGATCCCAAGGTGTCCTTTCTCACTTAAACTAGAATCTGAGCTTTAAACAAGAATCGATGGGGTAAGGGGATACCAACAGGAAGGCTGCAGGTGAGCCAAAAGTTGGCATGGCATTGCCTGAGGGTGGCAATGCTAGTGGGAACATTTACACTGCTTCTGGAAGCTCAGAGGGCTCAGAAGTTAAATGCTTGCACACGAACACACACAGTATAAGAAATAAACAGGATAAACTGGAAGTGTTGGTCAGCTCCCAGAGCTATGAATTCATTGGTATTAGTGAGACTTAGGGGAATGAGTCCCACAGCTGGAGTGTTGGGATGGAAGGTTATAAGTTGTTCAAGAGAGACAGGCAGGGCAGGCGAGCTGGAGGTGTCACGCTATACATATGGGAGAATTTTGATTGCACAGCCCTTACAGTTAGTGATGATGTGGCTGAGAGCCTTTGAGTGAGGATTAGGGCCACGGAAAACAAAATACATGTTGTAGTGGATATCTGCTACTGATCATCCAGCCAGAATGTAAGCAGCCATGAGTTATTCTTTAGGCAATTAGGAGAAATCTCTGGATCAGTAGCCTTTGTCTTTATAGGAGATTTCAATTTCCCAGGCTTCAACTAGGAATATCATACTACTGTGATGAGCAGGTCTTGGAAATTCTTGAAATTTGTAGGAAATAACTTCTTGTCACAGGTACTCAATGAGCCAACTAGGAAAGATGTCCTCCTGGATTTGCTGTTTGTGAATGGAGAGTGACTCATGGGGGATGTAATGGTAGGTGGCTGTCTGGGCCTCAGTGATCATGAAATGGTTGAGTTTAAAATTTTCAGTGTAATGAGAAGAAAGGTCATCAGAGTTGCTACCTTGGACTTCAGGAGAGCAAACTTTAAGCTATTCAGGGAGTTATTTAGCAGAGTACACTGGGAAACTGATTTTGATGGCTTAGGAGTCCGCAAGTGCTGTTCAGTCTTTAAGAACCACCTTTTAGAAGCAGGAACAAGCAATTCCACTCTGTCATAAGCAAGCAGGGCAGAGGACCAGCTTGGTTCAACAGGGAAATCCTCATGTAGCTCAGGAGGAAAAAGAAATTGTATCATTTCTGGAAGCAAGGTGAGGTTTTTCAGGAAGATTACAATGCTGTGGTTCATTTACACAGGGAGAAGACAAGAAAGGCCAAAGCTCATTTTAAGTTGAAACTGGTCCGTGTTGTATTAGATAACAAGAAGGGCTTTTTAAAGTATGTGAATAAAAAGTGTTTCCTTGCTTTCAGAGGGAGCCTCCTGTGTCTCAGTTTGTGCCCATTGCCTCATGTCCCATCAATGAGCACCACTGAAAAAAGCCAGGCTACCATCACTTTTCTATACTCTATTAGGTATTTATATTCATGGATAAGATTCCCCAGATCTTCTCCCTGCAGGCTGAACAGTCCCAGCTCACTCAGCCACTCATTGTATGGAAAATTCTTTTCCTAATCAGGCTCAGCCTTTAACCCTGTAGAAATATTTAATCCAGTAATTTAAGTATTTAAAGTGCATATTTTCCTCCCAAGGAAGCACCCAAATTGCCAGGCTCATATAATTTCACCTGCTGTCTCATTTCCCTGTTTAACCAGGAATTCATCTTCATAAGGGCTAGGTTTATGGCTAGTGTACACAAGAAAGTTATGAAAAACAAGGGTTCAAGGCAAGGAGTACTGGAAACAGTGTGGCTAAAAATCCTTGATGTGCTTAACTTCCTTTCTGTGTGTTCTGGCCATTGTGCTATTAAGAAAAAGTTAGCACCCAGATACTTCAATGAACACCTATCTGAAGTTAATGAAGAACATTTACATTTCCTATAGTTCTCTGTTCGATCAGGGAATAGGCAGACTATATCTAGTCTAATGCTCTGTGTTACCTTCTTGAGGTCTTAAGTTCCTTCTACAGTTGACAGATGTATGAGGGCTCCAAATATAAACCTCATTGACTCTCTGGACATGTCCAGCATTTTTTCCTACCCATTTTATATTCGCTTGGGTGTTTACATGAAAAAAGAAAAAAAAAAAAAAAAGGTTAATTTTTCCAAAGTAATGTCCTTTTTGCCCACAACAATAATTGGTGAACAATTTCCCTGTATTTATCTTGACCCACAAGGTTTCTCATTCCTGTTTTTCTTATTTCGTCCTTCTGACCCACCAAGGAGGGGAAGTGGATGAGCTTCTGGCTGGGAGTTTGACTAGTAGCCAAAGCTAATCCACCACAGCATGAAACTCTACTGAAGCAAAGGATGTTTTTCTCAGTAGCTCAATTCACCAGTCCAGAAAAAGAGACAACTTTGGGGAGATATCCATCTACACTTCACCAGAAGAGGGTGTTTCAGTTTTAATGTCATTACAATCTGCAGGCTTTATCACTGCTGTTTAAGTGGCACAATTTCTTATAGCATTCTGTTTTTTCGCTGTCAGAGATCTGCTGCATTTTAAAGCAAAGGAGCACAGTCACTTGAGGAATGTAGTATTAGCATATAAATCAGCATACTGGTAGAATTGCACAAAAAATTTAAAAGCAATCTTTTAACAATTATAATAATGAGATTTGCAATGGATTTTACAAAGAAAAATATCATTCCAAGGTGCAGATATAGAATTTAAAACAGAATTAACTGTGATATTTTTGTAGCTGGGGGGGGGGGGGGGCGGAATCAATAGAGAAATATGTATCACAACGTGCTTTCCCAAGTCTCTCCATCTGTCTTAAAATGACATTTTTTAGAGGTGTAAGAGGGCCTTGCTATGGTTCCTGTAGGCACATTGTCACCAAATCCCTCTGCTCCTGAATTTGATTTTCACAAAATTTGACAGGCATACAAAGTTACTGCATTTGTATATATCAGAGTTATACATGAGATAAAGATATACATGAGAAAAAGAAAGTGAGAGGAAGAACCCTGTATAACTGCAGTCCTATGACAAGAGGTTGTTCTATGGTGTAATCATAGTGTTAGGAACAGTAAAAACTAAGTTACTGAACTACACTCTTCTCATGGGTTCACTGAAAGCTCTGTGGTTTATCAGAACCATTTGTATAACTCTGATACAAATAGAAAGGGAAACACTACAGGTCATAGCTTGTGGATCAAAAAATCATTTGCCTGAAGCAAACATTCACATCATGTGAAAAAGGTGTTTAGCCTTGGTGTTGGCCAGGGGACATCAAGAGCATGTGAGTAGAAAGAACAGAACTCTGGTGCAAACACATGTTCCTCAGCAATGTAAACAGTGGATGAAAAAACTCAGAACAGACACATGCAACACCTGAAAGGTAGTTGACCCAGGACTTAAATCAGGCAATTACAGTACAGTAGAAAAATTAAATATTTTAATACACAAACTGTATGGATAGCAGACAGGAGTTGAACCCTGTTCACTGCACACTGTCTATGACTCTCTAGTAACAAAATGTGAGAAAACAAAGTAGTATCTTAGATTTGGGCTCAGTTTGGAATAAAACAGGGAAGAAATTGATAAATGGGTTTTACTGGCTGGTATGGTCACTAGAAGGGGAAAAAAATTCTAACTTGCAGCAAGTAAGATAAATGCAGAGCAGAAGTAAAAACATAAATAGTACCCCATCTTGCTTAAAATGCTGTCATTTGGATTATTAACAAACTATTAGAAACAAAAGAGTTAGAGAAACTGCTACATATTTTCTCAGTTCGGGATGGAGTTTTAAGCTATCACTGACTACCACCAACAGAGAGGAGAAAATGTGAGTTCAGGATAATAAACTAAAAAACATTTGCTCTCTTCAGAAGCAAGAAGCCCAGTTCCTAAAGGGAAGTGGTGGTACTGCATGAGGAATAGACATGAAAGCCCATCAAAAATCAAAGGATAGATGGATCAAAAATCAAAGGATAGGATGGATAAAAAATCAAGGAAGGATATCAACTAGCAAAGGGTGCAGCCATGCCAGGAGCTGAACCACTTGCTACAGTAATTACTCAAATTATTGGAAGAACAATCACTTTTCCAACTTGAGACTTAGAAATAAAGCAGATACTACAAAATAAATTATGTCAGATCAAATGTAAGATCATAAAAAATGATACAGAAATGATAAGGGAAATCAAAATTGGCTGCAGTAGAAGCAAAAGCAGGTGTTATTTCATCCAGTCTGTGCACAAACAAGGATTTCAAGGGTGAAAAAGTTTTAAAGGGATTCTGAATTAGAAGAGTGCTGAAAGAAGTTTAGAGATAGATAAAGATCAGATACTCAGAAGAAATTCTTTACTGTGAGGGTGGTGAGGCACTGGCAAGGTTGCCCAGAGAAGCTGTGGGTGCCCCATCCCTGGCAGTGCTCAAGGCCAGGCTGGATGGGGCTTTGAGCAACCTGGTCTAGTGGCAGGTGTCCCTGCCCATGGCAGGGGGGTTGGGACTAGATGATCTTTAAGGTCTCTTCCAACTCAAACCATTCAGTGATTCTGTGATGTTCTCTCCAGAGTTTAAGATAACCTACGGAAATAGTTTAAGATACCCAACAGAAATGGTTCATAGGTTTGTTAAGAGTGATCACAGAGGAGCACAGGCCAGCTAGTTATAACAATCCACTGGGACAACTGAAGGATATGGCAGTTCAGAATACATTTGTTCAGATCTAAATTCCTATTTTACAGGTCCATTAATCAAAGATGTCTGAAATTTTAGGTGTTAAAAAAAATGCTGTATGGTTGGTCAAGTACATAGCTCCAAGGAAGCAGGAAGATTTAATAAAATGTTACATTAAGCTTAGAGAAATAGAGTCAGGAAAAGATCGGGATAAAGAATTCCTAGTCATCCTAATATTTGTTTCTGCAACATGTGGATTTTATACTCATACGGCAAAAACTAGCTGAAAAACTAGAGTCTTAGCAAAGGGGGAGTGGTAGAAAATTGTTAGATAAACAGCAGATGGAAATAGAAATAGATATCCAGCTAAACCCCTAGCTGGATTAAAACAAATGAACAAACAAACAAACAAACCAGAAAGAAAAAAAGACACACAAACACACAGAGGATATTTGGAAACTATGTAAACCATAACACAAAGGAATTAAAGCTATATACAAACATTACAGCGAAACCTTCTGTGGACTTTCTAGGAAATGGCAAGGTACCATTATATCTCTAGAAAAAAAGCCAGTTCTACAGTGTGTCAGATAGAAAAAAAAAAAAAAAACAAAAACAAACAAAAAACCAAAAACCAAAGAACAAACCAGACTTGAAAGACCCAGTTGCATGTAAGGATCTCGAAAAGTGCATATGGATTTTAGCAGGGCTTTTCACATGGTGTCATAACTGATCTTTATAAGCAACAGGACATTTACAGATTCAGCTAGGCGGATTGGAGCACATGACATAGCAGAGAGCTGGGAGAACTGAATTTATTCAGCCTGAAACATGAGCTGAGGGGAGATATACTTGTTTTCTTTGACTATGTAATGGGTGCTCATAGAGAACACGGAGACAAAATTTTATCGGAGATGCACAGCAGAAGACTTGGAGGCCAAAAATAAAGTAAAATAAATGCAGCAAGGTAAGTTCTGTTTGACTATAAAGAAAGGAATCCATCATGATGCTGGCCAAATACTGGAATGGGTTGCCCACATGGGATGTGGAATCTTCACCCTCAGATACTGAAAACTCAGCAGGACAAGGCACTGAGCAACCTTATCTGTCTCTGTAGCTGGACTTAACTTTGAAGTTGTCACTGCCTTGGCTTCCCAAGATCCCTCCCAAATTAAATTTGTCTGTGTTTCTTTGGAATGAATAATAAAAAAAAAATAACCAGAAACACAGGGAAAAAAATGGTGAAGATTCAAAGAGATTATGAAGAGTAAGAACTCACACACACTGAAACAAATAAGAGTAAGAAATTAGCACAACTGAGAAAAGCTTCCTAGCTGTAAAGAAAATATAAAGTCTTCCATGTCTATGCATTTCAGTGTACCTTTTAAAGGAAGCACTCAACCACTTACATGGTATATTTTTATATTAAGGTAGGCCGTTAAATTTTATTTTAATGGAGCTCAGGCAACATTAGTATTCTATACCCACAGTTCCAAATCTTTAAGGCAAGACTGTTGAGGAGTCAGGAGTACTTTGGAAATATTAATAACTACATCTGTAAGACATCTCTGTAAAGAAAGTGATGTTAACCTTTGTAAGGCAAAGGACCTCCTTCCATGTGCAGTTCTGTAGCCTGTCTCTTCTAACACTGCAGCATGCCTTTCACTTCCATTTGGTAAACTCACACCCTCCCTCTCTTTGCTTATTGTGGCATGTTTTCCCTCTGTATCTAATGTGCTTATGTCCTCATGTCCCTGAACTTACATAAAGCTTGGCAGATAACAGGAATAATGACTAATAATTTAAATAGCCAATACAATTACATAGCCAATAAGCATTGTTCATATAAAATTTATGTGCAAAGCTTACTAGCCAGTTAGAGTATGCGACATCTGCACCCACTCAAAGCATTTTCCAGTCAGTGCCATTAATGTAAGGAGCAAAAGCAGCCAGTAGGGAGAATGATAAAATTAACAAAAAAAGGGTGCCCAGAAGACGATATTCACCGGTGGGGATCACAACACGTGTTCCTAGCTGCTAGCTGGACACTGCGGAGCATTTTCCTTTTCCTCTTCTATCTCTTTTCTTTGAGTTAGTGTTTTTTTGGTTTGGCTTTCCCGCCCCCCCCCCCCCTCCACCCCCCCCCGCTTCTTGTTTTGGGCTTTGGAGGGGGTGGGTATAGGGAAGGAGGTGGGGCTGTGGCAGGGGCACGGAGGTAGTCCCCCAAAATTATCTAGGCTGTTTAGGTTCAATGTCTGCGATCAGCTATAGATATTCTTAGTCCTCTACATGTCTCCATCCTTTCCGTAACAGTAAGAAATAACTCCATGTTGTATTAGCTGGATAATTAGTGAACTATGTTTCAGATTTTATAATTGCTGTATGACAGAGACTAAATAAGATCAGGACAAACAGACGAGTTTAATGTCCTTTCCAAAGATTGCTAGCCTATCTTGAGCAATTATAAACTTTCTAGAAGCTTGTTCCATAGCTTGATTTTCCTTAGAGCTGTGCATGCAATATTTAACAGAAATCTAATATTTTCCTGCTTCTTTTCTGCTCTTTAGCCTGACCTCTTTCCAAGCTAAATTTCAGTAGTAAAAAGCAGAATTTTTACTTCAAACAGCTTATGCCCTTAATGAGTACTTTAGAGTTTAAAAGAGTGAAAAGCTCCATTGTCACCTTTACAGTTAAAAAAGAGATTCACTTAACCAGCATGGGGATAATAAAGGTTATATGAGCATAATTAAATACTAGATTGTATCTTGTGAGCATCAGACACCCCAAATGAATTGCAGATGAAAGAAATGTGTGAAAATGTGGTTCTTTTCTTGTATGGAAACCAACAGCCAAGAGTTCCAAAAATCCAAAAGGATTTTTATTTTTTTTAAATGATGAAAGGGACATATTTTTATAGATGGCCTATAAAACTTCAAGGGAAACTGACTCCACAATTTCAGGAAATGTCGTAGTTAAGACTAATTATCCTTATTGACCAGCCAACTATTTATGTTTCATCTTGCATGTTTCATAGAGAAACATTTGCCTCATTTTTTTATGAGGTATTGTTTTCCACTTTCCCTTCGGTAAGCTGGACAATTTTCTTCTGAAAGCCACAAAAATTATTGCTATTGAATCCTTAAGTTAATAACCTAGATGGGTATTGTTTGGGTTTTATATTAGGAATACCTCATACTCATAACTGAAGCATTCCCAATTCTTTTTGTACAGCAGAAATGAAGGTTACTTGGGAAACATGTTAACTAGGATGGCATGGCTAGTCATAGGCTGTTTCCAGACTCCTGAATTTTTGGAAATGTCAACATCTCAATAACAAGGGGGGGGGGGGGGGGGGGGGGGCAGGTTGGGGTGAGGGGGGAAGGGGTTGCAGGGGGGGAGGTCGGGAATCATCAGTACAAAACATATTTCCTTTGAAAAAAGTTTTCCAAATTTTCAGATGGAAAAAAATAAAATTCGCTGGACTTTTTAAAACAGATTTGTTGGGACACTTGTAGGTATGGCAAGTGACATCTGCTTCCTAGTACACACCTTATTGCATATCTTGGTAGCTCAGAGAAATCCTGGTGCCCAAGACCTTCAGGTACTCTTCTTAGCTGTAAGAACTTAAAGAAAACTCAGGAATCCTGCAGCAGTCTGAAGCCATTGCAGCTCCTGGGTGTTGGACTGATAAGTGAGAGAAAACTTGAAAAAGTTACATGATTTCTGTGGAATTTTTTGCAAAATAAATATTTCTTCACTGAATGTTTTCATTTGAAAATGGCCAAAAATTTTTTTACACCAAGATATAGCTGGTAAATATTTGACAAACACTTTTTTTAAAAAAAATGTCAAAAATTAGAAAATAAAAATCACTTTTTCCCACAACTATTGCAACTTCAAATACTCAATTTCAAATTCCTTTTCAGGAAATGTATTCCTTCATTTTTGCCCTTGACTTTCAAAATAGGCTCAGTGTCTTATCTGGAAACCTGATTTTCTTGGGTCAAAAATATGCCCAGTGGGAGTAACTGAGAATTCACGTGAGAAAGTGGCATTTTTAGTACAATAAAACTGTGAGAAATATGAAACACCCTTCTAAAACACCTTATAACTTGTCTTTACCATTACGTCTTCTCAAAAATGGATACATATGGTGTTCATCCAGTATAAATATATATGTTTGTACAGCATATTGATTTATATTTAATAAGGAAAAATATTTAATGTCCATATATGACAGTTCTTTTTCTATCAAATGATATCTTTTGCATACAGGTAAACTAAACACAATAGAAAAACAGCTTTTTAAATTTACCCATCTGCTCAACTTCGAGTGATACCACTCTGATAACTCTAACTTCTAAAACATGTCTATTCTTGAAAGGTGCTGTGGGTTTTCTACACCTGTATGAAACAATCTGAAAGAACTGCTGTATGACTTTTACAGGATATTGTTCAGTGATCATACCTCTGCTAAAAATGCTATTCAGGACATCAGGTTAGGAAAGGTTATATGTTCTTAACTTTACTTTTCCTACCATTGGCATAACTCAGCTCAACTTCTGTGCTGTGGTGCTGGATAAGGGCTGTGTCCCCTTTCCCTTCATTTGTCCTCACAGATGCTTGTGCATTAGAGTAAGCCCTCTCCAGATGAGCCTGGACTCTGTGATTCATTAAAATCTAAAACCTCAGCATGAGCCACACATGAGGGACATCTGCTGAATAATCATGTTTTGAGCTCAACTATGTGAACTTGCCTTGGGCAATTGCAAAGCATGACACTTGATTATGATAAGTGGGAATAGAACAAGTTTTCAAGATGATACCACTGCAGTTGAGGTACACAACTACACTCATAGATTTATTAGTGTAGACAGTCAATAGGACAGCAGAGAAAAGAGTGCCAGAAACAGAACTGTTATTTCAGCCTGGCAATTCAGCCTACATCATTTTGCTTTTAGAAATCTCATTCACACATTCCAACAAACTTGCTCCCAGATTGGATTTATTAACACAGGTCAAAATGTCATACAGCATGAAACAAAACACTGTGTATTTCCAAGGCAGTTTAGCATATGATCAGCCAAGCTAACCAGCAACAGCTCATATGAGCCCTATTGGCTCATACTCTGGTCACGGATTCAATCCCCTGTTGACTGTTTAAGTGACTTTTCCTCCAAAAGTACACTCCTAAATTGTATAATCCATGAATTCAGGCCACTTTGGAAACTGGCTGTATGGCTGTAAAACCAGTTATCATACAGATGTTGAAATGGCAGAATGAACATTTGAAAAGAAACAGTGCTGGCTAGAACCTGGAAAAATCAATAGAAATGGTACAAAATAGAACATTCTTCAAATATTAATGTCTCCATATGTTTTGTAAAAAATAGCAATGCAGTAATTTAAGTATTTAAATTTACATTTGCTTTAACATTTTATGTGTAAAAAAATGTTATTGAATTTAGCAATGTTTTATTTTTAAATTATGTTACAATATCTGCTGCACTCTGCACTCTTTTCTGAGACATCATTTGTATTCTTGTTCTATTGAGAAGAGTTAACAAATCTAATTTAGCCTGATGCAATTGTTTCACTGTTCCAGTTCAGTGAGAAGTTTTAGGTTTGGAGACTAAATTAGATTTTGGGAAATATAAAGTCCAAAACCTAAACATAACAGATGACCAGCTTTCTGTAATGCACAGCTATCTGGAAAGAAGAGCCCTGACAAAGATATTCTAAAAGTTTCTCCATATTAAAAAATAAAAGAAAAATGCCCAAGTCTGATCACCATCACTGACTCTGTCTGTATCAAACCCATCAGCAATATAACTTCTGAATAATTTACCAAAGCCATTTATTAATCATGGTAAGTAAGAGATTACCACTACATGTATACTGTTTGCATAGGTTAGTTGTTTCTTTTCATAGGTTGAATTTTGGCAGAGATCTCAAAAACTTTTGGTAGAACAGTACTTTCTAGAAAGGTTTGCAAGGAAACATCTCTATGCAAATTGCACTGTCAGTCTAAACTGCTTTACAAATATCAGCCTGTCTTCATCAGAATGCAGATTAGCTCCTTTCACCTGTCACTATTTATGTATGAAACATATTGGTAAAATTCTACAGACAGATCTTTTTTTATTTTTTTTTAATCACTGGCTCATAGCATAATTTTCTAAGTCAATTGAACCAGAAACTTTCAGATACATTCTGATTTTTTTTTAACTTTGATAACAAAAAGCAATAATTTAAGAATTAATATCGCTTCTTACTACAGTTCCCAATACAGGGTTCTTGCAAGACCTAAGGAAAAGGACTTTTATGTTCATGTGTAAAGGACGTTTATGTTCATGTTCAGAAAAATATCATCTGGTCTAAAAGCTTACGACAAATACCACTTACAATGTGAGGAAAAGAAATCTTTTCCACAGGAAAATTCCTTGGCATGAGTAACTCCAGAATAAAGTATAAGAAGAGGATATATATTAATGACTATAGTTCTAAATAAGTCTTGACTTGAAATAGTGGTTTTTTAATATTGATTCAGATGTTCCATTGATGAAGCAATTTGTTCATTAGTTCTTTGTACTGAAGTTCACTAAAACTTTATCCTACCATTTCAGTTGGTTTAGAATTATTAAACCCAGAGAAGTGCATTCATGTTGAAAGTGGAATTCTAGAAGGTAATAACTTATAAGTGGTTTTAAGATTAAGAACTATATTTGCATAAATCAGTATTTATATGAGTTAGAAAAAATGATATGTAAAAATTTAAGGGACTTCCTCTTTTTTTGCTGTGGAATTGTCAAGTGTGTACAGTAGTATGCCAAAGCATTGAAAATCTCACTGTAATTAATGATTTATTGTAATAATAATTTACTCTAAAAGCTTCAACAACTTTCTCTCTGCTAGAAAGGAGCAGGATACCGGAAGTATTGCATACAGTGATTTCATTAATTCATCGTATTTGAAAAGTCATGGCAGTCAGGAAAAGTCCCCAGTAACCAGAGAAAAGGGAATATCACACTTATTTTTAAAAAGGGTAATAAGGATGACTATGGGAACTACTGACCATGGAACAAGAACATGAAACAAATTCTGCTGGAAGATACATCGAAACGTATGGAAGACAGGGAGGTGATTAGAGACAGCCAGTATGGCTTCAGTAAGGGCAAATTGTGCTCCAGTGGCCTTCTATATAGGGTGACTGCATTAGCAGACAATGGAAGGGGGACTGTTGTTATCTACCTGGACTTCTATAAGGCCTTTTACACAGTCCCCTACAATATTTGTGCTGCTAAATTGGCGAGACATGGGTTTGATGAGTGGACTGTTGAATAAGGAAGTGGTTAGACATCAACATCCGAAGTGTTGCAGTCAACATCTTAATGACAAAGTGGATACTAGCAATGAGTAGTGTCCCTCAAAGGTCCATACTAGGAACAATACTACTTAATACCTTAATTAATGACACAGTGAGATTGAGCAAGTTTACAGATGACATTAAGCTGAATGGTGCACTTAGTGCATGAGAAGGGAGGGATGCCATCCAGAGGGACATTTGACAAACTTGAGTGGGCTTGTGCAAACCTCATGAAATTCAACAAGGCCAGGTGCAAGGTTCTGCACCTGGGTTATGGCAATCCCCAATATCAGTACAGACTGGGGAATGAATGAATTGGAAACAGGCATGTGGGGAAGGACTTAGGGGTACTGGTTGATGAAAAATTGGACATGAGATGGCAACATCTCATTTCTTGCAGTCCAGAAGGCCAATGGTATCCTCGGCTGCATTTAAAGAAGTGAGGACAGCAGCTTGAGGGAGCTGGTACTTCCACTTTACTCCACTTTTGTGAAACCTCACATGGCCTGTTGTGTCCACCTCTGGCATCCACAGTACAAGAAAGACCTGTTAGGGTGGGTCCAGTGGAAGGCCACAGAAATGATCAGAGTGTTGGAACACCTTTTCTATAAAGAATTGCTGAGAGAGTTGGGGTTGTTCAGCATGAAAAAGAGAAGGCTCTGGGGAGACCTGGTTATGGGCTTTCAATAGTTAAAGGGGGTTTATAAGGAAGACAGAGACTTTTTACCAAGGCCCACAATAGTACAAGGAGCAACTGAAAAAAGATAGATTTATCTTGGATATAAGGAAGAAATATTTTACAAAGAGGGTGATGGGACACTGGAACAGGTTGCATAGAGAAGTTGTGGATGCCCCGTTCCTGGAAATGTTCGAGGTCAAGTTGGATGGCGCTTTAAGCAACCTGATCTAGCGAAAGATGTCCCTGTGCATTGCAGTGGGATTGGATTAGATGATCTTCAAAGGGACCTTCCAACCCAAACCATTCTATGAATCTATGAAATAACAGGCATGGAAAAATTTATAGTCTGATTCCCCCTGCTCCCACCATTTCCAATTTTAAGTGTGGAAAACAATGGTTTAATCTTTTAAGAGTCAGGTAATTAATTTTATTTCTTTTTCAAGCCATGACATTTTACTCATCTATTTTAACTCATTATCTTTTTTTATATAATATCTGAAAATTTTGAACCATTAATAGAAGGAATATTGCTTCCAAAAATATCTGTGGGCATGTCTAAACTCAGAGTATTTTCCAGGTTTTGTATGCAAGTACTTATCCTAATTGACTCCTATCTGTTTCAGGATGGACATTTTTTCTAATAAGCAAAAAAACCTTGCATGGAAGAGGACAAAATGATATATCCAATAGGTACCTTGAACTAGACTGGTAGGGAACCAAAGCTTGGGATACAAAATTATGTACACATGCTGCACAATTAGGACAGTGCCTTAAAAGTTACTGTCAGACTTATGACAGTAATTAGCATCATAGCTTCAAAATTCTTAGCCTTTAATTTTTTTGTTTCAGAGAAATAAAAAAAACCCAAACAAACCAACTTGTTTTTTGTTAAGGATTTTAAAGACAATGTCTGAACTTTTCAGTTGGAACTCAGGAAATAGTATAGTTCCACTGGAAATAAATTTGGCTTATTGTGCTCTTCCCTGGCTTAAAAGCCAGAATACTAAAAGCCAATAGATCTATTTTTGATCAGAATTGGGCTGTGAATCTAATACCTTTCTGTTAACTTCAGTGGGTTTACTGTATTGTTGTACAATGGAGATCAGATTTTGCCTTGTGATCTGAATATAATTTAAAAGAATTATGTAGAATAAAAAAGGGAAGTAAAGCTGCTGTCAAAAGATTACAAGTCAATAGGCAGAGTAGAAAATAAAGTAGCAAAAAGGGTAGTAAAAACCCCAAAAGTTAAAATTAATTTTGAAATGAGAGAGAGGAATTCTGCTGAGAAAATGTAGTTTATGGCACAAGCAACCTCATAGCTGCTGTAAGAACATGATGCACAGTCACATAATGTAGACCTATGTCACAGTCTAACCTCAGCTGGTAATTAAGTACTATGCAGCCTCTCGCTCACTCGTCCCCCACCCCAAGGGATGGGGAGGAGTGTTGGAAAGGAATGTAAAACTCAAGTGTTGAGATAAGAACAATTTAATAATTACAATATAATAAAAATGAAAGAAAAATAATAAGAACAGTTATAATAAAAAAGAGGAGGGAAACAATAATATCAAGAGGGAAAGGAAGACATGGTGCACAATGCAGCTTTTCACTGAGCAATCCCCAGGTAGTCCCCGAGCAACAACCCACCAGCCCCGGCCAACTCCCCGGGTAGATATACCAGGCATGGTGTCCCATGGCATGGAATACCTCTTTGGCTAATTTGGGTCAGCTGTCCTGGCTGTGTCCCCTCCCAACTCCCTGTACCCCTCCAGCGTTCTCACTAACAAGGCCTGAGGAACTGAAAAGTCTCACATCAGAGCTAAAACACAGCTCCGCACCAGCTCCTAAGAAGATAATTGACTCCATCACAGCTGAAACCAGGACAACCTGATTTGCACCCTTGGAGTAAGTCCAACCCTTCTGAGTTAATTAACTCTATTTTGACATGTGAAAGTGCTGAAAAGAGGCTCCCTTTCCACTAAAACACATCTCATGTTTTCTTTGCTGTTTCTTAAACTAACCATGAATTTGGCAGTCAATCCTTTTCCTTAGATGAAGTCATTCTTTATTTATTTTCCTATTTGTTGACATCTGTTGAGGTAAGTAATTTTTCTTTCAGTTAAAAGTGTTTATGTAGTATGTGGAAAGTTCTAGTACAAAATCATTTCCTCAAACTATGTTACAATATGTTACTTTATAAAAAACATTGTTGAATGATTTTCCAAAACAGCTGTTACGATCTTAAAGTTTAGAATTTTTTTACATCTTTTCTTACATACTTTGTGAAAGTGTGTGTTATTTTAGATAAGATCTTCTCTAGTATTTTCACATGCATGGGAAAAAAGTATCAGATCTTAAATGCAATCGATGCATTAAAAATACTATTATAACAGTAATTTCCTTTGGTAAAAAAATGCATGCAATCTTGATTTTTAGTTATAATTCCACTTGTCCGGACTGGCCCTGATAAATACTGTTTTTCTTTTATTTCTGTAAGATTATTCACTATAATCACCATATGAATGATTTTTTGTATGAGGTTCAGGTTTTATATGAAGTTTGAACTTTATCTCACTTTTATCTGAGACTGCCTCTTTTAAAGTCTAGTAACTGGCAGCAGATTCTAGTACTTAGGGCAATGTGTTTGATTTGTTATTGCCCTTTTTTATTTGAAAAAGAGCAGAACCCTTCTTAATCTCTGATAGCTCTAGAACTCAACAGGATTAGTTGTGGCTGTTGTAGAATCTGTTATATAGAAGCCCTGAATAATCTTTCCTTCAGATAAATTATACCATCTAATGGAAGGCCTCTACATACAAGGACTCCACATCATCAGAACAGGTCATAAATTCCCATCCTAGAACCTTCAGGAACTCTTGAAATTAAGAAATCTCTATAAAATCCATTGCTAGTGGAAAGGATTATCCTCTGAAATATATAAATTCTTTTTTTTTTTTTTTTGATGTCTATTAGAATAATTTTCAAACATCTATTAGAATAATTGTCAAACAGCATAGGACTGTGTGACAAGTACCCTTTAGGGTCAGCAGCCAGCAAATTTGTCTGGAACCACTGAACTAAATATAGTAGTAGAACACCTGGTCTGCAGGTAGAAGGAAGAACTGTATGACATGTCATTAAAATGATGTGAATGCATATGTCAACAGGACAATGAATTCAGCTGTCATCTTAAGTGTTTATCTAACTTTTAGGTCTTTTTTGCTTTTTTTCTTCCCCACCCCACCCACCCTACCCCCTCCCCAAAGTAAAAATTGTGGCTAGTATTTTCCACTAATTAAATTAGAAGTATGTTTATGGTTTACCTCACATAGCTGTCATGTACCTTTACATTTTTGAGTGGCTTGTATTGAACTCTGTCTCCATGAATTTTGTTGAGAAAAAATAGTCTGGCCTAATTGCTGACTGCACATGTTATCAATGTGTTCAAAGATGGCTCTCTTGTTACTTCTAAACATATTCTGAACACAGAGCAGAAGGTCAAATTTCACTTTATCTGAAGTAGTTGGCAGAAATGTCACTTTAGTCTTGTGAAAACATTGTTTGAAATTTCAGAATGAAAAGGTCATAACATGTTATCAGACACTTCACAGAGGGAACCAAAACAAATTAAATCCTAGTTTTAAAAAAATGCTCAATTGAATAGTAATATTACCATATCCAAGGAAATGCAGATTCATGATACTGACTTTAAGCAGCAATCTTAATTCAAAGTCATTATACAGGCTGTTATGTCTTTTTCACTCCAATCATAAAAATCTTATTGATGTAAAATAAGAAAGAAACCAGAGAATATGAATAATAGAGTCACAGAATACCAGGTTGCAAGGGACCTCAAGGATCACCTGGTCCAACCTTTCCTTGGCAAAAGTATGGTCTAGATGAGATGACGCAGCATCCTGTCCAGCCAAACCTTACAAGTGTCTTATGTTGGGTAAGTGTCCAGTGATGGGGAAGATGAACTAATGTCTGCATCTAAATATATTTTATCTGACAAGAAGAAAACTGCATAGATCCCGCAGCTGTATTCTTAAAGACAACCCCCAAAACCTGACTTGTAACCACTGATTTTAAAGGTGTTCACTCATTGGATTTAATTCAGAGACCTACATGATTACAAGGAGTTGCATGTTTATATATAATACTTCCACATTAAATAAACTCATTCTACTTTTATCACCCCAAAATAAAAGAAAAACTAAAGGTATATATGCTATTGTTTTGCCTGCCTTCAACCAGATGCTGAGGTTAAGGTTTAAAAAGAAATGTTTCTTATAGTCATAGGTTGACACTGCTGTGAAGAATGCAAGATATCCACAAAGATAACACATGCTAGTGGCATCACAGTTTCTTTAATGACATTAATAAACGTCTGCTATGCCAACTGGGTATATCTTATGTTCATACACCAGTTTTAACTGGTATTTAACAGGCAGGCATATAACTGGCATTTAACTATTGTATATACCAGTTTAAAATACCTGTTCTTTTTCAGTTTTACACTATTTTTATTGGAAATAATAATAATAAAAAAACATCCCATCAACATTGATTGTACAATACAGAGATCTGATGTTGGAGTTCAAACCCACACTGGTCAGCTGAAGTTTTTACTTATATCAGCAGTCCCTGAGGTCAATCAACAGACCTAGTAATAGTTACATCAGCCCAGAGTTGATGAAGATAAATTGAAGTATTTGCTTCTTTTTCTTTTTTTCTTCCTTTGCACATGGTATGGTATTAAACTAAAGTGGAGTAGATGTACTGGTGAACACTAGAGAGTCTTCAAGTACCATAAATACCTTCTGCTCTGACTGCTACAGCTCAGTCCAGTGTCTGCAGTTATAAGAATACAGATCCACACTCTCTTTCCTCTTTTCTTTGCAAATTGCATCAAAGTCCCTTTAACTGGTCTATATCTTACTACACCAATTGCCTTTCTAATACATCTTCAAACACATATACATTAAGAAAAAATAATAAAAATGTTTTCCAGAATTGAAAATCTGACCAGATTTTTCCCTTTAGGTGTAGATAAGGCTCTCTGGTATCAGAGCAGAGCTAGGTCTGAATTCACTCTTGACCCTCTCACACTTTCTTCCTCTTTATCAACATAACATTCTTTATATTTGTGGAGATCAAACGGCATTGATTATATCTGGTTTAGGAAGAGGTCAGGAGCTTGAAAAGTATTCCTGAAAATGCAAAAGAAAAAAAATTAGCTTTGCAGATCCAAGGTTTCTGAAAAATCCTCTCTTCCTTCCATGAGTGATCGCAGAGGGATAGAATCCATTTCAAAACAGTACAGGCAGCAATGTTTAAGTTTAGAGAAACCAGTGACACTTTTCCACTCAAATGCCAGCAAACAAATAACTGAGCAAATGAAACATAGTAAAAAAATATCCACATAGCAAATGAAAATTTGGAAAGTGCTCAACATTTAGATAAAAAACAAACAAACAAACAAAAAACCCCAAAAAACACCTAAAAAAATCTCAACTACATTGCTTTCTCAAAATTTATTTTTACAGTTTTATTGTTTATATGCAGTCTAATTTTTTAAACCTTTTGTTTAAAATTATTCTATAAACTGCAAATCTCAGCACCTATACAAGCATGCATGAAATAACTTACATGGCTTTGTATGTCATCAAAACATTATGATAAAATGATCAATGCCACTTGTTTAATTGAAATGACTCCTTAAGAAGCTGATTAATGTATTCAGATTTATTGAAGGTATAGCATCATATGGTGTAAAAGAGATTGATTTTCCAGATGTTACTGCTATTTGTACATCGGGTCTTGCCAGTGCTTCTTTGAGTCCTGCTTCTGTCTCCAGCATGGAATGCCTTTTAAAATTTACCTGAACAGAAGGACAACAATAATCTCATCACTACATATTACAATTTTTTAATTAGTATTCCTCTAATGAGAGCTAAGACTGTGCTTACCTGCAGAACATAATTCAATTTTATAACTATGGAACTAGTTTCTATTAACTACAGAAATTTCTTGGCCAGAAATGGCCAATCTGAACTGGAAGATGAGCAAGACCTAATATTTTCTGCAGACTTTGTTACAGAGCTACACCTAGAGAACTGATATTTAGTGGACATTGTGGAGAGCTGTGCTCTGAGAGGCAGAAATTTATGGTCAACTGGTATTCTGTGTAGTCACCCTTCTTTCTTTCTTTCTTTCTAGCCATTACAGGTATTTTAAATATGTTCCCAGTATTCAAAAGCATAAACTGCATAGCTATGGCTTCTGTTTTCCTCCTGTGGTTTTCAAAGACACACTGTTCTGCACTGGGTGAGTGGTTGGGTGGGTGTTGGTGAGGTGAGAGTAAGCCAGTGCAGGACTCTTTCTGGATCTCAGTTAGAAATGCCTGACAAAAAATGGCTTAATTAAATAACTGCTTTAATAAGATGGAATAAGAGGAGAAATACAGGTGGTGAATAAACGACATGTCCCTATGGGTACCTGTGTTCATGCAGCATTGGACAGAGCCCATTTAGATTTTCCCCTGGCACATTGTGCCGAGCAGAGCAGATCCTGACCATGGAAAGAAACTTTCCCTTACAGTCCTTTGAGCTACTATCTAAATCCTCCACAAGAAAACAACTTTAATCACCTGTACTGAGCAGGAGTTGCCTGCAGGCTCCTCTGTTGTGGTGAGCTGGCTGTGCTTACCCTGCAGCAGAGGGATGCAAGTCGCACAGCATGAACCATGTGTGTGCTCAGGTTAATTGCTATGTGGATCACTGACTCTTAAATGTGCAATGGTCTTTATATCAGGATCACTACATTCCACACCCTGACCCACATACAGTTTACCTTTCCCAAAGATATAAGTTACAGACTACATTAATAACATGCAGGCTTTTCAAGCCCTTAAACGCAAGCACCAATAGAGTAGACATGACCTGTTCAAGATCACTGACTCCTCGAATATTGCATCTTCTACAGTGCTCACAGTCCACTACCAAACATCAAGACATTTTTCTGCTTGACTAGAATATGAATATAGCTATTATCAATTATTGAATTTTCACAAGGCATAGTACATAGTAATTACTGATTTTATAAATTAAGCATGTAGTCCTACTCCATAATTAGAAAATGAAGCTTGTAAAATACATCTACTGAGTAAAGGAAGTGTTCATAATAAATTGCATTTTTCTTTCCTTTTGGAGTTCCTCATTCAACTGCTCTCTAAAGCGGTGCTTGTATCCATTGTACTGGGGAAATGTGTTCTGGTTTAAATATGAAGCTAGATAAAGGTTTGCTGGAAAGGAAGGGTGAGGCAGCCTTCAGTATGCCACACAATGCAAGGTTCATCCTTATATACTGTGACAGGGCTGACGTGATTGCACAGACTCTGTTCCTCCTTGCCTTCCCATTCAGGCCAGAACTTCTTCCGCCTCCCAAAAGGGAGAGGTGTGCTGTTGGGGAAGTTTTCTGAAACTCTCTACAAGGGCAAAGAGGTAATTTAGTCAGCTTGCAAATTACATTCTACTAAAACGTAGTCTCTGCTTTCATCCAGTTAAGATGACCTTCACTTTCTACCCTAAAATGCTGTTAAATTTTCTTCTGCTGTGCTGCAATGGAGCAGTAAAAGTAAAAACTTGAAATGTCTGTGTTCTAATAGAGTGGTCAATCACATTAAAAAGGAATTTCAGCACAGTAAACTGATCTGTCCTGAAATTTATGAGATTATGAGAAAAGCTATATAAACTGTGGGCAAAATACAAGAAACATTTGTGTGTTATACATATACTTGTCAAGCATTTTAAGTCCAAGTCTTCTGAGCACAAATACTCACAAAGACATATACATATGAACACATATATGTATATTTATCATGTAACTTCCTAAATGTTTTCATACAAAAATTTGGATGCATTATTATTTAGATAGTATTAGAAGGCCCACAAAACTGTATACCCATAATAAGATTAGAAGTGTTGAATGAATGAGCAGCTGATCTTGTAACAAAGAATGTGTTACATATCTGGATTGTAAATAAAAGAGCAAGCTCCATTCAGAAATTTTGGAAAATCCCTCGTAAGTAGAAAAGGAAGAGAAATGAGGGTTGACAATCCAAAATGGAACTAATGACACACACACCCCGCCCCCCCCCCCCGCCCCGAGTTAACCGAAAAATTAGTTTTTCTTATCACTTAGGAAAACAAAGACTTGTCCTAATTTCATCAAGAAATAGCAACAGGACCCAAGGAACACCACCAGAATCCCTACAGAAATATGTAAGATCTGATAAAATTTCCGTCATTCATAGCTTTGCTTATCTGTAGTAGACCAGAATCCTGTATCCTGCAGTTACTGATAATAAAGTCAGACCTTCTATGACATAGTATAATTCACTTGTGTGGACTTTGAAAGTGTGGTGTAGGCCATAACACCTATTTCTTTGCAGTGTAGGGATTCTTGCCTACTTTCTTTATGAATCAATGGGTAAACAGACCAAAAATATGTTTTCAGTTTGTTGGCCCAACTGAGCTAACAGTGGTCTTCATCTAGTGTGCTGGAGAAAATGGAACCCCAAGAAACCATTGGCACCTTTTTATATAATTATTTTCCAGAATGTACTGGGTTAAGCTGCACTTATCAGTTGTCCACTTAAATATGTGGAACATTACATACAATTCTTATACTAGACAGAAAGGCAGTTTTGTTATAAACAAGCAAATAATCACATAAAAATATGTCTGTGCAAAATTTGGCCAGTCTTTTCTGAAGTACTGAAATTTCAGATTTTTATTTTCCTTACATCTTGGCCTTATAAAACTTCATAATTTTATAATATCTGCAACAAGGAGAATCCAGCTGAATGGAAGTATAAGATCTAAGAATTAAAGCTGTGAAGAATCAGTATAGGTGATGCATGGTCATGCACACACATGATAAATTTTTGTTGGAAAAAGATGTAATAAATAATAAATGTGCAGTGTAGATTTCTATAAGTTGTTTTAAAGAACTGATATCATAAGGACAAAGTTATTTACACAGTAGTAATGAATACAGGGCCACACTGCTAACAAAGGTTACTTTACATTGCCTTTCTTTGGTTATATTACAGAAAATAAAATTGTTGTTGTAAAAAACAGATTATACTTCATGCCCTTATTTTACAAATATGAATCAGAATTCCAGAAAGAAACATGACAAAATCCAAGACACTCACATACAAAAATATAGTATGAGTCCTTCATCTGAATACATCTTCAAGGACAACATGGTACAATTATCCAATGCTCTACCATTATTCAGTATTGTCCTTACTACTTCTACTATTACTATTATCACTATACAAGTAAAGATTCAGTTCTATCCTTAGTTCTTACCATGAATTCCTTTGTGAATCTGGTTGAGGTACCTGTCTTTATTTCTCCTTTTTTTAAGACAAGAAATGAAGATGAATAATGCCTTTGTTTGGAAGGTAGTATAACCTCCGCAGGTGAGACACCTTCATGGTTTCATCTAAAGCCCAGCAAAATCAGTAAGAAGCTTCTTACTGACTTCAGTGCATTCTGTGTCAGACCACTTATGTAAGAATGAATAATACTAAGCAACCAACATTTTTTATGTGAATGCATTATATTTTGGGCAATGTTACCAAATTAATCGTTGAAAGTTAAACCAAAATAGTGTTTTGCCCTGTATCTCTTCAAATTATAACATTCCACGTTTTAAATTCTGAATTAAATGCCAGATATAACTGGCCACAGTAGAGGAAACAGGAAAGTTGATATATGTCTATCCTAAAAGGATATTTGAAATATCAGCTGTATTTAAATGTCCCAAGCTGATACTGTTCCTAAAAATATAATATGAAAAAATTAACTTTTTTTAAATTATTATTATTATTGGAGCAAAATCAATTTCAAAATGAAAAGAATGGAACATTTTGCAGTGTTGCATTTCAGAACACACCAACAAGCTAACTTTTCTGACGTGCAGAACACATTGGTCTCAAATGAAGAATTCTGTGCTAGATCTGGAAGTGGTAAGAACTGTGGTACTTTCCTGGTTTTCCTGAATCTTTGAGATCTGAATTATCACAATAGCCTTCTCTGAATTATAATATTCTAACTGAAAGCTTGACATGGGAAAATGTAGAAAGAGAGCTGGTTCACTATCCACATTACTACAAAACTTGAAACCCAGCTCTGCTGGGCTGACCCTGGCTGGAGGCCAGGTACCCACCAAATACACATTATCACTTCCCCTCCTCAGCTGGAGAGAAATATAATGAAAGGAAATAAGAACAGGGAGAGATCATTCACTAATTATCATCACGGGCAAAACAGACTCAACTTGGGAAATTAGTTTAATTTATTACCAATCAAATCAAAGTAAGGTAATGAGAAATAAAATCTTAAAACACTTTCCCCCCACCCCTCCTTTCTTCCTGAGCTCAACTTCACTACCCATTTTCTCTACATCCTTCCCCCCAGCAGTGCAGGGGGACAGGGATGGGGCTGCAGTCAGTCCATCACATGCTGTCTCTGCCGCTCCTTCCTCAGGGGAGGGCTGCTCACACTCTGCCCGGCTCCAGCCTGGGGTCCCTCCCATGGGAGACAGTTCACAATCTTCTCCAATGTGAATCCTTCCCATGGGCTGCAGTTCTTCACAAACTGCTCCAGTGTGGGTCTTTTCCATGGGGTGCTGATGTATCCCTCAGGAACAGACTGCTCCAGCGTGGGTCCCCTGTGGGACCATAGACCCGGCCAGGAAACCTGCTCCAGCCTGGGCTCCTCTCTCCACACGCGCACAGGCCCTTCCAGGAGCCTGCTCCAGCATGGGCTTCCCGTGGGGTCACAGTGTCCTTCAGGTGCATCCACCTGCGCCAGCGTGGGATCATCCACAGGCTGGAGGTCGGTATCTGCTCCACCATTAACCTCCACAGGCTGAGGGCACAGCCTGCCTCACTATGGGCTTCACCACGAGCTGCCGGGGAATCTCTGCTCCAGCACCTGAAGCCCCTCCTGCCCCTTCTGCACTGACCTGGGGGCTGCAGGGCTGTTCCTCTCACGTATTCTCACTCCTTTCTCCAGCTGTGGTTGCCGTTGTGCAGTTTTAACTCACCTTGTTAAATACACTATCCCAGAGGTGCTACCACCACCACTGATGGGCTGGGCCTTGGCCAGCAGCGGGTCCATCTCGGAGCCAGTTGGCATTGGCTCCATTGGACATGGGGGAACCTTCCGGCAGCTTCTCACAGAAGCCACCCCTGTAGCCCCCCCCTGCCACTAAACCTTGCCACACAAACCCAATGCAAGAAAAAACAAACAAAAAATCAAAATAGAAAGTTGACACTTGTGCTATTTTCTCCTTTAACTGACATCTTCACTGACTGAAAGTTTAAAACAGAGTGTACATAAGCAAATTTCTAAAAAGTGATAGAGCTGCCTTTTAAAGAAACAAGGAAAAGGATATGAAATGGGCTGTATTTAAATGGTGAAAGTTCAGTTTCCAGAGCAATGAAATAGGAAAACCAAACCCAGAACCTAAAAAACCCTAGAAAGATCTGGCACGTCTAAAAAAATCCAGTTAATTTATTTCTTGACCTTGTGAATAATGTCTTTTGATGGGTAATCCAGGCAATGGATTTTAATTCCTAATATTCAGAAATGTTTTAAAACAACAATATTTATATTTTTAGAAACAGATTCACTGAATAAACATGGTATAGAACAATTTTTTGAAAATTTACTTTCTGAAGATAACCTGAATTTGCTTCTGTTTCTCTCCATTAACAAGGGCAACTAGACTTCTGGCACAGGAGATCAAATGGAATATGAATTTACCCTTTCCATCTTCAAAACAGTGATGGAGTTCTAATTCACTTTTATTTTAAATAGCCAGTTATACTTTCTGTGAATTTTCAGTTGATATCAGCAACTGACATAAGCAATCACAGTTTTAGCATCTGTAAAAGAAACTGCATGAGACACTATATAAAATATTTGAACTATATCAATGAAGCATTCTGTTCTGTAAGGGCAAAGTATTATTTAAAATCTGTACCTGTTCCAAGTACATTTTAATAAATTTAAAAGAGGTCACTGATTGTGGAAATTAACATTTGATAGCAATCCCCTTGAATAAAAGCAACAGAAAGAACCTAGGGAAAGGTGTGTGGTGTCTGTGGTTGAGCTCTGCGTTGATTCCAAATTGCAGTTTCCAGACTTCCAAAAGCATTCCTGTGTGTGTTCAAACAGCTAGAGGCATCACTCGCATGTTTAAAAAGCTTATCTGATTATCTGACAACTGAACAAATGCAGAAGAACGCACTGGGCATAATATCACGCTCAATAGAGCTAAGTGGTAAAGGAACAAAACTTTTTACCTCCTGGAGTGTCTTCACATTAAGAGCATGCGATTCTAAGACACAGAGGCATAGGTATGCCAGTGATTTTAAGACAACAATAAAATAAATGAATAATGTACTGGGATAAGTTGAATAAGAATTATGCCATGGCCTAGTGCTGGAGGTATCTCAGACCCATAAGTTAGAATTCCCAAGGGAAAGTAAAGGTAAATTTTCATGCTGGTACAGTTACTAATAGAACCTTTGTTTTATAGTAGACATATTTTATAAAGCATATTAGGTTTTTCCACTATATTTATATAACAACAAAACCAGTGAAAATAACAAACATGTTTTATTAGGGTAAAGGAGAAGCTAAAAAAAAACCCAACTCCTTAGTATGTCTGGATCATTTCCACAGTACTGTCATATGGCAGATTCAGCTAGTGTGCAACACAGCTGCAGTAATTTGTGATTGTTTTAGGCAGATCTGGAAACCGTTTACTAAAGATAACAGCTACTAACCCTTCAGTGAACCCAGTACTGTACTCTCAGCATGCACCATCTTCAAATGGTGCCAAGTGTCACAAGGGTGGAGAGTAGGTCAAGTGGATTGCAATGATCATAGTTACTTTTTTCCAAATGGTCATGGCCAAAGAATGACTGGAGCTTCCTTTCTGCTTCCTTTTATACCAAGAAAGGGAGGTAAATGCTGTATAAGTGTAACCCTGCATACACAACAGAGGAAAGAAGAGGTCTCTACATTGCCAAATGTGATGAAATCACCAAAATGGCTGCAGGGTCTATAAATGTGCAATTGTACCTTAAGAAATGCTAGTATAAGCATAAATAAACAGCTATAAGTCATCAATGGTTTTGCATAATGAAGCAACTCTGAAGTACTTAGGACTACTCATATAAAAGATTCATCCTGACACATGCTACCTAATTGTTTTATCAGACTGTAGTTCTGCCACAGGTCAAGCCTAAATCTACACTGTCCTGGTGCTAGAACTAACACTCATCTGACCCAGCAAGTGAGGTAATTTATAGAAGCAAAATGCTAAGAAAACTGATCCAGGACAAAAAAAGAGTGAAACACTTTCTGAAAATGGTGATAGTGTTAGTGCAAGGAAAGTAAGCAAAATCGTGATATGAACCTATAATTAGGAATTGCTTGTTTTCTGGGGATTATAAATACCAAAATCCTTCTAGTGCATTTCTGCGTCAATCTTCCTAAAATGGTGTAAGACAAACAAGGTTCTAGATGTGAAGGGGTAGCAGGGGCCAGTTGCAAAAAAAATGATATTTTTTCCATATTCAAACTTTCATGTCGGACACAGAAAAAGCAACATTTTAGATAATTTTTATGTTTTGTTTACCCTCATAACCTTCATGTGAATAAAAACTTCTAATTTTCAACGTTATGTTTCATCATCATATAACGCTGTTAAGAAGACTGCTCCTACTATTAGTTTAGTGCCTATCAGCACAATATTAAGGGATAGAGTTAGGATGCCTAGTAAGTGGGCTTCCAGTCTGAAAATGTTATAGTATACATTAGCTACAACTCAGTGTAGTTCAGCATCCCATATATAAGAAGTCTGATGCATACAGCGTAAAGCTGTCCTGCACACAGTCTGTTCACGCACTGCTTCCCAGTCTTGCAGACTATGAATCAAAGTCATTGAACAGAATACCATTTTGCTAGATCAATGGTTTTCAACCTTTTCCTATTTGCAGACTCATAAAATATTTCCACTAGAGAAGCTGACCTCTGAATAGCAAATTTTAAGTCAGTTAACAATAAGCTTATTTTTCTTAGTTGCCTTTCACATTTCTCTTGGCTTTAGCTGATTAACGCTCAGTCCAGAAAGTAAATACTTAAAACCACTGTGGTTGATGTTGTACAGAAGCTGAAGAAAAATCTATACCTAAAAAAGATATTGTAAACTCTGCATTACATTGAGCAAGATGATGAAGACATGTGGAGAGCAGAGAATCAGAAAGTCACAAGGCAATAACAGAGCTCTGCCTGTGGATCAGTGCATTTAGCTTCAGGACAGTAGCAGTTCTAAAGATCCTGTTTTCTTGTCAAAGAATGACTTTCAAAAGGGATTTCAAGCAGATCAATGGTATGGTTTTGCAGATATTTATGGGAAATCCTCACAGCCAGAGGAAGTAACGGGAATATGTTACAATTTCTTTACTTTGTGTTTCCAATATAAATGCACTGTATTAAAACGTATTTGCTTCAGCAGTGTATCTTCTAGTAACAGTAATGGTTCTAGCACTTTTTATTGAATGTTTGGCATTTAAACACTAATTCAATTGCCTTTGCAAATATTTGCTTTTAGCTGTTACCGAGAAGCTCAGTACAGTATACCTTTTGAATTGAATCAGGCAATCCCCATCATTTCACTCTGTGCTTTCCACAGGATTACTTAAATTATCTGATAGAAGTCTATAAATTCTATGCACATTTAAGTAGTTTTAACAAACAATAGAGGCCATGAAAATTTTTGTTTTGTGCTCTGGGATTTGTCAAACTAAGAAACTAACAAATATCTTCTCTGGTATGTCTGAAGATTCATATTATCTTCAGTATTTGCTTGTCATCATAGGAAGAAAAGCCTTGGATTTTTATTTTCTGGTGAACTTGCTAGAAAGTATTCAGACAAGTCAGGCAAGCCCATGAATACATTTACAAGAGTTAACTGGCACAGTGGAGAAAATCACCTAGTTTAATTCAGAATTCAGTGCTAATTCATGATGCCTTCATTGCTCTGTGTTTGGGACAATTAATCAAACTCAGCTTAAGTTGTTGGAATGAACTTCCTAAATAGGATTTACACTGATTATAAATTTTACAATAGAACCTCATTACCTGCGTGGATCTTGCCAGAATGTTTATGTATATGTTTAAATTGCTAATATATAATTAAAGAAAAGAAATAATACAAAGCATTAGAACATTATGTGCTCTGAGTATTATTTATTACTACTTGAGTAGCCTTGCTGATATAGTTAATGTAATGATTATTTTCCATTAATAATGGAAGAAAAATCAGAATCTCAGTATCACATTTACATCATCTCTGTTCATGAATCTACAGCACATATCAAGCTACTTTGAAGAAAATTAGTAATGCATTGGTAAAATGGAAAAGACATGGAAAGAATACAAATAGCAAAGAAATTTCATCCATTATGCTATAAGGCCTACGTTTTTTTGGTAATGCATTTGGAAATAATAATTGCACAAGCATATGTCTGATAAGGGTCTCTCAGAATTATATGACTTTTTAACTACGCACACATACCCCCCAACAGAAACAGACACAGAGAGATTGTGAAAGTTGGGATGGGAATATCACCCTCTTGTGTCATGTGAAGCGGTGGATCTAATCAATCCAGTTTGGTAAGTGTAGGTTTTTAAGCTGTGACGTGCATAGAGAATGTGGCAGAATCCTGAACTAAAATAGTTTCAGATGAAGCTAATTTGGAAGACTTATCCCATCAGCACAAATAGCTGCCGCTCAGTCCATGGTGCAAGAACAGCAGTTCATGGAGAAAATTCAACAGAAGGCCCTTCCTGAAACATCTGGATGCCAAGGTCATTAGCTGTCTTGCTTTACAGATGGACAGTCCTTGCCAATATAGACACAACCATTCTTGTTCTGGTCAGCCAACAGACTTCACCCACACACAAACATGCAACTTGCTTTTATGCCAGCAGCCAGGTTTTGCAGTGCATAGAGAGAACAACTGATGGCCATGACTGTATTGGTAAAGCAGAACACAATTTTTTCTATATTAATAAATTGTAAGAAGAATTCCTGGTATAGTTCCCTTTCAGGCCAAAGGATACTTCCCAAGAGTTTGTGGTCATGTTTCAGGATTTAGCTCAGAAACTCCTAATACATAGTTTGGAGATGGCAGGCTGGTTTAGAGGGCAAAGGCAAAGAGACAAGTGCATTCAATAATACAACACATTTACATTTCAAAAACAAAAAACCTCCCCCCTCAAAGGTTAAATAAAGACCAAGTGCTAGGAGAACTAGTGTTCTTTCTCATGTTTTAAAGGCATTAACGTTGTACATTTAAATTATGCACTCCATCAACCAGTTTAAACTAGAGTTCTTCCTTGTGGAAAAAATTTAAATGTTTTATTGCTGTTGGATGCTCTACTAAAAAGACAGCCCATAATATTATCTTGGGAAGCCTGACTCTGATGATAAATTTGATATAAACTCCTAAATAGAAACACAATGATGGCAATATCTGATATAGTCGACCAGTCCCGCACCACAAAAAAATACTATATTTATACATTGAGCTAAATCCACCTTCACTTGGAACTTACTTAATTAAAATAATCCTCTTGCACCCCAAGATTTTAATATCTAAATCACTTATGGTTTATCTATTGAGAGGATGAAGGGATTAACCTATTGGTTAATACTTCTGCTCATTCGCATTTTGCCATGCTGCTTCTTTTTGGTTTTGTTTTCCCCCTCCTCCACAAGTTAAACTATAGAAACATTCAATAAATATCTGTATGTGAACTGGTGTTTACATTTCAGTTTTGCAGAGAAAGACTTCATATAGTTATATTCTTTTGTCTTTGGCAAATAACACCAACAAGATAGAAAACTCTATAGATAATGTACATTCTAAATATACTTGGCCTATGCATATAGAACAGTGCCCTCAAAAAGATTTTTTGTGCCTGAACACTGCTTTTAATTTCAATCTAAAATCTCTATTAGAAAATTTAACCTTATAGAATCATAGATCATTGTGATTGTGATTTTAGAAACTTATTTCCAATTAATAATTATAAGTCAATATGTAAATGCTAATACTAAGGAATGTATTGCCGGCAGATTACATGGAAGCAATAGAAGTCCAAAGGTCTCCAAACAAAAAGGAAAAAAAAAAATTAAAGTCAGTAAGCTTTTTTTGTTTTGTTTGTACTTCTTTTTTAATAATAATCATAATCATAAATTAAAATTATGTTCATTTATTCAAGGGTTCCTGTGTTTCACCCATTCTTAATTTGCTCTGAGATACAATGATGAAGTGATCTGATTATGCGAGAAGCATTTTAGGCCTGTAATAGTATTGGTTTTCTATTTCAAGTAAACTTTTCATTTCTAATGAATTCTTGCTTTTCCTTATCAATTTACATGACACAGAAGGATAATTTGCTGATGTTACATTGACAACAAATAATATATTTGGGCATCATTATTTTCATCAGTACTACAGTAAAACATGAATGACACAGTGATGAAAGCAAGTAAAACTAAGAAATAATGACCAGGGGAAAAAAAAAAAAAAAAGAAAAGAAAACAGATTCTCAAGTACACAGTGTTAAATAACTTTCTTCTAGTATT
This sequence comes from Falco peregrinus, assembly GCF_023634155.1. Classification (NCBI taxonomy): domain Eukaryota; kingdom Metazoa; phylum Chordata; class Aves; order Falconiformes; family Falconidae; genus Falco; species Falco peregrinus. The sequence goes on from NC_073724.1 coordinate 22,883,176, forward strand.
TAATGAGAACTGTCATTGACCTTATTCAAGTCACTTCTCACATTTAAGCATTTAAGGTACTTTCTCTTTTAACAAGTAAGGTCAATTCACAAGATTTAATATTGACTAAGAAGTCTGTTCTTATTGGCAAATGAAAGAGCTCTTCACTGCTAAAGCTGACAATAGAACTGTTTTTATTCCTCCAATTTCAGCTTTAGGACCCTTCAGTTACCATTTTCCACTACATTTATTAGACTGAATTGTTGTGCCTTCATATGATCAATATATCTTCTTTTTTTTTTCCTAGTGTGACAAAAATCCAAAGCAGGTTAGCACTGAGGCACTGTTTCCTGACTTGAATTCTGGAAAGATGAATTAAAAACTTATATAAGAATAAAAATTTATATCCCTTTCCTACATTTTCCAGTCATCTACCACAACCATTGGTCAAACAAGGAGAAATCTATTTGGAGACAAAGGCAAATGCATAGATGTCCACCCTGTCTGTAGTCCCAAAGTCTTGCAGTCCAATGTTTTTAACATTTGCATAGTAGTATCCAGGATGAATAAACTTATCAGTTGAGTAATACAGCATTGTGTGGATTGTTTTCTTTAAAAAAAAAAACAACACAAAAACCAAAAGATTGTTCAAAAGATAGAGTAAGAGATACCCTGAGTGCAATCCAGTATTTTCCAGAAAGCATCACTGAATAATTTTTCTGTGCTTTATGAAAAGTTATAATTGTTGTGAATCTTTCTTAGTGTGGATGTTAATGCCATAGTGAGTGAGAATGGGCAAATGGGTCAAATTTTATGCCTGACTATAAACATAAATGTTAAGCACATCTTGACAGAAAATTCAGGGTGTAAGTTGTTCACCTACTGGCTGCTCTTAACATCTAACTTAAAAGAAATTCTGAGCTGAAGTTAGAAGCTAATGTTCCTCATGTGGTCAATAGAAAAAAAAAAATGTGTCTAGACAATGAACGTAAAAATAAAGGCAGGTGCTTAAACGTAGATGGTAAAGTCTCCCTGCCATTTTGCAACATTTTTTATTTTATTTTTTTCTGTCTAGTCATCTGTATAGCTAGAAAACCAAACTGCTGGCAGTTTAACAAACCATACATAATCTGAAGTATATCTTCAAAATATCTTATTCTTAAGGGAGAAAGGTTATTTCAGAAACCTTTGGCTTAACTCTTCTGTCACTATTTTTGTTAACCTGTTTTGCACAATTACTGTAATGTTATTTGTTCTAGTACTTCAGAACATATATGTTTTGTGTTAACAATTACATGGTAATATAATCCACCTTCAGCTGCAGTAATAAGAAATGCAAGACCAGATGCATGTTCTGTTTATTTGTTACACCAACTATCGTTACTGCTCCCTTATTTTCATAGGTATTTTGCTGTTTCAGCATAGACACTATGAATATTTTCTATTACACAGAACATGGTGTCATTTCCTTTTAGAACAACTGAGGAAGGAAATATGCCAGAGACTAGAAGGTCTGAAGTAATTAGATCTTTACTTTAGGAATCTGGTATGTTGGACAGTACTATGTAGTAAAATGGCCTGATGCTATTAAATCTGAAGTTCCATTGGGCTGAGATTATAATATTGTATACTTACAAATGAGAAAAAGCTGAAGTATCTTCAATGAACAAAAAAAAATCTCTGGAAGTTTGTAATATTTGAACCAAAATTTCCTTTACAGATTATTATGAAAATGTATTGAAAAGGAAATTGGTGTGCTGAGCATTTTAGGATCTGCTTTTATTTTAATTCCAGTGTTAAGGGAAACAGACATTTGAGAAAAAATGTGCTATTATTGCATAACTTGTTTAGAAACATAATGAAAACTTTTTTATTAGACTGAAGTTAATACTGATTCACTGCTACTATTTCTGTGGGTATAAATATTTTATATAAATAAGTTTGAAAGACTAATCTGATTCTCGATATAGAGATATATAATGTAAAGTTAGTGTATTACTGTTTTACAACTATCGGATGATAGTTTTTTGTAAGCAGTTTATCCAGCTGGAGCATAAACCAATGGCTGAGATATACCCTTAAACTGCACCTGTATGGTGAAGCACTTCACTGTCCTGCTCAGCCTCCTGGCAGCCTGTCTAAGTTGGGCTTTAGTATTCACCACTCCACCATGTAATCTTGTGGGTGGTTTTTGATTCAAACTACAGGTACAGAGTCTAGGATAGGAAATGGGGGCTCCTCTCTAATTCTAGATGAATGGGAGACAAGGAGTGGAGAGGGCACCTGCCTCATAAAGTTGCTGTAAACCAGCTCTCTTTCAAGAAGATTATTCTGAGCATCATTAAACAAATTACAGTTTACTTTTATGTAGAAACAGGACAGATGTTGTGACTTGGAGGTTGGTTCTCTGCTCTTTTTGTAGCCCAGTGAATACGGTTTTGTCATTACTACTGGAAGGCCACAGGCTTTCCATCAGCCTAACAACCCAGGACTTGGCTCAGAACTTGCCTGAAGAGGTCTTGGCCTGAACTGATTTTAGGTTGTTTTAGCCCTGACACTAATTTGGTCAGGTGACAACAGTCTAAACTTGTTTTAGCTTTAGTTCAGCTTTGCGCTACTTCATGGTTGTACTTCCCTGTTCTAAGTAATAGATCACAAAAAAGACACAATTATTCTGCGCGGAGTTTATGATCTATGACACTTGAATAGAAGTGTGGTGTAAAGAGTACAGACACATGACAATAGCAGAGGACCCAAGCTGTAGACCATGACTCAGAAAGATCAAGTACTGCTAGTTAAAGGAAGGCAGTCTTCTGAGTCAGGTAAAACTGATTTTAAAGATAATAGAACTGAAAACTTATTATAATGTGGAATTTGGAATCAGTGAAGAAAGCACATCCAATCAGGGCATTAGAATAACCCAAGCAACCCTAAGATCAAGGAGGAAGAAACTCCCACCATCAACCTCATATGCCTCCGGGCAAAGAGCACAGGATGCCAGTGACCAGGGGCAAGCTGTCAGCCACCCCATGCACTGCTTGAGGAGAACTGTTCCCACCCAGCTTGCTACCCAGATGGGCACTGGGAGTGTGAGGTTAACACCAGAGAAAAAGGCAGGCACTAGAGAACTTGTAACAATTTTAGTGGTATTACTACTGAGACTTTTCAGTTTCAATTAGGCAAGTTGGAGTATGAGAGTTAGTATCTTTGTAATTTGATAGATAATACTAACAGCCTATTGTGGTTTTGTAGAAACATATTCTTATCTTTTTGCTTAGAACACATTCATATTTTGACCATTGAAAGACTTTGAATGTAACGTTATGTTGCACCCATACAGCCTCATTCTGTGTTTAAAAAAACCTGTACGTGACTGTGCAGGCTCATAAAAGTCAAACCAGCTCTGAGTCTCTCTGGATCTGCCTAGGATCACTCTACCTAGCTCTCTTAAAGATAAACTTACTGTAAAAACAACTTTTCCTAAGCAATGTGGACACGAACTAATCAGTGCAACAGAACTGAAATCAGTGCAACACATACATATAGTATGTGTGCATCTCAAGACATTTGCTACAAGCCTGTTACCTCTGCCTTTCCTATAGACCTTTAAAAGTTAAGTCAGTTTTACCTAGCCATTTTCACTATTTTGAGAAGCCTAAGATAAAGATTTAGATTCTAGCTAGCACCACTAGGTAAGTTAGAATTATATAAACATGCAAACTGGCAGACAAAAAATCCCAACCAAATTAATTTGTGGTGTATTTTGCTTTGGTAACAATAAAAACAATCATGATTGTTGAAGATTTTGTGGGTTTTGCTTTCTGAGAATACTACCGGCTGAAAAAAGTCCCTTTTTAATTGCTTTAGCAAACTGGAGATTGCCATATGGTAACAAGCTTGTGAGATCAAATTGTTAATCAAGTACCTTACTTGGAAGTCTGATCTCTGTGCAAGAATGTAGAAATTTAAGTATAACTTTTTCAGAAAATTAAAAATGTATTTGAGCTGTCTTTTGTTCAACCCATTATTGTCTGGACAAAATAATAGGAGGAATTCTACCTAATACCTCATTGAAGATGACAGAAATGGAAAGTTCAGAAGAGTAAACACAAAAACTGTAGCCTTTTCCCCTCATCTCTTTTTTTCAAAAGATAATGCTGAATAGAAGAGGAGAAAAACCAAATGGATAATATAAAATACAGAAACCAAAATGTGGTTTTATTAATTTTGAATAATATAAATAAGCTTTATGGAGTTTTTCCTGTTTAAGAAGCTTATTTAGGTTAATGTCTTACCTTCACCTTCTAGGGAGTAGCAACTTTCGGTAGTGTCAGTTTTCCCTGATGCTAATAGCACATTTCTAAGGAATCACTCTTAGTTTTTACTGAGTTTGTAGCCATGACTTTTTTTCAGTATAATCTTACTTGGTCTGCTACTAGAGAGGAAGGGGAAAAACAAGAAAGGATTCTGTTGTGCTCTAATGACTGGGCTGTACTTTTAGGAGGTTAGAAATAGTAATTGCATACTTGTTTCTTTTTCTTGCAATTATAACTGCTACATTATGGAATAATAATTCCCCCCATCCACCCCCACGTTCCACAAAAACCAAAACCAACACCCAAATAAAAAAAAAAAAAAAGTAAAAATCAAAAACAACAACAACCAAACAAAAAAGGAAAAGAAAAAATAAAGGCTAAAGGTTGTTAATTTCTTTATGCAGAGTAACATTTTCACAGTCACGATATCCAGCTGTCCACATGGAACTTTCAACAGAGACAGCATTTGACAAATCTGCTAGCTCTGATCCACTTCAGACTACTGTATTTATGTCTTTATCTGAAATCTTGATGCAAGGAAAAAGAAGGAAAACACCAGAAGTTGTTCCAGACATCTCTGATTTTGTTATCACTTACTAGATTTTTTCTTTTCTATTTCTGAACTTAAATTTATTTTGCTTTTTAAGAATTCTTCTTAAGACGCCAATTAAATTTAAAATTATGAACTTCCAGGGCACTAAGCTTCCATTTAAAACGATCCATATACAGATCTCTTGCAGCATAAGTAGGCTTAAAATCTGAATTCTTTGGAGAAAAAAGAGTGAATAATAAACAGATTTCCAGTATTGCTCAGTTTGCTTTAGTTCAGTAATGATTTCAGCCTATTAAACTGTTCCTCAGCACTAAGCCTACTTTATTTATAAAGCATGCTGGTAATGATAGACAAGTTTATCCTGCATTAGTGTTTTACCTTACAGATATTAACATCTTCTGAGGTGTTTTTGTTGCCTGCTTCATCAAGCAGAACTAGAACGGATATGGAACTCCAGAAGAACCAGAAGAAATGATGTAGAAGTTGCAACCTGATGCACCACATTTAGAATCTCAGGATATAGTAGCTCATTTCCATCATTAACTAAAATTCCATCTAAAGTCTTGCAAATACTTCAGCTAAACTAAGAGATGGAAGTCTTCGCACCATGACTAAAACATTATCCTTGGCTAGTGAGTATTTCACAGTGTAGGGATACAAAATGCTATCAAACACATAACATTTTTCTCTTAATTAATGCTTTTTGTGATTTTTGCTTATTATGACAGAAAATTTGCAACATTTTTCCATTGATATTCCCTACTTACAGCATGAATGGATCAAAAAAAAGTCAAAAATGTTTCTCGCAAATAGGAAAAAAGAGTGATCAAGCATCTGAGAAATTTCTGGTAAGATATACTTAGCATACAAACTACAGTTTGGGGTTTTTTTCCTGCTATCAATGATGCGAACTATGCGGGGGTTGGGGGGTGGGAGAGTGTTCTTTTTTTTTTCTACCTTCATTTCCTCTAGATGTGAATCACTCAGAAGGAAAAGCAAAAAAGCCTTTGACAGTCTTAGGGAGATACATGCATAAGGAAAAGAGTCATATGCTTCCCGATTCATTTGGTCAAACATCCTTTGGTTAATTCAAAACAACTCTTTAAATAATGTTAAATTTTGTAGTTCAAGTTGTCCATTTTGTATCACATTATTTAAATGTTTTTTTTGTTTCTGTGATGAGTTGACCTTGGCTGGATGCCAGGTGCCCATCATGCCACTCTATCACTCCCCTCCTCAGCAGAACACAGGGGGAGAAAATAAGATGAAAAAAACATTTGCGGATCAAGATAAAAGCAGTTTAATGAAGGAAGAGTCACATGCATGGAAGTGAAGGAAAACAAAAGATGTTATTTTCTACATCCCATCAGCAGTCGATGTCCAGCCACTTCCTGGGAAGCAAGGCTTCATTATGTGTAGTGATGGCTCTGGAAGACAAATATTGTAAATAACGAACGCCTCACACTCCTCCCTCCACCCCCCCCCCCCCACCCCCTTCCTCCTCCTTTCTTTTAGCTTTTCTATCTGAGCAGGTATCATATGGTATGGAATATCCTGTTGGTCAGTTTGGGTCAGCTGTCCTGGCTATGTCCCCTCCCAAGGTCTTGCTCACCCCCAGCCTACTGGTGAGACAGCCTTGATGCTGTGCGAGCGCTGCTCAGCAGTAGTCAAAACACTGGTGTGGTACCACCACCTTTCTAGCTACCAATGCAAAGCACAGCACTGTAAGGGCTGCTATGGGGACTAGCCAGATCCAATACAATTTATTTGAATGAAAATCTTAATTTTTTCTTAAGATTTTCTTCATCAGTAAGAGAGAATTAATACTCAGTTTATTATTTAAAAGTTCGATCTGATTTTTATCTCAGTAATTTTTTTCTGAGTCAGAGATCTAGGCAAGGGGTTCTGACAATGCTAATTCCTTCCTTTGTTAATCATGCCACAGTTCTTTTTTATATAAAATAGGAAAAATACAAAATTACAGCTACCTGTTAGAAATATTCCATTAAGAACTCCATTGGAAGGGGATGGGTGGGTGGGGTTGGGGGGTAAAAGAGGTGTGGTTTGATCCTATGAGTAAATTTAGACTTACCTGACCTATTTATGTCTCTGTGAAACAGGATTTTGAAGAACCTAGAGGATACTCACATGATTCTTTAGAAACTGAAATACTGATATTCTTCTTCCTGGTATCTTGAAAGTGGAGAGAAGAAGAAAACAATAACCAGAATAGAAAATTAAAATTCAAAATGGTGATTTTGGATAACAGATAATGATTTCAGAAAGAGAGATGTTGTTCAGTTTCCTTTAGAATCATAGTCATGCACTTCAACATAATGAAAGCACAGATACTTGGTGAAGATGTGTTAGTTGTAAATACTGGTAAACGGCTAATTTAAATGTGAAATAAGGATCATGTACAAATAAAACTTATTGAATATCATTTTGATAGCAAGACTTTTTCCAGTAAAAAGGGGGTGGTGAAAAAGTTAGAAGAAATTATAAAAAAAAAAAACACAACGGGGAAGGGAAAATCGAAAAAAAAACAAAGGAGAGAAGGAGGAGATGGGAGAGGGAAAGAGGGGAAAAGATATGAGGGGAGGAAAAAAATATCTTTATAAGTCATGTCAGAAAAAAACAGATACATTCAAATCTGGTGAAGACATAGCTAAACACCATGAATGTTCCTGCACTGAATAATTATTGTGAACTTGATATCTTGTTTGCAGCTTCTATGAATGGTTCCCGTGAACAGATTCAGAAAAAGCAGTATTACATTTTCCTCCTGCTGCTGTAGACCCTTACAGCCTGGCTGTACAGTGCCAGCTGCCTGAGGAGAGTGGTGGGCAGTGCTCCCTGCTGGGCCAACAAGTGCTCCACAGAAAATAATTGTGTGCCTCCCTGCACTAGTCTTCACTACATGATGAAAAATTATGGCAACAATAATAGAGTTCTGAAAAATATTTTCTTTAAAAAGACATGTATAAGCTCCAGACAGAGGCAAACAACCTTTCCTAACATTAATATCAGGATGACACTATCATTGTAAATTGTCACTGCTTGGTAATGGTAAACTATTGCAGGTAAATATCAATCTGGTTTATGCAGGAAAAGGAATCAGGGATTTGCTTTGATTACCTAGGCCCCATTTGACAAATTCAAAAGGAAACCAGCAGTTCCCAACTGCATGCCTTCCTGACATAGTCAAGTTGATGAATCATTCAAGGGTAGTGCTGAAAAAGTCACTATCTTTACTGAGATACATGATTTTGATATAAATTAGGATATTCTCAACAAACTATTCAGCACTTACAGAAGGTGCTCAGGAAGCTGTATGAGATAAAGGCAGTGTACTGTAAATTAAACAATCCCTACAATTGTGTACTTCTAGTAGAGCTTGCCTGTGTCATAAGCATTGTTTCTATCTCATGGCTTGTTACTTGAGTAAATGGGACAATAACCATGGAAAGCTATGGAATTACTATTACATGCTAGTGAAGATCCAGACCAGCACCATGTATTTAATAGTAACATCCAAGGAGTGGCATGAATCATTAATTATTAACAATAATTTAGAAATATATATTTTTTCAATTACATGTAATAAGTAACTTGTAGAAATCTTGTAGTCTTTTGCTCACTCCTCAGTTAAGATCATTGTGTCTGACAAGGTAGGAACAGCTGATAACACTTGCATGTACTGCTGAGTAAGGCCAATATTGTCAGGATACCATAGAAGAAACAAAACTGCACAGGAATTTAAGTGGCAACTGCATCTTAACCATTAAAATATCATGCTGCTTGAGTAAAAGGGAAGGTAAAATTACCTTTTTTATTGCTTTTAAGAAAGCCTCCACAGTCCAGAGGTATAATCGACCTTATTTGAAAGACAGTGTCTGCTTCAGTAGATTTTCCCCTTTTAACTGGCTGTAGTCCTGTTTTGGTCTCCCTTGTTAATACAAATGAAAGACCTGAAAGTCTTAATCATTGAAGGTAACATTGATAATTCCAGATGTACAGAATATTGGTCCATTAAATTACATTCTTTATAGTTAATGAAGCTAGTGGATAAGAGGATGTTAATAAAGACGCCTATCTTATTAGATGTCTATTCCTCAAATCACAGTATTGTTGGATCTAATATTCAAAAAGACAGGAGGTCTTGTATCTTGAAGAGAAAAAAAAGCTACAAAAAACCTTGCTGATTTTCAGCCTTCCTTTTTTCCCAGATTACCAAGAAAAACAAAACCATGAGTGTTGTTCAAACTGATGTTCATATTGCTAACTGTTCATAGTAAAGTAGTCACAACTATCAGAAAAAACCAAACAAAAATAATAATAAACCCAAACCAAAAAGGAAATGGCAAAAGAACAAAGATGAGAAGATGAAAGAAACATCAATGTAACAGCTTTGGTGCTGTGTAGAGATCATACTGTAACGCCTGATCCCATAATTTGCTGACAACTTGCTAGGACCCAGGCTGTGACCAGCTGTCATGAAACCGAAGCATATCAATAGATTAACAAGAGGGAAAATCCAGCACTAGTCTAGGCATAGGATCAATGTCTGTGAAACCTGGCAGAAAAATACAACATAGAATTCAGATTAATTTCATGCTGAATGACTGTGTCGGTGTGCTCCTCCACCCCCTCTACCTTCCCCCGGCCCCATCCCCCCCCCCCGACCCCACCCCCACCCCCATCCTGACTTTTGTTTCCATGACAAAGTGATAGCCATCTGTGGTGGTGGTGATGATGGCTGTATCAAGAAGTGATGGCTACTTTATCGATTCAAAGTGAATTCGAAGAGAGATAATGACAGATAATAGCCCTTGGCTATTGTGAACAATTTGCTCACCTAACAGTGCTGGTAAGGTCTGACTCAAGGTAAGTGTGAAAGAAACTAACTTCTGTAGTCGGTATGCAAATATGACTATGAGTCAATTATCTTACTCCATAAATAGTGGACAGCCCAGGGCCCATTGAGCTCTCTTCCACAACAGTGGGCTGCATGCCAGCATCTCCCCTTGAGTAGGGACATCTCTCACAAGTTTCTCCTCCAGGCTGAGAGATTCCTTGCCACAAGAGTTTCTTGTAAGTGATTAATAGCATGCTAAACTGAAGTCTTAACTAAGTGGTATAAAGGATTGCTTGTGCATATATAACCTTTAGATATAAGCTGTTAACCAAGTCTGAGACTAAGTCTGCATCCAGCTGCACCCAAACTCCCCTCTGAAAAGGAGTTTAGAAGGCAAGGGTGTCCTTTCTGAACCTCATGACTCAATGGGAGAGTGTCCCTGACAGTTTTGCCTGACCCAGTCCTCTGTGCCATAAACAATCAAATGTACCTTGCCATCTAATCTTGTTAAATGCATTTATTATCAAACTTTTCTAATTCCCTCTTTTGTACCAACAAGCATACTGTTATGTCTCTCACGACTGAAGTGTGTCACTCCATCTATAACAATGATTTGGTCTGAGGTTGTGAAATGGAGAAATAGTGTGAAACGGGGACAATGGACATCGGTTGTGATTGTATATGTCTGCTCAAGGAATGTGGGTATGGTGACTGGTCATGGGTGTGGTGTCTGGTCACATAGGCACACAGCTTTGAGGAGAGGCCTGCCCTTCTTCCTCTAACAAAGGGGCTATTTATAAAAAGGATTGGAAAAGGATGAGAGACATTCCAATGTTATCTAGAGGGAGGGAGTGCTAAGTCTTCTTGCTGGAGAAGATCAGATGGTCACAAGGACATGAATCACCTACAAACCTGCAAGACCACCACATTCCAGGCAAAGGACTGATAAGCTAATTAACATACGAAGCCGGTTTAGGTAACGAATATGTATAGGCGTTAATTGAATATTCATTTGTTTTATTGTATAAATGTGAGATGGATCATCACTTCGGGTATGCACGTTAGGCGGAAGGATCCCCCGTGCATCCAGAGCTGCCAATAAAGGATACTTAGTCACTAAGAAAGTTTGACTTTGTTCTTTAAATCAGGTTGTAGTAACAGAAAAGACAATATACATCTTACAATTCGGTAGAACAAGGTATTTTTTTAAAACGCCTTTGAATTACACAAACATCACACCACTTCTTAGAATTTCTGGGCCAGCAAGAGGATTCTGAATTCACCTCTTCGGTTCTAACAGCAAATTTATACTTTTGGTGAAAATTGGCAACAGCTAAAAAGTTTTCTTGCCCTTCAATGCACCTGTTATAGGTGAATTTAAAGAAATAGAGTCCGAAATGGATTCACTAAATATTTATTAAGGTAGGAATGCAAAAGCAGCGCTGGGCGGCCAGGGAGTCACAACTCCACCAAGGGCTCACCAATTCAAGCAAGCTGAGCAGCTCTTTTTTATCTTCACTGCAGTCGCTTCTGACATCTTCGGTACACCCCTCTGCTTCTTCCATTATCGTGGTTTCTTGTCAAGCAGGACGTTCCCATGTTTGGTGTAGCAAGATAACATTTTGGACATGTCTCAGTAAGTTCTCAAGACCTCCACAATGGGTTCGTTCTTCTTGCTTAACTTGTTTGATCAGCAAATTACCCTTAGTTACTTATTACACCCTCCAAACCCCTTCTGAAATCCTCTGGATTGTAATGTACTGCTCAGCCTTGTCAAAACAATTGCATATTAATTTTACTTTATAGAATCTGATTTGAAGAATCAGTCACCAATATTCGAGTGAGCGGAGGTTATCTTTATTCGGCAGTGCTGGGTGCATGGGGGATCACTCCACCAAAGTCATGCACACCTTTCAGGGAACCTTTCAGCCCCCTCTTTATACAAGTCACTCATGTCTATTCATTAACTTTCTGGGAACTCATTAAAATATCTTACACCTGGACAATTACCACATTCCATTCAAGGACCTAGTATATCTTCAAGTTAACAACATTAACATATCTTGTGCCTGGACAATGTCCTTGAGGAGTTGTCTCTATGCAGACTTTATTCCTTAGTGGTCATGTTTAAAGCCTCCATCTTCGCCACATTGCGTGTACAACAGGAATCTAAGACAAAATGTCCCTTTTAAAGATAACCAACCCAAGGACTTAGCAGTCTGTGCATCCCTCACGTTGCAATACAGGTCCTTGGACATCTCCTGACTTTAAACATAGGTGCGTCATCCTTTAGATAAGTGGTACAGCATTCACTATTCAAATCACAGAAATGTTTGAGGTAGAAAAAGACCTTTAAGATCATCAAGTCCCACTGCTAACCTAATATTGCCACCATGAAACTATGTCCTTAAGCACCACATCTACATGTCTTTTTAAAACACCCTGAGGGATGCTGATTCCCTGACATGCCTGGGCAGCCTGTTCCAATGCTTGTGAAGACTCCCAATTTCAGTGAAGAAATTTTTTCCTAATATCCAATCTAAACCTCCCCCAGTACAACTTGAGGCCCTTTCCTCTTGCCCTACTGCTGGTTAGTTGGGAGAAGAGACCAACACCCACCTCAATGCAGTCTCCTTTCAGGTAGTTGCAGAGAGCAATAAGGTCTCCCCTGAGCCTCCTTTTCTCCAGGCTAAACAACCCCGATTCCCTCAGCTGCTCCTCATAACACTCGTGCTTTAAAGCCTACACCAGCTTTGTTGCCCTTCTCTGGACACACTCTAGCACCTCAATGTTTTTCTTGCAGTGAGGGGCCCAACACTGAACACAGCATTTGAGGTGTAGCCTTACCAGTGCCGAGTACATGGGAACAATCACTTCCCTAGTCCTGCTGGCCACATTGTTTTGGGTACAAGCCAGGATGCTATTGGCATTCTTGGCCACCTGGGCATACTGCTGGCTCATGTTCAGCTAGCTGTCAACCAACACCTCCAGGTCCTTTTCTGCCAGGCAGCTTTCCAGCTGCTCTGCCCCGACCCTGCAGTGATGCATGGGGTTGTGACAAGATGCAGGACCCAGCACTTCTCCTTGTTGAACCTCGTACAATTGGCCTTGGCCCATCAGTTCAGCCTGTCCAGATCCCTCTGCAAAGCCTCCCTACCCCCAAGCAGATCAACACTCCCACCCAAGTTGGTGTCATCTGCAAACTTACTGAGGGTGCACTTGATCCCCTCATCCAGATCATTGATAAAGATATTAAACAGAGCTGGCCCCAATACTGAGCCCTGGGCAACACCACTTGTGACTAGCTGCCAGCTGGGTGTAAGTCACCACTCTTTGGGCTTGGACATCCAGCCAGCTTTTTATCCAGTGAAGAGTATGCTCTTCCAAGCCCTGAGCATCCAGCTTCTCTAGGGGAATGCTGTGGGAAATAGTGTCAAAGGCTTTACTAAAGTGCAGGCAGACAACATCTATGCATTTCCATCATCCACTAAGCAGGTCACCTTGTCATAGAAAGGGATCAGGTTCATCAAGCAAGACCTGCATTTCATAAACTCACGCTGACCACGTCTGATCCCCTGGTTGTCCTCCATGTCCCACATGATGGCACTCAGGATGATCTGCTCCATAACCTTTCTTGACACTGAAGTCAGGCTGACAGGCCTGTGGTTCCCCAAATCCTCCTTCTGGCCCTTATTGTAGATGAGTGCAATGTTTGCTAACCTGCAGTCAACTGGCCATCCCCAGTGAGCCAGGACCTCTGATAAATGATTGAAAGTGGCTTACTGAGCACTTCCACCATCTCCCTCAGTATCCTCGGGTGAATCCTATCCAGCCCCATAGACTTGCGTGGTCTAAGTGGTGCAGCAGGTCACTGACCATTTCCCCTTGGATTATGGAGGCTTCATTCTCCTCCCCATCCCTGTCTTCCAGCTCAGGGGGCTGGGCACCCAGAGAACAACTGGTCTTACAATTAAAGACTGAGGCAAAGAAGGCATGAAATACCTCAGCCTTTTCCTCAGTCTTTGTCACTATTTTTCTCCCCCCACCATCCAATAAAGGAAGAGTCTCCCTAGCCCTCCTTATTTTTGCTAATGTATTTATAGAAACATTTTTTGTTCTTTTACGGCAGTAGCCAGATTAAGTTCCAGTTGGGCTTTCACCCTTCTAATTTTCTCCCTGCATAACCTGACGATATCTTTGTAGTCCTCCTGAATGGTCTGCCTCTTCTTCCTAAGGTATTAAACTTTTTTTCCCTGAATCACAGCCAAAGCTCTCTGTTCAGTCAGGTTGGTCTTATTCCCTGCCAGCTCATCTCTCAGCACATGGGGACAGCCTGCTCCTGTGCCTTTAATATTTCCTTCCTGAAGAATGTCCAGTCTTCCTGGACCTCTTTGCCCTTCAGGACTGCCTCCCAAGGGACTCTGTCAACCAGGCTCCTAAACAGGCTAAAGTCAGCCCTCCAGAAGTCCAAGGTGGCAGCTCTGCTGACCCCCCTCCTTACTTCTCTGAGAATCAAAAACTATCATTTTGTGATCACTATGCCCAAGACAGAGTCCAACCATCACATCAATCACGAGTCCTTTTCTGTTCACAAGCAACAGGTCCAGCGGGCACCTTCCCTAGTTTGCTCACTGACCAGCTGTGTCAGGGAATTATCTGCCACACACTCCAGGAACCTCTGAGGCTGTTCCCTCTCTGCTGTGTTGTATTTCCAGCAGGCATCTGTTAAGTTGAAGTCCCCCACAAGAACAAGAACTAGTCATTCTGAGACTTTTCCCAGCTGCTTATAGAGTATTTTATCTGCCTCATCATCCTGGTTGGGTGGTCTATAACAGACTCCCACCATGATATCTGCTTTGTTGGCCTTCCCCTGATTCTTACCCATAAACAACCAACCCTATCATCACAATCATTAAGTTCTAGACAATCAAAACACTCCCCAACATACAGGGCTACCCCACCACCACTTCCTTGTCTATTTCTTCTGAAGTGTTTATAGTCACCCATTGCAGCAATTCAGCTGTGCAAGTCATCCACTGTGTTTCCATGATGGCAACTATGTCATAGTTTTCCTGCTGCACAACAGCTTCCAGCTCCTCCTGTTTGTTACCTCTGCTGCCTGCATTGTCGTAGACACATTTCAGTTGGGCTGTTGATCTTGCCACCTTTTTGTGGGGAGAAGCCCAAAGTTCTATGTGACCATTCTCAGGTGCTTCTGTGGTTTCTGAAACATCAATAACTCTTGCATCTTTGCTGCCACATAGATCTCCATCCCCTACTTCCACCGAGACAGTAGACCAAAGGACCTCACTAGCACAAAATGGATGAACAACCAAGAAGTGGGAGATCCCCATGTAGTAACACCTTGAACCACAATGTTGGTTTTATTTTTTTTTCTTTGTTTGCATGGTATTTTAGAGCAGTAGACGAGTGGAAATCATGTTCATTGTTTAAGCATGCTTGAATTCCTTTGAATGTTTCTTTTAAATTCTCCTGGTTTGACTGATTTGCCAATTATGCAGTAGTTCTGTTGGCCATAAATATCTGCTAGTGAAAAGGCCAAGTTTTACACCCCACCCGACGTCCTTATTTTTATTTACCCAGAAATTTAGCTGAAAAAGATCTGCACACAAGTTCAGTTAAACATACTCTGGTGTGAAAAGTCCTCTATTTTCATAAACAAAACACCTAGTAAACCAAATAAGGAAAAAAGCTTTTTTATTATTTTTTTTTCCATTTCAGAGAGTGATTTTAGATTATATCCTTTTTCTTTTGTTTACTGAAAGTACAACTGAAAACAAAAGCTTCAAGCAAGCACAGTAACAGTTTGCTTTTTTATGGAATATCTTGTATGTGTTAGATTTGCTAACAGATATTTTTTTTCTCCCTCTTTAGTTCAGTGCTCACACAAGAGAGAAAATAAAGTTAGGGAAGTGCCATGTTGAAATGCCGTGATCCACAGTCTCTAAGTTACTAATATGTGTAGCTTTATTAAGTAGCAGCACAAGTACCTCAAAAACCAGTAAACTGAAATGCTTACTGACCCTATCAAAGTTTTTGTACATTAATCTTTGGATGGAACACAAAACTTTTCCTTAATGGCAAAGATAACAACAGAGAAATAAGAGAGAGACTGAAGAAATCAACACACACACACATTTACATATATATATATCTATATGTTCATCCAGTGGAATAGTTTTCTGCTGTGTAGTGAATACTATTTCTGATTGCCAATGGATTAATTCAGTCTGGGTGCGTTCATGTGTAAACTAGTTTCTCATTTGGTTTTCAGTGTTTAAAAATCACTTTTCCCAGCCAATGAAGTATTCCTAACAACATACACATGTCAACAAGTTGTTATGATTGGTCTAATGATTTCATTTAGAATTGATCTTTATTTGATACACTCAGTGGTTCAAGTCACTGATATTTACATACAGCACTGACTTTCTTCAATGGATCATACAAGTATATATAAACATAAATTTAATTTACTTCACTTCTTTTATTGCTTTAAATCTAAAGCTATAAAAGAAAATAAACTTTGTCTTTTATAGAAATGACTGGATTTATAAATAACT
Source organism: Falco peregrinus (assembly GCF_023634155.1). Classification (NCBI taxonomy): domain Eukaryota; kingdom Metazoa; phylum Chordata; class Aves; order Falconiformes; family Falconidae; genus Falco; species Falco peregrinus. Next base: position 22,899,466 of record NC_073724.1, read on the forward strand.
CGCTACTTTCTTTAGAGTTATAACAGACCAAATTACCTGTGAGTGGGAGTAGGCATTTTAACTTAGTATTTGCTCTAAGTTTTTAGGAAGTCGAATAGAAACTTTTCTGAAAAACACAATGTTATTAACCCACATGTGAAATCCACTTGTGTCTTTCAGTACATCACAGTCTGGTTGTGTTGCAACACATGGGTAGATGGAAAAATATTGTTTGAAAGAGAGAAGCTCACTAGGTACTATTTAAATACCTAGAGTACATGAGTACAGGTGGAGAATTAATTTCAACAGACTCTTTTCCACAGCAGACAATTAAAACATTGATATTAATTGTTTTTTTCTTTATTAAAACTACCCTCAGTTATGAATTTCTGTTCTTCATGGCCTGCCTTTTTTCATTTCATTTACTTCCAGTTCAGGCTTTGAGGTATCAATGGGGAGTAATTTGGAAACTACAAGAACTGGACAAAGCAAACATGGACATGTTGTGGGGATGAATAGACATGTAATGTGACTATATCTACTACAGCCGACACAGCTTCTTCCATAGTTCCCTCCTGCTCCACCTATGAACAGCTCTTTTGTAGTACTTGAGTGCTTATGAAAGCTAAGAATTAAGTGTTGTGTCTCAGGAAGTGAAACGGCAAGATAACAGCAGTTCAGTAGCCTGCCATCCAAACTATCTCCCAATATTATTTCTGTGATTTCATTCTTTATTTTAGCCAATGAAAGTTCTATAAGCACAATGAAACTGAAGGCATTACAGGTGTTAATTAAATTAATACTCATATCACTGCTGGCTGAATCTTACCACATATTCTTCAAATTCAGAGGGGCCCAGATGTTCACCTGTATTAAAACAATCATCAGTAAATGCTAAACTCATGGTTAAAGAAATTTTCTCTTTGGCTACTAACATAAGAATGCTACATTTTTTTCCTTTTATTTGTCATGAGGGGTAGAGTGAGCTGACTTTCCCTGTCAAGGAAAATAAAAAGGAATTTAAAAAAAATGAAAGAAAAAAATGCTCCTCTTAGCTTCCTTTAGGGGGTACCCCAGCCTTATTTTTACTAACATCTGAAGGCCTTCAGCAATTTTTCCCCAAAGGCTTTTTTTTTTAAAAATAGTAAAAGGTAGTCTTGGCTGGTTCTGTCACATTTATGACTTCACTTGTTATTTGATTTCTTTTTTAACCTTTTGAATTATGGCTTTTGTTTCAACTTGTGACAAGGGAGAAAGAAAGGAGATAAGAGTAAGAGGTTGGTTTGCAAGCCTTCTGAGTACTGGAAAGCTTGAATTCATTGCATGAGGGTGTATTTAAGAGTATAACTGGGTTGATTAATGTTTTTCTGTCTGTCATATACTGAAAGAACTCAGCACGAAATTAATTAAAAGTGGTAGTTTTTCACTCAGAGTTTTCAGGTGGGAGCTAAAACACAAGATAAAATTAGAAATGTTAATTCACCTGACCCTAACAAAACCCACAGAAATCTAAATATGGATTACAAATGGAAACCAGAAATTTTCACTACATACATACACATATATATACATATATATATAAAATTAGGTGATAACATGAAAGAATACTGAAATGTGATTTCAGTTCCTCTTTTCTAGCACTTTGATAGCAAAATTATTAGTTACGTTCTTCATACAGATATTAATTTACCAAATAATTTATATACATTAAAATTTACTTTCTTATGGAGAAGACTGAGGCTTACATTTGACCTCCCTCCCACCTCCCTTTTCAATCCGGAACACAAAGGTAAATTTAAATTCTGATGAAAATACTTGCAGATATTCTTGGAAGTAATAAAAACTTTATACTATAATTTTTTCCAACATGCTGCTACTATATGCTTATGTAGGATGTCAAGAGTTTTTTATGATAAAATTAATTGTCCCTAAGTTTATCGACTTAAAAATTAAGTTATTCAACTCTAGTCATTGCAGAGGTGGTCAGTCCATCCTAAAATATGAGTTTGACTCCTGTGCCCGTATGTGGACATATAGAAACACCTAAGATGCTGCTGAGTGTGAGATGTCAGTGAGCGGCTGGCTGTCACACAGAACCTCTGGGCACCTTCTCAAATAAAATCTGGAGGTCAGGCCAGATACTTGAAGGCATATTTGTGAATCAGATGCCTATTTGTAGACAGCTGAACTACAGCTTACCTACCTCAAAGAGTTTGCAATAACTGCCTTCAGGGAGTCTGTATATCTTTGTATTGTCTGTAGCAGAATGATAGATTATTCAGTTACCTTGAATATCGTACGATGTTACTAAAATCAGGTGAAATAAATCCTTGTGAGTTCTAAATCTAATTATTGAACTGGATTTTCAAGTACTGTTTATGTCTAATGTGAATAAACTAATTGTATTCAACAAGGTAGAATGAGACTTAGTTCTCTTTCTATCTAGATTCTGAATCAGACTAAAGAGAACAATACCTTATATCAAAGATTTGAACCTTCAGATAGTCTTCAAAGCACAGTTTCAACACATTTTAAGTGAATGACTTTAAACAATCACAGGCACTGAAAGAGTTGTTTTGACTAGTCTCCAAATCCAGCTAAATATCAAGCACATATAAAACTACTGTTTACCTCCTCACAATGTAGCAAACAACAGACGTCAAATGCAATTCTAACATTATATGCTATATCTGTTATTTCTTTCCAAAATAAAGGAAATTAATTATATTGTTCTAAATCGTAAAGCTCTAGGCAAATAGAAATTCTCACAAACCTTTCTTTCATCATTGTGTTCAATGGAATTTTTTGATAACATCAGCTTTTTCCTCAGAGTATAAAATATGGGACTTCCCAACAGACAGGTTTAGAATACACTTTAAAGGGCAAAACTATCAAGATATAGACATAGAATCACACATGCATAAATTTCATTCCGAACAGAAACTTTCCTTAAATGTTCCCCATATGTAAGAAATGAAATAAAAATATTTTTTATATATATATAGCGTACAACAAAAAGATAAAATTCAGGAGACTTAAAACTGTTATACAATAGAAAATATTTAATTTTACAACCCAAGAATTGTAAGTATTGGAAATAACTACTTTTTGTAAATCAAATACAAATCCTCAAATCCCTATGGTGCTATTCAGTCATAAAAAGTAAAAATTATTGTAGTGAAATAGGAGGTAATTGTACAATTATGTACAAAAATGTACAATTGTACAATGCAAATTAATTACAGCATAATGCTAAGTGTAGAACAGCTGCATAAAAACTGCAAGCAGTAGAACTATAGAAAAATTAAATCTAGAATCACACATTTTTAGCAGTTAACAGGATACTCTTACAAAAAGCAGCATTTGCTTACAGTGTAAAAACTAGGTGAGTAATATAAAATTATCAATGGAAATTATTCTATTTTACTTGTCATTAAATATAATATACAGTTTAATGCAGAACATAAAAGACAGGAAAAATCATAAATATGCACATGCATATACATAAGTACAGGGAGAGTTGAGCAGAAAGATAAAAATGATATTAGAAAACACAACCTATCAGGAAAGATTAAAGGAATTGCATTTGGGTCATTAAAGAAAGGGAAGAGTGGGAAAGTTATGAAGAAAAAACAAACTAATTGTTCTCTTCACCCCTGAAAGACAGATAAAGAAATGCCAGAGGTAAGTGTCCCATAGCACAGACCTGCGTTTCTGATAGTGGGAAACTTGCAGTCATATCTATAGTCAGGAAGATGATAACTAGAAAGCCAAATTGCAAAAATGACTACAGATGAAGAAAAACTAGATCTTGTGATAAAAAGTTGTCTTCAGATGCCGTACATTAATCAATATGAATTTAGGAATATTGTGTATTAGACAATTATTTCAATTCAGTGATAAAAGCAGGACATGAGGAGAGGGACGTGAAAATTTTAGGAGTAATCAGACATTTTCAAGGCCCTGAAGTCTTTGCTAGCGGTGCTGAAATCCCTGTGAATGTATTTCTTTCACATGTTGTGCACAGAGTTGGGCCAGAGCAAAGGGCTGGGATTCGGTGCTGTAATTCCAGGCATCATACTCTTCCAGATACTCGAGATGATATGGAAGAAGCAAAGAAAGTTAAATATTTCTGTAGAATCTCTTGTACCTTGGAGGCACACTTACCATATTTGAAGGGATGGTCTCTTACATTCCCCATTAGTCAATCATCTTGTGAGAAATTTTCTCTCTTTTCACCTTAGAAACTAGGCAGTTAATGATGCTTGGAGGGTTTCATCAACTGTGATGTAGAATCATAGAATTGTTTAGGTTGGAAAGACCTTTTAGATCATCAAGACCTTATGTCAGCCCTAGAGCTTACACTAGCTTTGTTACCCTCTTTGGACACACCCCAGCACCTCAATATCTTTCTTGCAGTGAGGGGCCCAACACTGAACACATATTCAAGGTGTAGCCTCACCAGTGCAAGTACAGGGGGGGCGATCACTTCCCTAGTCCTGCTGGCCACACTATTTCTAAAATAAGCCAGGATGTTGTTGGCCTTCTTGGCCACCTGGGCACACTGCTGGGTTACATGTACTCTTCCTCCCAAAAGTTGTTCTTGTGGTCTCTTTCAGGACTGAATCTGTTAACCAAGGGTTGAAATTACTACCCATGTTCAGAGTCTGCCCTACCTTAGTAGACTATGAGGACATAAATCTGGCTAGTTTCTGTGAGAAAGAATTTCAAGAATGAAAAAGCCAGAAGGAAGGATTGAAGAAGGACTGTTAATAAAACAATCTACTAGTTAATGTTCTAAGATAGCCATAATGTGTACCATAACCTAGCCTTTTTTTCTAGGACTGGTACACACTATCTTACATAGTCTTCAGCATGTCAAAGAAACAAATGAAAAACAAAATAGACCAATTAAATAAAAAAAGAAAATAAACAAACAGAAAGTAGCTTAGGAAGCAGGAATTGCATTTCAGAAGTCCTTGTTTGTAGGTGAGTACATTACTCAAAAACAAAAAAACCTCAACAACTTACAAATATGCATTCTCCTTCTGGATCCATGATGTTTCTATAGCTTCAGCAGAACAACCCATAAGTTGCCTTAATTTCTCTCTATACAAATTAAAGCATGATATATTCTGATTGCCAACTGATATAGAGAGCACAAACAGCCTTTTGCTTTCTGCTAGATTTACAATTATTATAATACCCTATGAAAAGTAAAAGCTTAGTTAAAACACATTCATAGCAAGGCTTTGAGTCTATTTCCAATCCTTAGTAAAGTCCTTCTGCTACTCACTTTTAGAAGTACCTGTATTTTCAGTCTTCTTTCTTGGTAATGCTATGCTATGGGTCTCCTCTGCTCAACATGCAGAAATGATGGTTCGTTGTATTCTGTCAAAGCTTCAGCAACCTGTTCACCTGAGACAAGTCTTGAGGGATCAATAGCTAAGAAAAGTTGGAGCAATGTATTTTATTTACAGGACCTTGTTCTGAAACACTGATGTAGCAAACAAAATGAGTAATGACATGCAGATTGAACCTTTGGGGTTTAGATTTTGTAATTTTTTAGAAGCTTTTCTCAGAATGAAATTCCTCATTTTCACACATTGCAAATTACTGGCACATGCCATGGCATGATGAGCAAATAAAAACAGAGAAATCTCTTTCACCAGTGATGAGGAAAACAGCTGCAATATGCTACTTTGGGTTTGAATTTGGGGTTTGGTTTGTTTTTGTTGTGTGTTGTTTCCCTCTCCCTGCCCCCCCCCCCCCCCCCCCAGCATAATCTTAAACTTCATGTTAGTATGTAGCAAAAAGAGTAAAGACTCTGAGTTATACAGGTGAGTTAATTAGGAGTTGTTAGCCAGTAGGCTGAAACAGATGTTGCTTATGCAATTTGCTCTGGTAGGTACAGCCATGAAAAGAGTAGTTGCAAAGTTCAGGTATTCATTTGCTGTAACTACATGAGGTATACACTGTGTTCTACTTCTGCCTTACCCTGTCATCTTACTTCGGTAATTCACATTCCTGACTCCATTCTGTGCTAAAAATAACAAGTCCCAGGACAGACAAAGCCTTTAGAGAGACTTGACAATTGGTTAGATCTGATTATTATATTAAAATGTTAAAATTCACCTCATTACCCAGCGCACTTGCCTCAATTATTTATCCCATTAACCTGGGGCTAAAGATGCTGCATATGATACCAGTTCCTCTAGAGGTTAATCTCAATGGATCTTTGTCAAGGTTAAAGGCTTGTTACAGGATAGACTGCAGAAATACCACTTTTAGTAACAGCCTGTCACATTTTTTCCCTTTTTTTTTTTTTGTTTTGTTTTTATTTAAGATTCAGAATATACTATTAAACAGCAATATCTCCATAATGTGTTCTGTTATAATTTTAAGTATTGTCAAATGGTAAATAGTACGAAGTCACAGAAAGGAAAATTTAATCAGCGAAGCTGAAAAACTAGTGAGAATGTTTTGAGGCTTTGTTGTGATGTGCTGATGTTACCCTATTGCTATTTTGTCAAGATTTTGTTTGCCTGCTCACATAAGAACTTTGGCTTATCAAAATTCCAATGTTTTCTTTCCAAGCATTCCCAGCATTAGCTAGCATAACTTATCTTTCATAAATTAGACATTGTTACTAAAAGAAGTACTCGTTGCTATTTGATACATGCTACTTGAAGTGCTAATGTAGCAGCCAACCCTAATGTTAGAAAAAAAAATGGAGGAGCTGACCTAGAAGAAAAATAAAGTAGGTCTGTAGTCAAAAGTCTGTACATTTAAGAAATGTGAGCTATGTTAGAAGCTCTGGGTGTTTGCAGAGTTCCATCTAGTCAGGAGTGAACACCTGAACAGTGATAACAGGATGCTCAATCTGTCTGTCCAGGGGCATTTTGTGTCTGGGGAAAGCAACGTCCCCCACTATACTCCAGACCACAAAAGTATTACAGTTAAAACAAGTTTTGCTGTCCTGATTTAGGGTGCACTGGCCAAGTGCAGGGTCGCTCAACAGGTGCTCCCTGATAACACCAAGCACATGATTCACATATCTCCTTATGCCTTTTTTCCATTTCTCAACCCTACTTTCACCATCCTAGTGCCTTCCTTTCCTTACACCTGGCTTCTCCCAGATCAACATCCCACCCCGATGACTTTCTCCTCACTGGTCCCAGTTTTGCTACATTTGCACCCAGATTTGGTATTTCTGATATTGTTACATTGTGAATGTCAGCCTTATATTTTATTACTGACAAGGTTACCATGGAATCTTGGCCTTGCAAGGCTCTGCTCCCCAGATCTCCTCTCCAGTTATCTGTGAATTTTGACTATTTGTGACCTAAATCCTCCCCTCTACCCACCTCTGCAATCTATTCTTAAAGGTGCTGTCTGTGATTTTTGTCAGCTTCTCACACCATGCTTGTCGCTTCCAGTAGTTTTCCATGCCTTATTTACTTAACCTTAACCCCAAGCCAGGACCTAGTTGATTGATTAGTCATTTGCCTGCAGCACTAGTAAATGCTAAATTAAAATTCCATTGAATAAAAGAAGCATAGAGAGTATCTTTTGTGACAAAAAGTCACTTCAGTCTTTAGACAGTAATATAAAATCAATAAATACTTTTACCTATTGGTTTAGATGGGAGGAGACATTGGACAAATTTTCTACAGACAGTTAGGATCATATAGTTTCATTTCAAAATAGCAGAGAAATCACAGAAATTGAAGAGGAAGAAGTAGAAGAAAGCAGAAAGACAAAGAGAAGATGTAAGAAAGCTAAGAAGACTTAGAAAGGACAGGAATGAGAATGTTTCTGCTCAGGAGTCAGGGAAGACACTGCCTGGTTTGTCTCTGGTTGTATAATAAATCATATTATTCCACTTTTCTGCCTATTTGCTGTGCCTGCAAGTAATAAATCAAGGCTCTTATAACTAGCTGTGCAGTTACGAATTTCTATCATGGCTCTCTTGTCTTGCTAAATAATTCAAGTCCCTTTATTTAACAAGGCTTTTCTTGTAGTAAAGTATAGGAATTGTTCCAACAAGTAATGGCCTGATTAAATTATCCTCTGCTAATGTGTTTATAAGAGGGACAAAAAGAGTGGTTGTTAGGTTGTGGTGACAAAAGGCTGATGGCTCTATACCCTGACAAGGGCAGGGGAGCCCCAGCAGCCCTGTGAGGGCAGTGGCAGCCCCTGGCCCAGCCACTCTTGTGCCACCGGTGCCCCTGGGGCAGGGCCAGACACACCAGCGGGAGAGGGCCCATGGGTCGGGGTGCCCCCTGGGAATGGGGACAGAAGGGGCTGGTGGGGTGTGAGCAGGGGCCTGTCCGTCCACGTGGCTGGCTGTGCCTGCACCGCCCAGCACAGCCTGTTCTGTCTCCTCTAACTGAACTGTGGTTTTGATGGTTTTCCTGGGTGAGGGGCAAGGAAGCCAACATGCACAAGGAGAGGGGAACTATTTTTCTCTCCAGCTGGAAATACCTAGTCTGTTCAGACCTTCCAAACTAATGGACTTACTTTCCTTCTAAAGATTAAGGACATTTTAAACTGAAAAAAAACATTTGCTTTATACAAAAATCACATATAGAATATTGCTCTTGCATCATAATAACCATAATACTACCTTATATGCTGCCTTTGTTGATTTTCTAACAGCTTAGAGGTATGATAAAAATGGATTTTGAGCGCCATTGTGAAATAAAATTCAGTATTATAGAATTACAAATAAACAATATGCATCCCTTAAAATAATGCTGAAGTTTTATGTGAGAGTTAATGCAGAACTGTTATAAGAACTTAAAATAATATTTACTTGCCCAACTCCATTTTAATTATTGAATAATAGAATCCATTGATCTTGTATTTTCCAACCAGCATGAAGTGGTTGCTAATTAATCAAATGAAAGCTATAGGTTTCATTTTGAAAGCAAAAGATAATTTCTTAATTTTTAATATAAAATGAAATGATTTATAGTATTTATTCAAAGGCAGTGAGAGCCCTATCCAAAAGCTGACGAAGGCAAATGACTGTATCAGTTGATTTCAGCGGGTTTTCAATCAAACCTCCAAGAAAAAGAAATGATTATAACTGTCTGACTGAAATATGAGCCAGGCACCCCTGGAAGATTTATTATACAGTCTGAATAGGACTTGCAAAACTTACAATATTTTAAGTAGGGCCTTTTTCTATAAAAAGTAAATTTGGTACTGAATTCAGAGGCATTGCAAAGTGTCTGAATCAAAGAAGTAATTGTTATATCCAAGAAACAGAGTATCTACAAGATAAATGTTGGAAATTACAGGGTGAGATTCAGCTCTGCATTTAGACAGGTAAATGTGAACTTGTGCCTATATGAGGAGTGTGACCCTATTATAGTGAGCAGAGAAATTGTTACCGCTGTCAGTAGGGTGGGATCCTCTTTCCTAAATGTAATCACGTGCCTGACCTCCTGCTGCTACTACAGAAAAACATGGGTGTCGTGTGGGTCATGTATTACCTCTGCCAATGTTCACTTCATTTACCACTCTTCTGGCATGTCCCCTGTATTTATGCAGCAGCAGCACACACTGATTCAGGCATAGGAGTCTTGCAAGATACCCAAATGTTGTAGATGCCAGCTACACTGGACTCCATAGACTGCATCAACTATGTCATCATTTGAGATCTACATGGGAGCTTAGACAAGTTTTTACAAGCTATCTCCAGTCCTGAAAGAAGAGTTAATACTAGGCAGTGTGTCCTGTGTTACGTGGTTATATGGTTGTCTTATTAATGAGGGCCACACTGCAGAGTGATATTCCTGCCTGTTATTTCCCTTTGGCAACACGGATCCAACACTCCTGTCTGTGCAATGGCTAAGCATCAAACAGGAGGAACTGACACGAAGCTCATGATAAGGTAAATATAACATATTTCTACACTGCAGAAGTTTCACTTACGTTACTGTTACAATGAGCAAAAATTCTGGCTATCAATCAGGGCTTAACTTAAGCAATCAAAACAGCAAAAATACATTGTTTTTTACAGATGCCTATGATTCACTGCACCAAAGATAAATGGTGCAGTGATGAAAATGTGATAATCAAGATACTTGTCCAGACAATTATACATAAAGTAGATGTTAAAGAATTTAGTTAAATGTCTAAAGATTTCTGGGAAAGATACTCAGGAATACAATCCATTTTTATATTCCTAAAAAGGAAACTATGACACATGGGGAAATTCCCACGTATTAAAACTTCAGAATTCTCTTTTACAGATCTGTATTTATTATTCCAGACAGACACTCTACTAAAACTGGAAATATGCTGAAGCTGGAAGCTCATTAATATGTGATCCGAATCCAAACTGCTATTCTTAAATAAGGGATTGAGCCTTTCTGCTTACTAATAGTCCCTGAGAATAGATACACCTGATTAATCTAGCTTGCAATGCACCGTTACTGTGCCATTGCACTTAATGAAGTTGGCTGAAAAAGTATTATTTTTCATCCTGGGAAACCTAATACTTACAAAACAGAGAAGTTCAGGCTCCAGCAGGTTTCTATAGTACACCACACTTCAGCTAAAAATCTGGCAAAAGAAATGAGGTGTCTCTAAAATTTAGAGTCTTCCATTGATTTGTAAATTGTAATCTACATAGACCATCTAACTGGAAGAAAATGATAAAATTACAAAACTACCTTCTTTTATACTTCTAAAAATTGTAAGTTAGATACTGTACTTTAAAAATTAAAATGGTTCAGAGGGTTACTAAAAATCTCGAGCCAATTCTTTTCTTTTATATTATTTTAGTGGCTGTCAGGTAATATATTCTAGCAGGAGACTGCAGCAAAAAGTTATTCACATTTTGACTACCAAAATCTTTAATATTACTGTGGTCATGAGGATTAGGAAACATGATTAAGTACAGCATGTCTAAGCATGGAGTGAAAACTGAGACACTGTTGGAATTACCATATGCAAAAGATCTGTTTTTATGTATTATATTCTAGCTGTATTTAAAAATTTGCCTTTGTTAGTAATATTTTAATTATTTGTTTTTAATAGGGAAAAATAGGGGGGAAATTCATACTGAAAATTGTTATCTAATACAGTGATGATGGCTTGTCCTTTTAAACATGTCCAAATGATTCTAGAGTTATGGTGATCATGCTTGAATCAGTTTCATAGTAAGTCTTAACATCTCATACAAAAAGGTGGACTGTGTTCTAAATAGATTTTATCAAGCTTCTGCAGAACTAGAAATGCCCAAGTTTCATCTTTATGGAGGTGCTAGATACAGTATCCATACCCACATGTTCAATTGGCAATTCTCGATTAAATTTTAATATTTTTTTTTTTCAGAAGATTCTCTTGCCCCTTTCTAAACCTTACCATCTTTCCCTGTATTTTTGAGTTTTGCATCCATAATGTCTCAATTGAATACAAAATTTTCATCAAAAAAGTTATTAAATTAAATTAAAGAATATTTGTGAAGTTTCAATCTTGTCAGTTCCAAACCTCTCATAAAATATTATAGTCCTATAGAACTTATTTTTCTTTCTATTTTAATATTATCAAATCTTTCTTTTTGTTATTTTCAGTCATAGACAGTTCTTGTTTATTTAGTTAAATACTTTTCCTTTAGCCAAGGTTTTATTTTTACCAAGAAGTTCTACGCTTAAAGTGTTTATCTGTTTTCATGCCCTAGGCTTTAGTATGATTTGATTTGACAGTAACACAACTTCCAAACACATTTATAGGTATATTCCCCCTGTATATTTGAACTAAACTCATCTGCTGGTATACTAAAAGCAGGAGGAAAGCTGAAATTATTTAGCCTGTCACTTCTGAAGTGCCACAGTCTCCATTGCATGGCTATTTTCTGAATGAATTCTTTTAGGATATTATGATTAAGGTCTTTCTGTTCTTCCAGCTTCTGTCCAACTACTGTTAGTTTGACACACTTCTTTACTGCTGGAAATAACCTGTCCTTTGGCCCTTTTCTGAAATACCTTTCATGTTTTGGCACCAGTAAACACATCTTTTCGGTTCACAATGAAGTAGAAAGATAAGCCCACTTAAGCCCTCTTAGTGTTTTGACCAGAACAGCTATTTACAGTTGCACCTTTCACTTGAAATGGTGCTGATACTATTAAACCCCGCCCCCCCCCCCAAAAAAAAAAAACCCAAACAAAAACAAAAGCAAAAAAAACCCCAACACAAAACAAAAGAAAACAAACCACCAAACCCCAAAGAAATAATTCCATATAATTTCAAAGCAAAGAAAATGTGGTAGATAACACAGGAGCAGGAGTACGAGAAAGGAAAAAAAAAATCTTGACTCTTATTCTAATGTTAACATAAGAAATCGAAGAATATTAGGGATAAAATTATCTGTGACTTCAGTCAAGCTCTTCTATTGCATACATATCCTGTGTAACAAAACTCTTCTGAGGTCCACAGGCCAGTTTGTATAGCTGGGATTTACATAATAAAAATATACAATACAGACTGAGTGGAGTATAGATTAGAAGCATTCCTGAGGAGAAGGATTTGGGGTTTGGTGGGCAAGAAGCTCAGCATGCCCTGGCAACATGTGTGTACAGCCCAGAGAGCCCGCCCTGTCCTGGGCTGCATCAAAAGACACATGATCAGCAAGTCAAGGGAGATGATTCTCCCCCTCTGCTCTGCTCTCATGAAACCCCACCTGGAGTGCTGCATTCAGGTCTGAGACCCCCAACATAGGAAGGACATGGATCTGTTGGAGCGAGTTCAGAGCAGGGCCACAAAGATGATCAGAGAGCTGGAGCACCTCTCCTACAAAGACAGGCTGAGGGAGTTAGGGTTGTTCAGGCTTCCAGGAGATCTTATGGCAGCCTTCTAGTACTTAAAAGGGGCCTACAAGAAAGACGGAGAGGGACTTTTTGTAAGAACATGTAGTGATAAGACAAGAAGGAATGGCTTTAAACTGAAGGAAGGTAGGTGTAGGTTAAATATTAGAAAGGGGATTCTTTACTGTGGGGGTGGTGAGACACAGGAACAGGTTGCCCAGAGAAGCTGTGGGTGCCCCATCCCTGGAAATGTTCAAGGCCAGGCTGGATGGGGCTTTGAGCAGCCTGGTCTAGTGGAAGATGTCCCTGCCCATGGCAGGGGGGTTGGAACTAGATGATCTTTAAGGTCTCTTCTGTCCAAACCATTCTATGATGCTGTGATTTAGGCAACAACAACATTGTGATCATTGTTGCTGTTCTGTCAATATTTGCTATTACTTTTTTCTCCTCTATGCAGTTAACCAATAAATTAAATTAAGGCTACATACAGGCATTTATTTTGTTTTCAGAAGAACATTTATATTTCTCTCTATTAATACCTTTTTTCTTAATTTTCTAGCTTTCTAATGCTTGCTTTAGGGATTGGTTCGACATTCCTCTTTAGCTATCACTAACCCTTCCACAATTCTTAAACTTACCAATGCAGGTATACTAGGTTTACATATAAGAACAAGTTTGATACAGAATATGTACTCACATTTGTCTGACAATATTTTCCAGCAATTTTAGTGGCATCAGAAAAGCAGGAAAACAGTGTTAGCAAATTGGCTGGATACTATCTATAATAAGAAACTTGATAAAAATGCTAACCATTTTGACCATTAAGTCTGAAATGGACATAACTGTTGTTTAACTTATGCTTAAAATATGTTACAGAGATAACAAAAAAGTGATTTTTAACACTGGGTTTTCAAAAGCCTCTTACTGCACTTATCAAATTTCCTTCCAGCAAAAGATGATGCTTGGAGAAGACTGTAAGAACAAGGCAACCATACTCCTCTAAGTAGTCTCACATCTCTAGCTTTTTATAGAAAATTTGCTGTGGATTTAGTAGAAGTGAACACTGGCACTCCATATTCATTTTTATTTCAGTTTCAAAATTTGGGCTATTTTATCATTGACACATTCATATCTCTATAAGCTTCAGGAAGCAGATAAGTACAAGTAGTGGAAGACAAATGTAATTTTTCAAAGACAATCATATACATTCTCAAAGCCCTTTTCAATAAATCATGTTTTTAGGTATATCATTATGATATGTAATGTTTAAAAAATTCTTATAGAAAACCTTAAATAGACCTATAGAAAAAAAAAAGAAGTAAACTAGAAATTAATCAAATATATATATGTGACAATCATGGTAAACTCCTAACGTGTAATGATTAATTGTTAGGGCTATAGGTATTTTTTTTCTTCTCCTTTTTTTCTTGTGTGGCTTTAGCAACTGAAATCAATGCATTCTACTAGAATCTCACATTCTGTAATAATGCTTAAAACATTAGTGGAAACCTTGGCTGTGAAATATGAGCATGACTAAGACTATCCAAATAAAATATATATTTTTTTAAAAAAATCGTACTATAAGTACATTTTGTTTTAGGTTTTTATTTAGCTTCACAAAGTTTGGAGCCTCCATCCTGACTGTTGTGTGTATCTGAACTTAGTCCATTATGCAATGTGTACTAATGAAGTCTTTGTTAAAAAGAGATTTAATCCTCTTTGCTTCACTGGTGCCTAAGACACAGTCTTTTCTCTTTGTTAAAATTTTCGCACTCAGAGTTGTCATCTGTTCAGAAATTCCCAGTATAGCTTAGAGTTTCTCTGTCACCCTGAAATCTGTGGTCATTCACTCAGATGTCAGACCCTGAATGATTTATATTAGAAATATTTCACGTTCTATAACATTAGTTCTGTCACAAAAAGAGAACTTTCTTTACTGAAGAGACAGAACAAAATTATCCATCAAAAGAGCAGTTATGATGTCATCCTCACATAGAAAAGGCCGTATAAACACTTCTAACTATCTAGCTTTTGAGATTTTAAATATAGTGACTGCTATGATATTTTTAAGCTCACCCATCTTCCACTCCAGCATAGATTCACCAATAACTGACTAATTTGCATTGATTTTTCTTTATTATTCTGTTAAAAAGTTTTACTGATAAAATATTTGATTTCCTTATTACTTGAATTCTGTTATGTTGTGAAAATTATTTTAATCTAAAAGTGTTAGGGTTTTGACATGAGATACTTAAAGAATCAAAAGCAGCACATGGTTTCCATCTAAATTACTGTTGGTGCTGTTCATAACCATTTGTCACTTAGTTCCAAGACATGGTGCGGCAGCAGTTACTAAGGGACTAGCTTTAAAAATTAACTATTTGAAGAGTTCTTGTTTAGTTGCACTTGCAACTTCTTCATAGATTGAGGCAGACTTAGACAAGTCTCTCTGATGTTTTTCCTGTTTCTTCAAGTCATCTGAAGATTTCAATAATTAGGAAATTATCTTGCACTAATGAGTGAAATGAATATCCATCAACATATTCTCATTATTTTAAAATCAGTTTTAGACAAACAATAAAATGGTTTAAAAAGAAAGAAAAAAGCCCAACAGTCAAAAGTTTTGATCAGGCTGTTTTACATCTTGGTGTTATTCTAATTGCTAGGCCTTGTGAACAGAAATGAATATGATGGCCATTTCAGGTGTGGTATTATGATTTTATTCACTTGTTCATTTGTTGTCAAATATGCTAGCACTGCCGAATACAAAAGTAATGTTTTTCACAACGTTTTTCTTTAAATGTTTGAACGTAGATTTCTGCATCTGGAATTAAACATATCTCACAATTAATTACAGATAAATTTATTGATATAACATTATTTTCTTTTATCTTCAATAAATAAGTGCACTAAGTCCGCTAAGGACATTTTGAGTTTAACTCGTTTATTTTGAGAATTTGTACCATTACTGCATACTATGTGACACATTTTACATCAGGGATCCTTATTTCACAGCTCTGTTGAGATAAAACCTCAAATGATAGTCAATCTCATGTTAAGTGATGTGGTAACCCACTTAGAAGATGCCCTCTGCTATAAACTGTAATATATAAACATTTAAATAGTGCTATAAATATATAGGCTGAGCATTCTGACATTCCCCTTACACTTTCTGAGAGCTCTAGGTAGAGAACTATAAAAGGTGCTAATAAATCAGAAAACAAACATTGGGAAGGTCACAAAAGTACATTTTACAATTGTGTTTGCTAAAATATATGAGGCATTAAAATTTGAATTCTACATTCTTATGACTGCCTGTAAGGAGAACAGAAAATACAATAAACCTAATCTATTCTCCTGACAATTTAAATATAACTGTAACCCAGTTGTTATCTCATACTTCTTCTCCAATTCCATAAATAGGGAAGGTCATAAAGATAGTCAAAATACATTACAGAATTTAAACTACTGACATTTTCCTAAACTGGCAGACTGAGAGAATATGTGGATAACATGATACGACTTTCTTTGGAGGAAGGAATTTGGAGTAACATCAGTTATTTTTGTGAGATTTGTCTTTTTCTGTTAATTTCAGATCATGTTAAAAACCATGTAGTTAATTTAACATTTTTAAATTAAAACATAAAAATAAATGTAACTTTCCTGCAATGGTTCTCTTTACATCCTAAGGCCAGAACTCTGAGTTAGTTATGTTTCTGTTTTAATAAAGGACACATCCTGGTTACCCAGGCTTTAAAATATTTTAAAAGTAGAGGTTAAATCTGAGCTTCTAAATCTGAAATGAACTGGCATAAATTCCCAAAATTAATACTTTGCAAATTGATCCTTTCTACTAATAAGTTGCTTTACTTCTAAGGCAACTTTATTAATTCAGTCTATAAGCGTTGAGGAATTTTTTTCAGTGACATATCAACATCGTGGATCCATCCATTCACACAATGACACTAAGGGCTCTACATTACAGTCTTTACAGATCATGCACTACAGACCTATTTTTTCCAATTATACAAGTTCAGCAAAACTAAGTGATTTCTCCAAGGTCTGATCTTGTCTATCACACAACTACTGTCAGGTTTACCTCTCAATAAGTACAGGCTGTTTCTGCACAGGGCTGTTACTATGTGTTTGTGAATAATGAAAAGTGTATGCAGAGAGCAGTTGTTGCTATCCCGCTATTTGCAGAAGTTGCTGGGCTCTCATCACTGTTATTCTGGAGCTAGGTAATTTTAAGATAAATATAAATGACTTATAAAGCTCTCTATAGCCAAGAAGAATTGTTGATCCTCTCTAAGCCAAGTTCTTTATACCTCACTGACAAGTTCAACACACTATCAAGACCTTCTTTTTATGACATTTTAATTACAGCTGTGGTCTCTGAAGGAATTGTATGGCTGAGTTATCTTTTGTGATCAAAGTTCTTGGCTGTTCTGAACTGGGATTGTTCTGTATATATATTTTTTTTATTTTTCTCTCATTTTTACTGAATAATTGTGTTGTGGTGACTCTTTTGGATGTGTTTATCAATTTTATTTATAAACTCATCAGAGGTGAAGGTATAGCTAACTTGTAACAAGAGCTACTTTGAAGCAGAAGGATCAATTTCCTCACTAATACTCTGATGACATTATTTGTCTGCATGTCCTTATTGTTCAAATCCAGCTTTCTGAGGAAGTGGGAGAGAACAGGGATCACCTTAAACTGTAACATTAGTACCAATTAATTTATTGCCAGAATACCTAAAACCAAATCTGCAATAGACTTATTTAGCCATGAGTTTTTTCATTATATGACATACTAGTTAGAGCTGGAATTACTTCTAAATTATAACTGTGTTTTATTTTCTTTAAACTTGGATCCCAGTCCCACAAAGACTTACACAACGGAAAAAGGAAAAATAACTTCGTTACACAGCTTCCCTTATACTATTTAGTTTTCAGGGTTAGAACCATAAAATATATCTTCATATAGAACTACCACTTAAAAAACAGATAAAAACCCCTATGTTTTCACAGTTTCTTCAGCATTTGCTACCTTCAGTAATTTTTTCATATTCATTACAGAAAGAGAAGTTTATTCTTTAGAAATATCAAAGTTTAGGACTTTGCTGCAAATTTTATTTTGAAAATATAGATTGGTGCAGATAAATGTCTTTGCACTTTAAAGATAGCTGGCCTTATCTTCACATGTCTGAAAACTATGATTTTGTTCTTAAAACTCCCTTTGGGATACAACCAACAAAAGCAGTATCGATGATGGAATTTTAAGTGCACAATAAAATTGCTTAGCATAAATGTATTCTAAACGATTATCTGAAGACAGCTCAAAGTCCATGTTTCATTGCCCAGGGGTCATGGATAGAGAAGGAAAAGCCAATCAAAGGCCTGGGAAAATCTATTCTTCAGAAGATCTGAGTGATAGAGGTTGGATTCACAGTAAACTCATCTTTGTTATAAATATCCAGGTTTAGATTCCAATTACAGTGGCTTTGAAATCCCATTCACAAAAGGTTACCTTCGATTTCAGTTTTGCTGCTTTGCATGTGGGACTGTAGGCAGAACAGTTTCATATGACTGAAGACTATTAAATTGCCCTTGCTAATAATACAAAGTTCTTGCCTAAGGCTTTACAAAATTTTAGATGTTGGACCATCCTGTCAAGGTACTATAATGTTTTGGAATATTATGCTCATATTATCATTTTCTTTTCTTTTAAAAGTTTAACTTTTTCCTGTCTCCCCTGTAAATCATGGTTTCAAAATAATTGCTTTGAAAATCTGAAAGGTAAACACAAAATGCCAGTATATTTTTAGAAAACTTCCTCAAATATTCATGTTTCATTTTCCTATGAAATCTGCATCACATACAGGCACCACAATAAGTTATTGGGATCAAAGGGTTTATGCATAGTCATTTGGGCTAACCTCAGCAGTTTGACTGAACAGTATTACTTGTGAATAATATAATTATTTAATATTCATTTCAATGAAATCCCCTATTCAATGAATAAGACACATGTAGGAAACTTAGAGAGCAGAACTTCGATATGAATGTTGTAATTTCTGATATCTCAGTGTAAGGTATTTGTTCACTGAGATTAGTCATCTGAGGTATTCATCACTTTTCATTCTGTGTAGCCATTAGGAATTTCATGCCATTATGTGAAATGTTGGTACATCTGTTAGGGAATTGCCTGTTGAAAGTTTAGGCTGATACATTAAAAATTCAGTTTGTTGGCAGTTAATAAGATATTCATCAAACAGCATATTTATAATGCTTTTTTTACTAGTGCTTCAATGGCCAGCAAGCAGAACAAGAAACAAAACAAAAGATGATGTAACAGTGACACTTGCTTTTGTGAAAATATGCTTTTATTTAATTACTGTAACAAATAATGTTATTTATTTATTGTAACAAAAATTAAGAAGTTACAGAAATCTTCAATGCATTTAATTTTCCTTCAACATTCTCTCAAACTCTTCTGTTTTCTTATAAGACCCAACAGAGGTTAATCAGCCTAACTCTTAAGTACAGTTTTCATATCCCGAAATAAATTAAACAGGTACAAAGTAATAAGATAACTGCAGAAGTTCAGAAGTGCCTATGAGAGATTCACATAGAACTGTTTCCTAGTAAGCTACCCCATCTAGCTGCCTGTCATTATAATTTGTGCCTTGTTTCACATTCAGATCATAAGATCTCTGGGAGAAAATCTATTTTAAAAATTGTGTGCCTATAATACGAAGCAAAACAGTCTGCAGGCATGATGAAAAACTAGAGCTCATTAAATATTTCCACAGATGGTTAACTTTCTTTGAAATTATATTTCTTTCACACAATATCAAGTGACACAGGTGAACCAAGCAGTAAACAAAACTGTTAATTGAAATAAGTATTTTTTTTCTATTACATTCAAGAATACTGTTGTTTTGGAAGCAAACAGGCATGTGTATTTAGAGTCTTATTATGCTACTTCATGTATATTGCTCATGTTCATAATAAAGTATTTATTTTAACACTTTTCTGCCAGGCAATTTATTGAGTTTTGCTATGGCCCGCAAATAGTGATGTTCATAGTTTTATCACTGTCAGAGTGTATGCAGGATCAGAAAATCCCTTCCCTGTGGTGCAAATTACAGGACAAAAATATAGGAAAAAATGCATGTAAACATCTTTTGTTTTTTGTTTTGTTTTGTTGTGTTTTGTTTTGTTGTCATTATCAGTATGCTTCTTTTTGTTTTAGCTGCTTTCTACACATAGACGTTCACATTTCTCTCTCTTGCCTTTTATTTTACATTTTTTATACAATCATTTGCTTTTCTGAGCACAAAGATCACTAAAAAATAATGAGGTGGTACCTCAAAGGATGACATTTTGATGTTTTGTGAGGAGGACATTTTTTTCATTAGCTTCATATTTAATAATATTCTTTCTTCTCTTTCAAATTGTACCCATGCTGCTCATAGCAATCAGTGCTAGAATGAGCTTCACTCTACTGGTCCCAATTGAGACAGCATCTGCATAGAAAGATGTATGCTTCCCTTTTTTTCTCATTTTAGATCTACTGAATTATTTAAATTATTTGAAATAATAGTTGATGCTCATTATACAATGTGATAATAGCATTAGTTGCAGTATTAACAGATAAATAAACAAATTCGTACTAAATAACATTATTGCATAAAAAGAAGATGTAGGGCCAGAAAGCAAAAGCTATTTCTAGTCATCCTGAACCTAATTTTCAAATACATTTTTATACCTTTGGTCAGATTCAAATGCCTCTGCAATTAATGAGACCTTCATTATCTTCACTGAATTCCTGGTTCAGTCCTAATCAAGTTTTTGTTAATGAGATACATATTTGACCATTTTTCCTTCAATCTGATGATTATAATTTCTTACATTAGTCATTCCTACTGAATGTATGAGCTAGTCATCATCTGGTGATTATAATAGTGGTTCCTCATGACTGCAACCTTTTCCAGAGGAGATACTATATACTCTTGGTTCCTAACAGCTCCCAGATTCCTCTGCTCCACTGCAGCCCACAAGGTGCACAGAATTTGGAGTTCTGGATAGACACAATGAAAACCAGTTTCAAAATACTGATAAGAAAAAAAGATCCCTTCACTGTGAAATTTCCAAAGTTAGATTTTTAGGGTAGTAGTAACATTGTGACTGTCAAGGTATTATTCTCTGAAGCTTTAATTTTGTTTTCTGAATGAAATCTGTTAAGTGTTTGTAGATTTGACTGAGTATAAAAAGAGGTATTTTGAACACTGGAAAATTAATATTAAAAATTCACTTTCTTTAAGTTTAAACAGAAAAAAAATTACACATTTCTAGTAGGCAGTTAGCCAACAGATCTCACTTCATCTGTCTCTAACAGTTCTTGTGCAATGCTACCAGTAGTGAGATGTTTAAGGAAAAAAAAAAGAACAAAATCTACGCACACACACGCCACCTCCATGCCCCCCCACCCCCACCCCCCCAGAATAAAACACCAACAATCATGTGAAATTTATTCAGTGGCAAGTTTGCTGCAGTTTGCTAGATATTCACTAAATAACCAAAAGTTTTCACTGGTTTATCACCTTAGAAAGACTGAGTGACCAGCTGTTATCCCTGAAAAATTTACAAAGTCCTAAGAAGGCGAGAGAAGCCTCAGTAGTGGTAATGTCAAATACCTGCTTTCAGAGTTGTAGGGAAAAAAGATGCACTGTATTGAATTAGTTCTTTACTGCATCTTGTATTTCTCTGTATTAAGATCACCTCTACCAGAGTCTTGCTGCTGATTACAGTAACCTGGGAGTGAGGAACAGTGGAACAGGGAAGCTGGATGCTTATTATTTGGGGTAGGAAATTCATCTGATCGAATATGCTATGCATACATATACCAGAGCTGCATACATTAGGGGTTTTTTTTTCTGAAAAAAATGATGAATGAAGAAAAGAAAGTACTTTAAAAGCTCTATTCATCCTATGCTGAAGTATGTGTCTAAAATAGATCAGATTAATACCTGGCAGGTGCCTCTTAAGCACAAAAGCAAAGGGAATATCTCCAATGTAGGCTTCTGTATTTAGACACAGAGGATGTTCTTCAAACAAACAAACAAAAATGACCATGAAACAGCTTAAGCTATCAGTATACTTTTACTCTCATTTTGTTAACGTGAGTACTGTTTTAATATACCCTAATTTTATCCCTAAACATACTTTTTTTCCAACGGGTATGGTCCTCATATTTTGAGCTAGCTTTCCCCAGAAGCCTCAGCTTTGATTTGGTTCTGTTATGCCTGTTTGGATTCTACTCTCAAATCATTTTACATTTGCTGGTTCTCCATTCCCCATTCACTCTCCCTCTTTTGTTAGAGAGTGAATTGGAGCTGCACTAAACATTACTAGCTGTCTATTTCCCTTTTCTTTCTTTCCCTAGGTGTGTTCTGTGAACAAATGTAACACATTTTGCCAGTGGCATTGGAGAGGACAGGAGCTGAACAAGATCCTGTGAAATATTCTCTTTGGAACAAATTGCAGCTCTGAGGTCAATATATTTTACAAAGCAGTAATACTGAAAAGAACTCCCTCCACAACAAAGCTCAGGCTTTCTTTAAGTCTGAAAAAGTGGCCTTTTTTCCCCCATATGAAATGTTAGATTTCTGCAGCCTTCTGTATGAAAACATACTCTTGAGAACAGGACATGTGCAGAGTAACAAGGATCTATGAAGCAATATGAGACTTTCACTACAAAATAAAAGTTCATTTTCATTTCTTGTGGAAACAGAGTGAAAGGAACATCAGCCATTTGTCACCATTGTGCTTTCGGAAAAACAGTTTACAAGAAATTCATAAAAGGTTAATTGGCTAGAGTGGGAGTGATTTTGGTGCTTACCTGATATAAATCAGCAACACTATATGATCGTGTGCAATTCATCCTTGATCAAGAAATCTTAACCAGTGGCAAGCCAGGTTTCGACCAGTTTTAAGTCATAAAATATTCATGATGCTCAAACTATAACATTTCATGATAACATACATGTTAATTTTGACAAAGTCATTTATGTCTAAAAAACAAAGGTCTTTCCACCTGCCTAAAATACTCAAGACCCAGGATTAGAAAGATCTTTCACTAGCTGTTAAAGGTCAAACCCACTGAACATGCTTTTATTCATTTATAGGAAAAAGAAGGACTGAGAGTAGGCATAATGGTCTGATCTGAATTATTAAACTGTTTCTTTGAATTTCAGTTTCTTGTGCTGTAGCTGAGTTCTTTAGCTAACAAATTGCAACACACTGGGTAAGAGGGGTGGGGGTGGGTTTTATGGGGGGTTTTGTGTGTCTTTTGGGGAGTGGTGTATTTTTTTACCACTTTGAAACTTCCTCTCTCATGTAAGACAGGCAATGCTACAGCACACACAATTTGTTTCTGAGGACAGGGCAGTCTTTCTGCTATGTAGTCCTACCTCTTTTTATGAACCCCAAGCCTACAAGAAGGGCAAATATAACTATGGTTGCATTAGAATTTTGAAATACCTCTAATTTTCCAACTAAAGCAGAATCTTTATTGGTTATGTTTATAAAAATGCAGAAAACATATTGAACTGTGATTGATTGCTTCTGAAGACTCAAATAATAAAAAATAATTTAATTCAAATAATTCTGTATTTTTATTATCTTAATAGAGTTATAATAATATGTGTGAGAACTGTTAAAAGGAATTTTCCATAATAAAGATTAATACTTTTTAAAGAACACAGAAACTGAAATTACTTGTTCTAACATGAAAATTAGATTAATACAAATAGGCAGGAATTATATAAATATATCTAAAATACTTCTTTGCTCCTAAGACTATAGAAAAGTGATTTTTCCATTAGCAGCACAGCAAACAGAAGCAGTTGACTTATGGTTTTGTCTGGTTTGCTGTCCCCCTTGCCTTGTAAGAAAGGTAACACTAATTCTCCTTTCTGCTCTCTTGTCACCAGTGATTCTTTCCACCAAAGCAAAGACAACAGATGATACAACTTGGCCAGATTTATGTACATTTGGCTGGCCAGGAAAAAAAGCTGTCCTTTAGGCACTGCCAGAAAAAAAAAAACCCACCATATAAATTTCATTCCCTTTGATTTTTCCTTCAGTGAAGACACTAATCTGGGTCTTTCCTTCAGGCTGCCACAAATTTTCATTAAGATTATAGGGACCTAATTACTTTTGAAATGTCATTACATCTTATGAATATTTTTTGATCTGCCTGCAGTCTATCACAAGGTACAAAGGGGGATCTACAGATAAAATGGATAGACACTCAATGGTGTTGGATATGCCCACTATTCCTACAAACCTTTTCACTTATGTCTTTTTCACTTATGGAGCTTCATTACTCTGCCAGGAAATAATTATTTATTTTGCAGGTCAGTTCTGATTGAAGTCAGATCATTCAACAATTTTGCCAGTGATGTAATAAAGCCCTTGGCAAAGCTTCTTAAAACTTATGTCAGGCAGGTTTCCAAACCTGTGTGGGTTTTGGCCTGCTTCCTGACTTTGCTTTTTTGGCACGAGAGGCTCGTGGGATTGCCCTCACATCTACAGACTAGAGTCTGTTATTGCTGAAGCCGCACATTTACACAACAGCCATGAAACTAGTTCCATTCCTTTTCTTGGATTAGTTCTTCACACACACACCCCCCTTCTTTTTTTTTTTTTTTCTTTCAAATTGCAAAGCATCAGCATTCTCTATACAAATTGTTATTATATCTTCTCTGAAACATTTCCTGTTCCATATTAATTCAGAGATTGACCTTGGATCTGGCCCATTTCCTATGTTCCATTTTTTTTCCTTGATGAACCAACAGGACTGAATAGTTCATTCTCATAGGAAAGAAAAAGTAGAAAAAAGTCCTCATAGAACAATTGGTCTTTGACATGGGTGGAAAGCCAAAAAACAGAGATTACACTGATACATCCCAAAGGATTACTCTAGAGAAAAGAACCTTATTAATGTAACAACAGAAGAGGTCACACTCATTCTGGCAGACCAAATTCAGTGATTGAGACCAACTTGTACTGGGTTTTAGCTTAAAAGTAGTGCAGTTTTCTTAAGACAATAGGTTAGTGTTGGCATTCTAATTTAGAGGAAAGCCAAAGCAAACATTTGAACTTCTGGGCAAGCAATGGCACACAGACACACAAATTGTGTCTATTTATAAGAATAAATATTTATATATGAGAACAGTTGAAATCACAGAGTGTAGTTTAACAAACTGAGTCTTTTATGGAACACTAGCAAAATTAAACAAAGGTTCATTGACTGAATTATCTGGAAAAATCTGAGCACTCACATTCATCTTTCTATTTCTTTGAGCAGACCATGTTCCTAACAGCATTGATACCAACGAACAATCACCTCCACCCGCCCTGAAAAAAAGGTGGTTGGACTAGGAGTCCTAAAATAAAATAGAAATAAATAAAAGCCAAGTCCTTCATGCCAGGGACTCATTTCTAGATCCAAGAGCTATAGCATTAGCTTGGCCAATGTCAACACTAACATCATAACATAGTTGCCTTAGAGTTAGTGCAAGTAGTTCAGCAACAAACCAAGGATAGAGCTAGTGCGAAAGCAGTGTGGATGATCGCTGTGATGCTTGACTGTTCATTCTCCAACCTTCTATTTACCTTGTAAGGACTCATGCAAGTAAAAAGTGGAACAATTTCTTCCGGATAAAAATTGTGGAAAAGTGTAATACATATAAACTATTGAGGATGGAGAAACCAGGCAAGCATGCTGCCAAAAATATTCTGTATTTATAAGAATCACAGCATGGCTGGAGTCACAGAAACTTAGGTTTGCATAACAAACCGTCTTGGTATTATCAGGTTAGTTCTCTTTCCCTGGCATAACTTGGGTGGAAACCATAACGGAGTATGATTAGAATTGAATGTAAAGTAACTTCTTGTTTTACATCCTACACGTCTATGATTTCAAAATTATTCATCTTGAGGCAGAAACCATAAAAGAACTATATATAAACACTCAAGATAATTTTGGCTCTAATGAATGGAAATATTTCAGTTTAGACAGTACTGAAACATTTTTATTTCATTTTGGCCTTTTCAGTTAATAGGTTTTCTTCTGACCATTTTGTCATTTTATTTATTGTATGTCAATAAAACATAATAACATTTTACCAGTTTTACAACAGGCCACGTAAAAAGATGGTCATTTTTATCCTTCACATCCTACCCTCTGCCTATTTGCTTTTTTTTTTAATAAAGTTAACCTCAAAATATGTTTGCTAGACTGGAATATCTGTGGTAGTCAAATTATGGAACCAAATTATAATTATGGCAATATTTACCAGTTAAATTATGTCTCTAATTCTCATAATTATTATTCAGTCTGCATTACATCAAATATACAGAAGAAATATGGAATATTTCCTGGTGAAACTCTGAGCAATAATTAAATAGGAATGGTCTGAGCAACACTGCCTGAAAAAGTTCGTAAATGTGCAGAACAGGGATTTATGATTCCTACACACATTGTAGATCATGGAAATAAGATAGATGAATATGCAAAATGTTGTACTGTCAACACCTGACACGTCAAGCCAGAAGAATATGCAACTATGAAACCTGTAATGCACTTCAGGGGCTAAATTACGGTTCATAAAACTGGGAAAAAAATCCATAAATACTATCACTTTCAGCATGCAAGCATCGTTAAAGGAGACACACTCCATCTTAATGCTAGGAAAAGTGTTGTGCCTCACCTCTTGTTATACTCACATGCTTGATTTGGGCAAATCTGAGTAGTTCCAGTGTGCTCCTAAGAAGACAAAACCTATGGATGTCATTGATACTCATATGAATAACTGCTCATTGATACAAATACGGATAAATAACTTCTACAAAACAAAAAACTCCATTCACTTGTGACTTGTTAAAGTTCTTATTTATGGTGTGAGTTACAAAAAAATTCTTTTTCCTGTTTTCTTCTCTTTTTCTAAAAGATTTAACTGATCACACAATTTCATAATTTATTCTGATTTTTCTTTTTCAGTCATGAATGCTTTATTTGTCTTTGGACACACAGAAGATTTTGACCTGTTCCACCCACTCATAACAGGAATTTGTGAAGGTGTGTGCAAAAGGTGAGGATGCTTTTTGTCTTTGCCCAGTTCCCACCAGTACTGAAGCTGAAGATGTATCCCAGTAGATGCACACACACTCAGAGCATACATATACATCACATAGGTACACAACCAGCCATGCAAACAACAAACACATGGAGACAGCACTCACATGAACCAACAACCTCAACCTGCTCCCCTCTCTGGCTGATGAGGATGGAGATCCACCTGTGGGAATACATATATGCACTTGTACGGTGTGGATCCCTCCAGCAGACTTGCACACCCAAAGCTGTCCAGGACTCCCGTGGTGTCCAATACCCAGCTTCCCTGTGGTTTTCTCCTTGGAGCCATGCCTCGCTCCTAGGTCACCTCACCAACTAGTACAGCTTCAACTTCGCTAGCGATCATACCCTCACTCCCTCCAGCTGTTGGCACCACAGACACATGGGCACTCTGCTGCATGGTTTGACTCCAGTTGGCACCACCTAGATGCCCCTACACACATACACACAGAATTCATGTCTCTCAACCAGGAAAAGAGTTATAAAGGAATTTAATAAGGAGATAGGACAGACTGTGCTCTTAGGTGCAGAGCATGGCCAAAGAAGCTTATCAACCAGGGAACTATTTACGTGTGACCAGTCACTTTATCCCTTTATTCCTCTATTTCTCCATATTTGTGTCTACCCAAATGATCAAAATCCAGCTCCTCACTTTTGGTTCCTCTTTTAAATATTCCATAATAAAACTTGTGCAACTGCAAAATGTTCTTCCCTTGCACCCTGTCTCTCATACCCTTAGACAACAGCACCCCTCAGTCCAAAAGGTGGGTCTAGTATACACTCATCTTGATGGGTTTTAGACACAGACACTGGGGCTGAGAGTGTCCTAGGACAGCCCAGGAAGGGTCTGGATAGGGGCTCCCTTTTGAGTTCCTGTCTGTCTTTAGGAATCTGAGTTCCCAACTGCCTTTGGGCCCCTGTACTCCTCTGGTCTTGTGGAGAAGCACCTTGAATGAGCTGATGGGGTTTTGATGGACCTGGGAGCAGCCAGGACAGGGTACTATTTGGCATCTCCCACCTGCTACATTCTGTGCTACTTTACAGACATGCAGATGAGCTTTTATCACATAACCTAACACCAAAATATTTTCTACAGAGCTTGGCTGAAGTAATGCCTGTAAAGACACTGGCAACAACATTTTGCTTATTTCACCTGGCAGTAGAACATGACAGCTGAAAAAATATCACTCTTACCATTTGCAGTACTGTACCATTTCCTTGATTTTGGCCTATTATTCCTAGAAAGACATGTTGTCTACAAGTAGCTTTTTGATTTGAACATATGTAAACATTCACATGTAAGCACACATATACATGCATATGCACACACATATATGCTCATTGATACATATGTAACAGTGTAATCAGGCCCTGGAAAAATAATATCTATTTTCACCAGTCAGTGTCATTTTTACATCTTTTACTTATTTAAAAGCTATTTGGCTTAGTATTTCAGCTTTGCCGGTGAGTTGGAGTAGTGGGTGGCTTGCGCCTTAGCATTATGATGATTATGACACCATGTATGAGATCCAAGTGACAGTGTAGACTTCTATGTCCTAGATATCTGTGTTCAAGATAGTTGCACTGATTATCTGTGTAAACAATAATCAAATAGTGTCAAATATGCATTTCTGGAAATAAGTGCATCTCTTCCTAAAGTAGACAATTGAACTAGCTGAAATGAATCTTACTCAATGCCAATATGCATCACATGGGAGAAAATTCTGACTTTCTAAAAAGGTTGTTTTCCCTTTTTTTCCCCAACAAACTACAAAACACAAACCAATTATTTTCCGCATTTTAATATATACTTTTAAATTTATATAACACCTTTTTGAAATGTGGTATCTGATTTCCATACTCATCCTTACTATATTACTGCATTTTCAGTAGTTTCCATGATCTTTACTGGTTACTTCTTCAATGTATTACTGAAAGATCAGTTGAATGAACTTTCTAAGACTTGTTTCGAAGTTTGGAAGGCAGGCATTCTTTACTATGGTGCCAGGAGCACAGGGGATATCTTCTCCTAACGTGCTCACCTTGTCCTCAAATACATGTCCCTTATATTCTGTATAATCACACATATGCATTATATTTCCCCCAAATCCCATAAATATTTGATTATTTCCCAGAATTTATTTACATTAGTCCTTCTTTCTTTTGCACATGCTTAGTTGTCTTCTCTTTTGAGTAGGAGGACTGCTTTTGTGACCACCGAGACATTGTCTTCTAAACACTTCATGTCCCAGTCATCTTGCTCCTTTTACAATGTTTCTTCACAAAACCTGATAGGTTTCCATGAGATTCAATCAGTTCTTTTCTTTCATCCTAGATACTCTTTTCAAGTTGGATCATAAATCTTGTCCATACAATACCAGGTCTTCTCCATCACAATCTAATAATTATAGTAATACAGGGACTTCTCAATTACAATCTAATGATTATACTAAGGTTATGCATTTACTAAGGTTATACATTAATCTTTTGGTATCACTGGTATCAAATGAGTCTTTACTATCAACATTTTGATTTTACCAGTCAGCACTGCAACATATATTAAAATATTTGCCACTTCAAAACCTCTGTTATTCTGGTACTGACTGTAACATTGACAGACAAGCTGTACTACAAAAGTAATAACCGTGATAAGCATTTCACATCATCTTAGAATACCGTAAAAACATCCGTCTGACTAATTCTACTGGAAAATATCTTAGTATTACCTTCATAGTTGCTTTTTTCCATTTATGTCTCTTTGTACTTTTTTCTTTTATTCTCGTCATATTCAGTGTTCTAGATTTGTCAATTAGTTACATTATATTTAAAAAATAGTTAAATCATATTTATATTTTGTAAAATGGTAGCTTGATTTCCAGTAGATTGTTTGTGATTCCAAGAGCTCTAATCTTATTTATTAACAATAATAACTATAAACAATATAAACAAAAAACTTAAAAGAAGACTATGTATATTTTTTGTCAGCTTTAAGACATGGATGTATAAGTCTCCATACTTCAGTAAGCTAGCAGGCAGTGAAATTCACCTTGTCTTGAATTAGAAATAGAAAAAAATCCCACCCTATAGTACGTCTTTAGGGACAATATTTTTCAAGCACAAAAATAATTCATTCTCATTCATAGGAAAATGAACAGACATATAAGGAGATTATCTTGGTTAAACAGGGAACTCTTGATTGACCCTCAAAGCATAAAAGAACACACAGAGGATATAGAAGTAAGGCCCATCTACAAACGTGAATTGCAGCAATGTTTCCAGGCCATGAAGGGCTGCTGTTAGGAAAGCCAAAGTACAACTGGGAATGAAACCAGAGGGACAATAAGGGCTAATATAACTTCTACTGTTATAGTATGAATAAAAAAATAAAGAAGGAAAAATTTGGCCTGAAGCTGAACATGCTGGATGATTTAGCGAAAGTGCGTACAGGTAAGGCAGAGATACACAATGCTTTCTTTGCCTTCAGCTTTACTGACAATATTTTCCAGACCCTTCTGCCTAGTGTCCTGGTTTCAGCTGGGATAGAGTTAGTTTTCTTCTTAGTAGCTGGTGCAGTGCTGTGTTTGGGATTTGGCATAAGAACAATGTTGATAGCACAATGATGTTGTTAGTTGCTGCTGAGAAACGTTTATACTAAGTCAAGGACTTTTCAGTTCCTTGGGCCCTGCCAGCGAGGGGGCTGGAGGGGCACGGGAAACTGGGAAGGGACACAGCCAGGGCAGGTGACTCGAACTAGCCAGAGGGATATTCCATACCATATGATGTCATGCTGGGTATATAAACCAGGGGAAGAAGAAGGAAAAGGGGGACATGCAGCATTGTGGCGTGTGTCTTCCAGTGTAACCATTAATAGGTAAAGCAAAAGCCACGCACACAAGCAAGGCAATTCATTCACCACTTCCCATGGCCAGGCAGGTGTTCAGCCATCCGCAGGAAAGCCGGGCTCCATCACACTTAGTCACTTGGGAAGACAAACACCATAATGCTGAATGTCCCCACCTTCCTTCTTCTTCCCCCAGTTTATATACTCAGCATGATGTCATATGGTATCGAATAACTCTTTGGCTAGCTTGGGTCACCTGTCCTGGCTGTGTCCCTTCCCAATTTCCTGTGCCCCTCCAGCCCTCTTGCTGGCAGGGCCCAAGAAATCAAAAAGTTCTTGATCTAACATAAACATCACTCAGCAATAATTGAAAACATCAGTGTCCTATCAACATTGTACTCACATCATGACCAAAACACAGCACTGTACTAACTACTAAGAAAAGAATTAACTCTGTCCCAGCTGAAACCAGGACAGCTATGAACAGTATGATTTCTGAGTGCATTATTTTTGGTAAAACTTGAGCTTGAACTATAAATTCCACAGAGGTAGAAGAGCATCTGCATGCTTTTGCATCTCACACATGTGCATTAGTTTATTTGTTCTTCCACCATTTCCAATAAGGTACAAATGTTTTCTTTTAATTTATACTGGTTGTAGAGCCTAACACTTGGGCATCAGTGGCATTGGTTTAATATACAAGGGAAGCAGAGGCTAAGGTCCAGTCAGTCTTTAATTCTGCTTGCTTCTCTGTAGAGGTGATGTGTAGGTATCCAGGTACTAGCAGAGGAAGGGCTGTAGGGTGACGTCTGTTAAGAGGCCAGGGGCTGCCCATGATGGAGACAGCTGGTTCCAGCCATCTCCAATGTACCCACCACGGGGCACAGGTGAGCTTGTCAGCCACGGGTGGGACACCATTGGGAAAACATAGTTAAGAAGCAGCAAACGCGCAGGTGGTGTGGAGTGAGGAAAAAAAGTGTGGGAAACAGCCCTGCAGACATCAGGGTCAGAGAAGGAGTGGGAGGAGATGCTCCAGATCTTGGAGCAGAGGTTCCACTGCAGCTAGTGGAGCAAAGGTCAGTTTTCCTGCAGCCCTTGAGGAGGACCATGCCAGAGCAGATATCTACACTGCAGCCTGTGGAGGACCTCACTTCACAGTAGCTGTGTATTTCTTGAGGGAACTGTGGCTTCTGGAAAGCCCATGCTGCTGCCGGGGAAAAGTGTGAGAAGGCAGGAGCAGCAGAGAGGAGCTATCATGGACTGACTGTAACAGCCCCCATTCCTCATCCCTCCCTGTGCTGCTTGGGGTGGGAGAGAGGCAGAGGAGTTGAGAATGAAGGAGTGAAGTCTGGGAATGTGTGAGAAAGGTATTGTTTTAAATTTACTTTTTCTTTTTCTCCTTACTATCCAAAAATGGTTTAATTGGCAATAAATTAAATTTCTTCAAGATTATTCTGTTTTACCTGTGATGGTAAATTGGTAAGTGATCTCACCATCTTTACCTTGACCTGCAAGATTCTCCTGTTTGAGGTGGGGGAGTGAGAGAGCAGCTGTGTGCATATCTGGCTGCCAGCCAAGGTCAACCCACCACAGATGAGATGATCATGTGCTTGCATGCCAAATCCATTTTGCTTATTTAAAGGTTATAAAGGGACTTCCTTCCGTCCCTTTCAGCACAGTCATAATTGTGTATGACGATGTTGTGGTTTAACCCCAGCCAGCAACTAAGTACCATGCAGCTGCTCACTCACCCCTGCCCCCAGCAGGATGGGGAGGAGAATCAAGAAAAAGGTAACACTTGAGGGTTGAGATAAGAACAATTTAATAACTGAAATAAAATAAAATAATAACAGTTATACTGAAGAGAGGGAGGGGGACAGAGGAATAAAATTAAAAAGGAAAAAAGAAGAAGTGATGCACAATACAATTGCTTACCACCTGCTGACTGATGCCCACCCAGTCTCTGAGCAGCTATTGGCCAGACCTAACCAACCCTTCCACCAGTCTGCATACTCAGTATGACATTCTATGGTATGGAATATGCCTTTGGCTATTCCAGGTCAGCTGCCTTAGCTGTGTCCCCTCCCAATTTTTTGTGCCTTTCCAGCCTTCTCACTGGCAATGCCTAAGAAACTGAAAAGGAACACATTGAGCATTCACAGCAATAGGATCATGCCGGTTTCAACATCCTGAGGACTTTCAAAGTTTTCAACATTCTCAAATGCTACTGTAGTTAACCTGGCTGGGAAGGACAAGATGTAGAATGATGTCTCCTCCATAGACTGGCTTTCTGAGAGGAAAAGGCAAGAGGTGTAATTATTAATAATTCCCATCAAATGACACCCAAAGTACAGGGTGATGGCAATGCTGAGTACACAGACCAGATTAATTTCATGACCTGCAAATCTGTTATATCAGAAGCCAGCATTATATAGTACAACACAATGATAATTTTAGCCCAGGCCCCAAGGACGATAAACAGCATCACCGGGAACACATACAGAAAGTAAAATACGTAATGCAACCCTGAGGTCGTTGGCAGCAATTTTGAGAGCAAAGAAATCAACATTGTGGCCAGTGATTATAAACCAATATAATGGATACTTATAACAAATTTGTTTTAACACACCCTAGTCAGATCTGTCATTGTCTCAACCCTTCATACCCGAGGATGGGCACCAAAAAGGACTGTCATAGTTCAACCCCAGCTAGCAACTAAGTACCACACAGCTGCTTGCTCATGCTCCCTGCCCACCCCAGCCCCCAAGATGGGGAGGAGAGTCAGGGAAAAGGTAAAACCTTTGGGTTGAGATAAGAGCAATTTGATAACTAAATTAAAATAAAAGATAATAACATTAAAAACAACAGTAACAACAATTGCAATGAAAAGGAAAAGGAGGGAAAAAATACCAAGACATGATGTACAACTGCTCAACACCCACTGACCCATGCCCACCCAGTCCCCAGGAATTGGCCAGCCCCAGCCAACCCACCCAGTTTATATAACCAGCATGACATTCTATGGTATGGAATATCCCTTTGGCTAGTTTGGATCAGCTGCCCTGGCTGTGTCCCCTCCCAGTTTCTTCCTGCCCCTCTAGCTTTCTCGCGGGCAAAGCCTAAAAAAATGGGAAGTCCTTGACTTAGTATAAACTTTATGTAGCAAAACCTAAAAACATCAGTTTATTATCAACATTATTTTTATACTAAATCCAAACCACAGCATTGTACCAGCTACTGAAAAGAAAAATAACTCTATCTTAGCAGAAACCTGAACTTCTTTCAGTCCTTTTCAGCGCAGCCATAAATTTATGAGTACCTAATCTGTAAGCTTTTAATGAGAAAAAAAAAAAATCACCTGTTTTGCATTTACACAGTGCTTTATGAAATGGAGCCCTTGATATGACTGATTTTTAGCACAGTTTCAGTTATCATGAATAGTATTTTATCTGTTAATCTAAATGTAATTTTACCATTTCATCTAGTCAGGTAAAAATTACACACACACATACATATATATATATATATATATATATATATATATATATATATATATGCAGTCTTCAGGTACATGAATGTGTGCCAGTATGTTACTTTTACTCAAAATGGAGAATGGAGGCAACATTAAAAATAAAGCCAACATTACTGTTAGGGGCCTTTTTATGGAGTTCTTGATCAAGTTCCAGGTTAGGTTACTGGGATTTTTGTTACCGATTTGAAAGTTTTGGTAAGAATAGGTAAAATTGACTGCACTTAACACAAAAATACAGACTTCCTTTGGAAATATCTGATAGCCAATAGGTTAAACTAATAATATCTTAAACGAAACACAGATTTGTTCACACAATCCCAGACTTCAAAAACAGGGAGAAGAAAAAGAATCAAAAAATGAAATGTAACTATATTTTAATCTATCATTTTATTCTTACATTTTTCACTATTTTCAAAATTATTCAAAAAATTTAATTTTAGAATCACAAAATAATGTAGGTTGAAGGGTGTCTCTGGAGGTCATCTTACTCAGTCTGCTACTCAGAGTCAACTTCAATGTTTGCAGTCCCAGAATACAGAACAGTTGAGGCTGGAAGGCATCTCTGGAGATCATGTATTCCAACCTCCTCTGCTCAGGGCAGGGTCAACTAGAGCAGGTTGTCCAGGACTGTGCCCAGTTGAGTTTTTAATATCTTCAAGGACAGAGACTCTACAGCCTCTTTGGGCAATCTGTTAAATTGTTTAATCTAACCCATGTATCGGTGGTGAAAAATACTTATGTTCAGGTGGAATTTCAATTTGTGCCCATGGCTTCTTGTCCTGTCAAAGAGAAGCCTAGCTCACTCTTCTTTACTACACTCCATTAGCTATTTATATGCAGAGATAAAATCTCCCTGAGTCTTCTCCTCTTGAAGCTGAACCGGCCCAGGACTATCAGCTTTTCCTTGTATGAATAATGCTCCAAGCCCTTTATCACCTTTTGTGGCCCTTTGCTGGCCTCATTCCAATATGTTCATGCCTCTCTTGTACTGGGGAGTCCAGAATCTGATCCAGCAAGCTAGATGTGGCCTTGGTAAAGCTGAGTAGAGAAGAATAGTCTTCCTTTACCTGCTAGCAACATTCTTACTAATGCTGGGGGCCACCTTTGACACAAGGACACATGTGTTTCTGGCTCATATTCAATTTATTCACCAGGACCCTCTGGCCCTTCTGTGAAAAGGTACTTTCCAGCCTATTGGTCCCTAGCATGCACTGATGCATGGGGTTGCTCCTCTCCAGGTGCCAGGTTCGAAATTTCCTTTTGTTGAAGTTCATGAGTTTCTTCTCTTCATCTGCCCAGCCTGTCAAGACCCTCCTGAATAGCAGTACAACCATCTGATGTATCAGTCAGTTCTCCTAGTTTTGTGGGGACCATCATCCAGATAATTAAAGACAAGCTTAAACAATATTGGGCACAATATCAATACTCTGGGGTGTAACCCCAGTGACTGTTCTCCAGCTGGATGTTGTGTTCTGATCACAAACCTCATGAACGCAGATGTTCAGCCAGTTTTCAATCCATCTCATTGTCCACTTATCTAACCGATGTCAGCTTTTCTATGAGGATGTTATGGGAGACAGTGTTAAAAACGTTGTGAAAGTCAAGATAAAACAGGATCTACTGCTCTCCCCTCATCCACCAAGCTAGTCACCTCATGGCAGAGAGATTTCAGGTTGGCTAAGCACAACTTCAGCATCATAAATCCATTTTGACTATTCCTGATCAGTTTGTTGTCCTTCATGTGCCTGGAAAGGGTTTTCAGGATTAATTGCTGCAACACCTTTGCACAGACTGAGCTAAAGCTGACTTGTCTGTAGTTCCTAGATCCTTCCCCTTGAAGATGGGAGTGATGATTGCTTTTTTCCTGCAATGAACTGCCATGACCTTTCAAAGGTAATTGAGAGTGACTTCACAATGAAATCAGCCAACATTCTCAGCCCCTGTGGGTGAGTCCAGGCAGGTCCCTTGGACTTGTTTTTGTTCAATTTGTTCTAGTGTTCCCTAACCTAAGCCTTCTCTACAAAATGTGAGTCTTCCTTGCTCTAGACCAGGGGTCCTCAAACTATGGTCCTCAGGCTTGATATGGCCCCCCAGGGTCCTCAATCTGGCCCCCGGTATTTACAGAACCCCTCCGCTCCCCCCCCCCCCCCACCACCGGGGGGTGGGGGTGGGGAAACCAAGGGACTGCAGATGACGGCCTGCCACTGCATCCACGTACCGGCCCCCTGGTTAAAAAGATTGAGGACCCCTGCTCTAGACCTTCTCTCTTATCTCCAGGGCTTAAGATTTTTGAAGGCTGGTGTTACCAAGAAAGACTGAGGCAAAGTCATCACTGAGTACCTCAACCTTTTCTGTGTCCTCTGTCACCAGAGCTCTGCTGCATTCAGCAGTAGGCCCACATTTTCCTAATTTGTTTTGTTTTGGTTTTTTTTTTTTTTTTTTTTTTTACAGCTGATGTACCTCTTGATACCTTTCTTGTTGCCTTTCACATCCCTTGCTAGATTCAAGTCCAGCTGGGCTTTGGCTTTCCTGACTCCATTACTGTACTCTCAGACAGTGTTTGTATATTCCCCCCCAGGTTACCTGACCCTTCTTCCACTTCTTGTATACTTCTTTTCATGTCTGAGTTTAGTCAGGAACTCTTTGTTCATACTTGTAGGCCTCCTGCCACCTTGGCTTGACTTCCTGCTCTTTGAGGTGATCCTTGAACATAATTCATCTCCCTTGGACCCTATTCCCTCCATGGTTGTATCCCACAGGATTCTTCCAAGGAGACTGCTGAAGAGACCGCTGAAGAGACCAGTCGTCTCTCCTGAAGTCCAGGCATGTGATTCTACTTTTATCCCTGCTCTCTGGTCACAGGATCCTGAACTCCAGTAGAACCTATGTTTTATTTTAGTGCACAGAGATATATTTGATAAAATTTTACTGACTAAGGAAATGTACAGACATCTTAAGACATATTTTCTACAATGTGACTGTAGGAAAAGTATTTGATACAGATCTTTAGTGCTGACTAAATGTTTTGCAATGTTCTTCCGCAGATATTTAAAAGCAAATTGTTACCTCTAGTTTTTACTTAATGTATTTAAATAGTTTCATTATGCAAATCCACTTGACATATCAGCTGTAATATTACTTTACATTTACAAAGAACCTTTTATTTTATAGCTTTTCAGCAACAGCAGGGTAAACAGAGTCTGCTTCACTGCACTGGTGAATTCCAACATCATCTTCCTCCCTTTGGATTAAAAATGCATTAGCTAATTCACAGCAGTAATACTATCGAAAAAAGTTTAAATGAGAGGTTGTAAAGGAGAGTAGATTTTAGCCATGTGTTTGGTCTTGTTTGGCACTTAGACTTGATAAGCAGGATCCTAAAATTCTTATCAGCTCTTGAAAACTCTGAAATACTCAAAGGTCTCTGAGAACAGAGGAAGAGATTTGTGTCTCCAGAAGACTTACTTTTTTTTCTATTAAACATTTGGTTAAATGTTGTTCTGTTAGGAGCACTTAATATTTTAAATATATTTTCCATGAAAAGGAATAACATTTTGTAAAAGAGTGTGTTTATTATTAAAAAAATGAAACAATACGACATATTTTTTGAGAATTATGCCATTGTTACACAAAGCTTCCCCCCTCAAAGTTATCACCCCCAATACCAGGGATTTTCCAGGAGTACAAAAAAGGGGGGTTTGTTCTTTTGCTTTTACCACAACTGAAATTGTCAAGTCTTGGTCTACAGCTGCAGTTTCTGAGCCTAATATGCAATAACAGTAATATGTGATAAGTATTAAGAAAACTAATGTATAGTTAGATTAACTTCTGATATTTTTGCTGACATATAAAATACACAGCTTTGGATCAGTACAAGTGTAAACAGAACTTCTTCAGTCATACTTGGATGCTAATCTTTCCAGATATTTTAGCTCTAATATAAAGAAGCATGTGTTCCAAATACTTTAACTAGAAAGTGTTTTGAAAAATTAGAAGAATCTGAAGTTTTTGATACATCTGTGTAACATCCCATTGTTCTTCATCCTCATGAAAAGAAAAAGCCATGAAGGTTCATGAGGTATTATTCTTAGAAGGGAAGTTCTTGAAGGGAAACTGGAATAATAATTCAGTCAAACAAAAAAAAAGTAGTAAGGGAGGAAAGACACTACATTCCAGCTGCACCAACACAAGCTGTACTGGCCTCTATGTGGATTTCATACATGTGTTAATTCTATGAACTGGTTGTCCATTCAACAGGTACTAAGGAGAAGCAGATAGTATATACACACTGTTAACAAATATTCAAGAAAACTTAATGAGATGGTGATGTTTTCAAATCTAGTTATTTATTACAGAATAGATTGAAAATACATATACGACAGAAGAACTTTATAAAGGGGCCAGGCAGAACTTTTGAATATTACATTACAAACAAAAACATCTTCTTAATTTCTTTTTGTTGTCACACAAAATGTATTCCACATTTGAAACTGGTTTATGCTGTGAAAAAATGAATCATTAATAGCAATTACTTTGAAGAATCTTTAGTCATATTGACTTGTATAGACTGTTCAAATCCTCTAAGTTAAGAGCATGTTGAAATTGAGCACCTTGGAATCACACTGGAGACACCTTAGTAAAATTATATATCTATATATTAATGGCAATTTTAGACTCTAAGCAAGTATGAGAAAAAAATAATCCAAAACTGTATTAGTTTCCTGTTGTTTCCTATAGACATTGATGCATTATTCTTGGTAATATTAACAAAGCAATGAAAGACTCAAACTGAATTTCTTTCTTTCCTTTTATCTCACCCGGTAATACCATTTAACTGGACATTCTTAACGCCTGAATACATTGTTTTGCTGTCTCAAACTCCAATGCATTTTCTATAGACTTGCAATAAAATCCTTTCAAAATTGTAATCTCAAATTAAAAAGATAAAGTGAAGAAATTTGGGACCTTTTTAGTAATATTGCTAAGGAATATTTTGGGGGTAACTGGAAAGTTACCATGGAAAATTTTTTTTTACATTACAATGGTAAAACCAAACCCGATACCAAAATAATTCTAATTTTTATTTAGTAATTTGTATGTCTGAATTAATAGCTAAGTAATCTTAAAGCTCTAATTCAGCTTTTGCAGCTATGCATACTTTTCTTGAAATCAATTGGAGTTTAAACTGCATAGTGACTTCAACAAGAAATCTGGCTTTCAGAACATGCTTGGAGTCCTCTCTAGCAGCCTATCTAGACAGAGAAAATATTTTTTTCCTCTCATTTTTAGATTTGGTGTAAACAGTGCTGTGTATCATGCCTTTCAATGTTTTTTTCCTCCTCTGTTTTTTTTTTAAACATCTTTTCTGCTCAGCTTCTGCTCACTCATCTTCTCTTTTCTAGTCTACTTAGTCTATTTCTGCCAAATACCTTTTTTAAAAAAACATCATTCAGGTGTCTGAGAACAATTGTGTTTATCAGTGGATACTTTCACTACATTCACTAATATGTAGATTATCATCTGAAAAAGTCACACAGCTTTTCAGTTTTTTATTTTTGTTCCAAACAGCACAGCAATCTATGCTCAATAAATTTATCAGGTTAGGAAAGATGAATAATTAAAGAGCTTCAGAGCTTGTCCTAATACAGATCTAGAAGTTACATGCTGAAGGGTTAATATTCTGCCTATTCTTTTTTGTAAAGACTATTTTGTTTATGTGGTGAACACAGATTTATTATACAGTTAAGTGAATGTAGCTAAAAAAACCCCAGCCACCTAAATTGTTATATGCTGAGCAAATATGTACAACACAGGTTGACCTGGTTGAATAAGAACCTTCAAGGTTGCGCTTCCAATAAATTGACAGTTATTCCTTTCAAAAATGACCCTTCACTTAGAAAGATTTCAATGTTTTTTGGAAGTGTCCTATCCTACATCTCTTTTTGAGTAAATGAACTCTTGGATAGCATTATGAAGCAGTAACATAGTCTTATTTTATCTCTATTATTTTTGTTTAGTGCAATTTCATATTTTATGTTTCACTGTTTAAATACCGCTGTCTCTTGGCCAAAAATCTTGCATATAAAATCAGTGATGACTCTTTCTAAACAAGTGATTGAAACTTCTTTTATACTCAGCTGTTCTCTTCAGATAGTATGTGTTTGTGGGAAAGTAGGAACTATTTTATCAATAAGAACATTCTTCAAGTGGAAGTGAGTTCATTCTGTACTTTGAGCGATATAATAGTTTGCTTAAGTCTGAGATGTCATGGACACACCTAGCAGAGGAAGGAAAAACAGGGCTTACTGTATCAAAAGTTGGGTTACTAAAAACCACAACAGTTATTTTGTAACTTCCCTTTCTTATAGGTTCTAATATCACACTGATTAAAGATACAAAAAAAGCACTTTTTCTGCAGCTACAATATGTTCTTACTAGTACAGATATAAATCTCCAGGATTGCCTGGACAATGTACACATTTTACATATTAAAATAAAATTGATCTCAGACATTTAGTCTTAAACAGGCAAAGTTCAGGTAAATCAAATCCATGAAATAACTAATGCTTCTTGACCTTAAATCTCTCAGACTGTCAGAAAGCTGAGGTTGCTAATTAAGTTAGTGAAACACTAGCTTTATTTAATGCATCACTCTGTGCTGAGAATTGGGTGCATAGCTGAAATGTGTAATTTCTGTCAATTAGTGTAACATGCTATTCCTTAAAAAGTACAACACAAAGCGTGCCAAAGATGATGAGTCCATCAACATTCCCAACACCTGAGAACTAAACACTACACCATCTGCTTGCTGAAGTAAAATGGCATATGACAATATTTAGGTGAAATACAAATAAAATGTCATTTCTGATTGATACTCCTAGGAGCTGGATTAAAATGTATTTTAAATAGTTTTGTCCTGAAACTACAGATCATCTTTGTAATAACAAAAATACACCTTTGTAAGAGAAATAGATCCTTTGAAACCATCACCTTTTACCATATCTGAGAGAGCAGAACAGAGATAAATTGAACATTTTTATGTATTTGATTTCCCTTTC
The DNA here is from genome assembly GCF_023634155.1 of Falco peregrinus. Lineage (NCBI taxonomy): Eukaryota > Metazoa > Chordata > Aves > Falconiformes > Falconidae > Falco > Falco peregrinus. The sequence goes on from NC_073724.1 coordinate 22,940,908, forward strand.
CTGTCACACAATCACAAACAAGAATGTGGTATATAAATGCAAGTGAAAATAAAATCAGTTGGAACAGATTAATGTTTTAAAAGTAACAAAAAGTAAGAATTAAGACTCTTAAAAGAATGTCAATTCACTTCTGTTGCAAATTCTGAAATGTTTTTGGGTTTGATCAGTTTTCTGAGAAAACAAATAGTTAACAGCAGATAAAGTGAGAACATGTTACTGTCAGAACTGCCTTTTCTACATATATGCATTATACATTACATGCATATTTAAAAAATATGTTAAAAGAATGTCAGAGTTCAAAAGTTAGGGGTTTTAGAAATAAGGATGACAGCATTCTCGATCTGCCTGCCTGTGAAATACAGTTAGATACAGTCTTTGCATACACAATCAGATAATATTTTTGCCCATAACTCCTCTCTTTCAGTGAATATTAATCTTGATACAGCCATTGCAGAGCTTCCTTTTCTGTTGGTATATACACCTAGCCTGTTACCATTTCACAGTCATAGGACAAAGCAACTCCTGCTTTTAATCTTCCAAATACTGTTGACATCCCAAATCTCTAGCAACCTATGCATGGCCTTTTCTATGAACAATTTATGAATTGCCATCAGAAACTTGTCTTTATAGCTGGTACCACCATTTTTCAAAACAACCTTTGCAGCAGTTTTTTGCCTTTAGAAAACTGAATTCATGCTAGAGGACTCAGTTTCTCCAAAGACGGTACTCCGTTTTTTCTGTAGATAACTTGTCCCCAAAACAGAGTGAATTATCTATACAGACATCATGTTTATTAATAGACAAATTCATACAATAAACAGAAAACGTAAGTTAAAACATTAAAACAAGCCTCACAATCTTTTGTCACATGTTTAAAAAATGAAACTAATTTGAACATAGTTTTACATATCCAATGTATAAGCAAAATTAATTGACTTCTAAGAGATTTTTCTCAGATAACAAATGGGAAAAAACCGTCAAATACTCTGTGGGAGGAAAGCTTATATTAAGGTACTGAAAAACCAGATGGTTAAGGACCACATTCTCAAACAATTGCCTCATTCTCTAACTGTGTAACATAGAACAGGGGACACAACTGTGTACATCACTTTCTGGATTATCTGGCTTTTCTTTCAGTGCAAGTGAGCTACAACACGACTAGAGAAATCCTTATATTATTTATATTGCTAGAATTCACATAGGTTAACCATTTTATACACACATATAATAGATAAAATTATAGATAAGATGTAAAAACATGTTAATTTCTTAATGTAAATATATATTTATATTTTTGTTTATAATTCTATGCTTAAATTTTTAATTTTCAATAATTTACATATGTATATGTTTTTATATATATACATACATATACATATATACACACTCATATTCATAATTCAGCCCTGCTAATGGGATTGTGCTATCCACTATCAATTTCAGGATTTTATGATCTATTATAGTAATTCCTTTACTTAGTAAATCAGTTTAGGAGCCCGCAGATAACAGTTGCATTTCTAAATAGTCATGATTTTCTTAAAAACAGCTATATTATTCACTAAATTACACGGGGATAATGCCATAAAAAAGTAACTGGGAAAAAAAACAAAAAACAAACCAAAAAACCCCCCAAACCCCCCCGCTAAATAAATAAATATAAAAATAGCTTATTGAATAAAACTTTCTCTAATTTGTGCAAACTTCCACTAGCCCAGAAGAAGATTTTTTTAATGCCTTTAGCAGCTGTTGAGTTCCTGTTGCAAAACAGAACTTCACTGAAGGTATTGGAAGATTTTTTAATTTTAATTTTTGTTTATATATGGACACATTATACATTTTATCTTAATTTTGTCTCAGATATCATAGAATTGTTTAGGTTCGAAAAGAGCTTGAAGATCATAGAGTCCAACCTTTAACGTAGCCCTACCAGATCCACCACTAAACAAGCCCCTAATCACCACATCTACACATCTTTTAAACAAGGGAAGGTGACTCAGCCACTTCCCTGGGCAGCCTTTTCCAATGCTTAACAACCCTTTTGGTGAATTTTTTTTTCCTGATATCCAATCAAACCTCCCCTGGTGCAACTTGAGGCCATTTCCTCAAGGTCATTGGAGGCAACACCAAGTCAGGCAGGAGCGTTGATCTGCTTGGGGGTAGGAAGGCTCTGCAGAGTGGGCTGAGGCCAATTGTATGAGGTTCAACAAGGAGAAGTTAAGAGTCTTACACTTGGGACTCAACAACCCCACGCAGTGCTACAGGGTTGGGGAAGATGGCTTGAAAAAGACCTGGTGGTGCTGGTTGACAGGTGGCTGAACATGAGCCAGCAGTGTGCCCAGGTGGCCAAAAAGGCCAACAGCATCTTGGCTTGTATCCAAAATAATGATTTTCCCCCTGCACTAGACACTGGTGAGGCTGCACCTCGAATGCTGTGTTCAGTGTTGGGCCCCTCACTGCAAGAAAAACATTGAGGTGCTGGAGCACATCCAGAGAAGGGCAGCAAAGCTGGTGCAGGCTCTAGAGCACGAGTGTTATGAGGAGCAGCTGAGGGAATTGGGGTTGTTTAGCCTGGAGAAGAGGAGGCTCGGGGGAGACCTTATTGCTCTCTACAGCTACCTGAAAGGAGACTGCATTGAGGTGAGTGTTGTCTCTTCTCCCAACTAACCAGCAATAGGACAAGAGGAAATGGCCTCAGGTTTTACCAGGTGAGGTTTAGATTGGATATTAGGAAAAAATTTTTTTTTCACTGAAAGGGTGATCGAGTGTTGTAACAGGCTGCCCAGGAACATGGCAGAATGACCACCCCTGGAGCTATTTAAAAGATGTTTAGATGTGGCAATTAGGGACATTTTCATGGTGGACTTGGCAGTATCAAGGTAATTGTTGGACTCTGATCTTAAAGGTCTTTTCTGATTTAAACAATTCAATAAGCCCATGAAAATGGGTTTTTTTCTTTTTTTTTTTCATTCCAGCCCACTCTGAAATGTGAATCCATATCACCTGCCTCAAATTAAAACTGAGCAATAAAAAATGGCCCAGCAAACAAGCAAAACAATGTTCTTTTATCTTATTACCAATATTTTTTCTTGGAAAGAAAACCAAGATAAAAATAGCTTTCAATTATTTAGTTTGGAAATATTGTACAGGAGCATTTTTAAAATTGCTTGGAAAATATCCATGCTTGCAAGAGGTCTCTTTCCTTCCACACCCACCATGCATGCATACTTTTGAATACCCTGTGTGCAATGCATACACCACGAAAACTGAAAGCTGTTATCTGTAGACCCTGGGGAATATTTTAGTGCAGTTGCTCCCAAGACTTGGTACCTTGTATGGAAGAGAAAGTTATGGCATTATAGTTTCTCTGGCTACCTTGTTTTCTTAGGCATAATCCTATCATCTGAAATACCAAAGGCTGACTGTAGCTCCTTGTTACAGCTCTGAAGTTCCAGTGGGAACACTGTCACATACCATTTTGTCTAAAATTCAGAGATCTTTCTTCAATGCCTAAAATCAGATGTAGATAAAATTTATGTACAGAACTCCGAGAAAGCATAACAGTGCGGATCAATAATAAAAAATCCCTAGCATAAATGTGATCAAAGATAAGCCTGATGGCATAGATATGCTCAGAACCTACCTGAACTATACCAAAAGATTTGACGGTGGCATCAACAATTAGAATGGTATTCTTAAAAGGCATGAGGGTTGGCTCTGACACAGGTTCCCTTTAGCCCAAGGGGATTAAAAGAGCATTATAGCCATGCTATACTGTACAGATGTAGGAAGAGATGAACATTTAAAAAACCTATTTTTCATTGCCTATTGGGATAAACTAGTCAGTTCTATATATGGTGAAGGATGTATTTGGATTAGTTTTTAGTACAGTCTGCAAATAACTGCAAATCTTCAGAAAAAAACAAGCTACCAAAACCCAGGAAACAAATATTTCTGGACAAGATATACTCCATATTTCAGTATATTTATTGTATTTACCTTGGAGATACCTCAGTATTCAGTCTGCATCTCCTGTATATCTAATTCTCATGGATACAGTAGTATTTGTAGTATCTAGCTAGGAACTTTAATACTCAAATAATGCCATATCCAATAAAGAGGTACCAATTGTGATCCTTCATTTACTGTAATTATCACCACAGTTGATAATATAAAGATTATCAGAATATCTTTCTCAACATATTTAATATAAGAATACTCATGTCATATATGCATTCATTGATACCTCTGTTACATAGTAACACACATCTGTTATAAGAAAAATGAATTACCTAAATAATTGTGATGGTGTAATGTTTATCTTAATAGCAATAAAGCAAAGAAACAAACAAACCAAAAGAAACTTACCTACTGTATTTTTTACTATCATTCAAATAATAAATAGGGCTACATTTAAAAATTATGATTTCAAATTACTTAAAATACACAACACAGATTTTAAGTACCTTTCCTTCTATAAACAGGCACAACAAACTGAACATTGCTGCACAACAAACTAGTAGGCTGCAACAAGGTTTTTAGCATCAGTCAGATTCTACTGTCCATGTTGTATAGCCATCCTCCAGAAGCCAGACCACACTACTCCTGTTCCACCCAACTCCCTCTCCCACCATCCTCAGGGCTATTTAACTACTTAGCAGGAAATAGCTACAGCTGCACATCATCCATGTCAATCAACCCACTGCCTTCAAGGCAAGGCCACAGCTGCATGTTATCAATGCCAATCAACCCACTGCCTTCATTCCTCTACAGAACATCAGTTTAAACTCTTGTTATTAAAGTGTTTTATATAAAAGGATTAATTTAATGTTGTGGGAAGTATATGCATTTAACATACAATTTTTAATCAGGTGAGTATTTTGAAATGCTAACATGTTATCAAGCTGTCATTATATGAGCTTTATTAAAATGTTTCAGGAAAGTAAATAATAAATTCAATAAAATATTAAATGTAGTACCATTAATGACTATATCACATTATAAAAGATTTTTTTCGTTATGCTGATCAATAAAGGGTGTTATCCAACAACTTACCATAGCTTACCAAAGATATAAAAAATATATTTCTGTTGTTTCAAAAATTAACAAATTTAATCTAAGGAAAGTTATTCTGAATTTTATTATGCTGTTCTGTTCTTCAAAGAACTAAGAGATTAAATACAATTTTAAAGCTGCATATGCAGTCAGCAAAATTCAGTACATCTCTGAAAGAAAGTTCTTTAGTCATTACTATATCAGCACATTGCACTGAAGTCAATGGCTCTGGTATTTGGGTGAAAAATTTCTGATTTAGGATATTTTGTCTCTCCTGGGTTTTTTTTTTTTGAAAAATATAGAAGTTTAACTACTAAATTTCAAATATTCATCTGGATTATTTGCTGATAATTAAAAAAGCTACCTTCCATCCAAATTAAAGATAGACTTCTTTTTTAAAAAATATATTTTAAATATAGTAGCTTTATTTGCAATCTTTTTTCATTCAGTCACCTTTCAGAAGACAGTTGCGGTCAGCAGGTAGTTTGTTATTTGACAGTGTACCTTATTGCATACCATGCATCTATTTGCATAGAGGTATGGTAGATATTAGCACTACCATTTATTAATTATAATTTTACTGGTATCTGAAAATACAGTAGTAAATAATGTTGTCAAAATAATTTATATTTTGAAATTTTGTAAATAAATTGAGAAAAGAAAATTTTCCATAGAGTACCTCATCAGAAATAATAGAATGACCCAGTCTCAAATACAAGCCCTAATAATCTCAAGTAAATTCATTATCATTTGTCTCACCACACGACTTCATAATTACCCTGTAGTAATCTATGACTTTTAAATTATAATTCCAATATAAGGATAAAATTCAAGTTTGCCCTATAGTTACAGCTTTGGTCTAACTGGTGACCAGGGCTGCACCTGTGTGCATAACCAGCACGTTTGGTGGTGGTTTTCCTGGGTGTCTGAGGAGCTGTACGGCAAGTCATTGTGCAGGTAAGATAATGTGTTGATTTGTGATAGTGATTGATGAAAGTAGTAACCATCTTTAGACGAAAGTGTTTTCCTCACTGTTACAGAATCTCCAGGTGGGAATTTCAGGCAGTTCTGGAGATCATAACTGAAAATGGCTGGGGCGGGGGGGGGTGGGGGGTGGGAATGGGAGTGTGAAAATAAAAAATATCAGAGACTTGGTTTAAATATTTTCAAAGTGACCTTTTAAAATTATATTTATCTGAAACATATTTACATTGGTAAACTGCTGGTGGTGGAAAATTTCTAAGCAGTAATGTGGGAACTCCTTATTTGTCTCCCTGAGGACTGTTACCCAAAGTATAGCTAATGTATTTTGGGTAGACATGAGAAAACACAATCTTTTTTAAAAAACTTGTTAGTTCTGTTTATGGTATCAGATGAAAATTAGTTGACAAGGTGCAACCAGATGGATAATTTGGTTTGCACATTTATAAATTGCTCTGGGCAAAACTGTTCTTGAATTTGTGTAGCTTTCCTTTAAACTAAAGATCTGGCTCTACTTCCACATCATATCACATGTTGAAGAAAAGCTCAGAGACTTGAAAGTTGCATTTAGAAAACCGTAAAATTTATATTTATGTAATCATTAAAACATTTGTATGATTAAAAGCAGGGTTGTATTTTTGAAAGTATTTTTAAGCTATTTGCTGAGGTTGTAAGGAATACCTGTTTTTTCTGCTTTTTTGTATGGGATATATGGGCTTGTAATAAAATTGAAGTGTCTATTTTGATTTAAAATTTGCTCCTTATTATGTAATTCTAAACCAATTTAGACTAGACTAGACTAGACTATTTCTGTTGGAAGGGACGTACAATGACCAGTAGGCCAACTGTTTGACCACTTCAGAGCTGACCAAAAGTCAAAGAGTGTTGTTAAAGGCATTGTCCAAATGACTCTTAAATGCTGACAGGCCTGGGGCATCAGCCACCTGTCTAGGAAGCCTGTTCCACTGTTTGACCACCCTCTCAGTAAAGAAATGCTTCTTAATGTCAAGTCTGAACCTCCTCTGATGCAGCTTTGAGCCATTCCCATGCATCCTATCACTGGATCCCAGGGAGAAGAGATAAGCACCTTTGTCTCCACATCACCTCCTCAGGAAGCTGTAGGGAGCAACAAGGTCAACCCTCAGCCTCCTTTTCTCCAAACTAGACAAGCAGAAAAGTCCCTAGCCACTCCTCATAGGACATGCCTTCAAGCCCTTTCACCAGCTTTGTTGCCCTCCTCTGGATGCATTCAAGGACCTGAACAGTCATCTTAATTTGTGGTGCCAGAACTGCACCCCAGTACTCAAGGTGAGGCCAAACCAACACTGAATACAGCAGGATAATCGCCTCTTCTGACCAGCTGGTTATACTGTGTTTGATGCCTCCCAGGATGTGGGTTGCCCTCTTGGCTGCTGGGGCCACTGCTGACTCCTATTGATCCTGCTGTCCACCAGCACCCCCAGATCCCTTTCTGCAGGGCAGCTCTCCGGCCACTCCTCCCCCAGTTTATGTCTGTGCCCAGCATTACTCTGTCACAGGTGCTGAATTGGCATTTGGACTTGTTAATCATTGTCCAATGGCCCAATCAATCTGGATCCCTCTGCAAGGCATCTTGTCCCTCAAGAGAGTGAACAGCACCTCCCAGTTTGGTATCATTAGCAAACTCGCTAATGGTGAATTCAACTCCTGTGTCCACATCATTGATAGAAATATTGAAGGGAACTGGCCCTAGAACTGACACTGCTAGTGACTGGTCACCAGCCAGGTGTAGCCCCATTCACAACAACTCTTTGAGCTTTGACCTTCAGCCAGTTCTTCACCCATAAGTCACCTAATCTACAGAATTAGAAAAAAATAAAATATAAATTGTATTTAATGTCAAATAACTAACTGATCATTTTTACTGTAAAAAGTAACAATAAACTTTTGTGCCTTTGTATTAATCTAAATTGTAGATTATCCTTCTGTATGACCATTACAAGAATTATAATGTTTAATTTTTTAAATTACTGTCTTTACCCATAAATATATGGGACAAGGGTAAAGGCAGAGATAAAGATTGAGCCAGAGGTAGACAGACACAGACAGATAAATGAGTTCCACAAATTAATTGCACAGGATTATGGAAAAATACTTTTTTTAAAAAAAAGAAAAACAAAACAACAAAATAAACTCTTTTTCTTTGCTGTTCTTTGTTACTTAAGAAATACATATAGGGGATCTTTCCTGTTATTCTCTTTATTCATTATTTCTCCCATCATGATCCTAATCTTTTTTTCTGTAAATAAAGCATACCTACTACCGTCTCGTAAATTCCTATCTTTGCAAATTTCCACAGATCTAGACCTACTAAACATATTGCAGGAAAACTCATAAGTCTGAATACTGTTTTGAAATATTTGGTATATTGGAACATGTGTTCCTTTTCCTCCTTGAAAAAAAATTAAAAACACTTTTCTACCAGCTTTTGAGGGAGGGAGGGAAGTCTGATAAAAAGTGGATTATTGTACATTAAATTATATAATTTTATTACATGACAAAGAATAATAACACATTTGAGTTCCTTTAAACTATCAAGGTACAAGTATAAAGAGCTTTTCTAGGCTGCAATTTCTCCATGCATTGTGCCAGCTTTATTACAGGGAAGCTTGTGCCTTTAACCATTATAAAGTTAGCACATGCACAACATTTTCAATGGAAAGAAAAGCTTTCATGTCTGGGTTTTCTGTCTGGCAAGTCTGATGCAATGTATTAAGGAAATTCTAATTTACAACAACCAGTTTTGGACTCAGAATTATAACTGCTTTCAAAGATGCCAACAATAGATAAATGATGTATTCTGTTTGTGTGACTCTGATGGATGCTGTTCAGGTTGAAAATGTAGACTGTGCAGGAAAGCAGTAACAAAGATATCTGGTTATTCTACGCAGTTTGGGAAGATCTCACTATGAAATCTCATAAAGCAGTTACATAACTGCTATGTTCTTTCATGGTGGATAAAGGAGGCCAAACTGTGGCTTTTGAGCCACATGCAGCTCACAAGATTTTTAATTGCATCCTTTTAGCTGGTATGGTGACTTCTGGGCCACCCAAATCTCCTGCTGTGGGAGGAAGGGAAGCAGCAGTGCCTAATATCATTTATTACTCCAGGATCTATAGATGCGACAAGTCCAAGCAGCTGGGTACCATGCAACGTGAAAGCATTCATGTTCGGGGGCTACTGTTACAGTGAAGCTAGAAATCTCTTCACACCCTCAGCTTTCCAAGTTATGTGATGTATTTTTGTGCATTGGAGATACATTAGGTCTTTTTGTAAAAACATTTTTTATAAAAGCAGTTAATGCGTTCATTTGCCTTGGGAAAGGCTGGTGTGCACTGATGAAAAAAATCATTCCACATCTATATCAATACATACTATTTTCTCAGTCAGGTTCCAGAAACCAGTCCTTTCTCAGTCTGGTTTATGGCAGTATTATGCAGAGAACTAAAGACAGAAAAATCTACATCAGCTTAAGAAAGAGATTGCATTTGAAAATTATAGTTTTAGAACAAAAATAATAACATTTATTTGGAATAGGAAATAGATGGACAGTACCATGTCAAATTTTGGGATCTAGCCTGGCCTGAGTTAAGATTGTGCCTTCAGTTGTATTTACTAATCACTAAAGCCGACTATGAAAATCTACAAAGAAAACAAGCTAAAAAATCATATATATATGCACATTTATAAGTACATCTACTAAAATTTTCTTTTATAAAAAGGAAAATATATACATTTTCTAATCTGGACATGCCATAAAATTCTAAAAACCCCATAAAATTTCTTACATCAAATTGAGAAATGTTTCCTTTAGAAAGAAAATATTTTTATTAGCAATGACTTGTCTCCTTCCACATGGGCATTTATGTTCAGATCAATTGGCTGACTAAGCAAAAATGGATGCAGGCTTACTGCAGACTTGTACAGGAAAAATGGCAACACATAGGTGTGCCAGCTGCTGGTTATGGATTACTGTAAATTGAAGTTGTTAAGAGGCCAAGACAGATACAACCACTGCTAGCACTGTCCAGAACTAGAAATACAGCTGTATGAAAAATCTCACAGTGCTGAAGAAAATCACAAAATTAAACTCAAAGCATAAACAAGTAACCCAAACAAGCTAGACCCATTAAAGTTATGTGCCATCTTCCAAATGTTTGCAATAAACCTGGAAAAAATGCAGACTATAGTAATGAATCTATAACTAAATGTAGAACTGAAGAATACAAAATATAAACCAAGCAATACTAGACATTTAGGACAAAAATCTGCAAAGTAAGACTGTATTAGTCTCATATTTAAGAAAATTATGATTAATAATGGTAAGGAAGAATGCATTTTTTTAGTTTGATGGTGTTGGGGTTTTTTTGTTTTATAGACCCAGGTGGGTTTTCTTCATTTAACAATTAGAAATTCTGAAATTATTTTCAGTCATCCAGTGACTTTTTTTCACCCTTAACTTGGCCAGCAAATAGTCACACTGAACCAGTTCAACTACATGTGGAATACAGTATTTGAGAGCTTACTAATAGTTTTTCATTTTATAATGCTACCAGAGCAGCGCACACACATGCAGGTGCACAGTGGTCCATCTAGTAGCACACTCATGTCATTTGAGATGTCCAAACAAATCCTGTCCTGTTTCCTTTAGCCACTCCTGAAAAGCACTCCTATACACCCCATGGCTTACCTATCAACTGCTGTCCTAAGCCACCCCAAGTGACACTGCTTGCCTGTGCTTTAGAAATTGAATAGAGCCTCTGCTGTGGGAGACATCCATAGATACTAGTATCTAAATTTAAGCTTCTACAGTCATATGTTTACATTTATAAGTAAATGCTAGTTAAATAAAATAAATTCTCATTATTACCACAAGGATCTAGGACAGAATTTCTTTTTCCACATTCTTGCCCACAATACTGTTTAATATGCCTTTCCCATACACCCACATGAAGCTGTCACAGGATCTTGGAGAGACGTGTACCTTTCTGCGCTCACCCTTCGGAACTTTCCAGAGGGGCAGCATATGATAGAGTGTCTCACATGACACGAAACTTCCATCTTGCAGCAACTAAACCCATCAGTCTCATTTTAAACTATGTTTCTTCTGCTTTCCTGATTTTTGCATTTCAATCATAAATTTTGAATTTTAATTGAAAATAAATCCTCATCCTCTGCTTTAATTCCATCATGGGTAAGCTCCACCAAAAAGAAAAATCTTACCAAATTTATTTATAAAATATTTAAGAAGAAATTATATGCCGTATACAGAAGGAAAAAAATAATCATCTTATTTAGTATGGTAAGTTTTAAACGTTTAAACCTGCAATATTTCTTTATGGATTTGTTCTTACAATGATGCAGTAAAAATTAAAGGTTTTTACTTAAGAAGGGTTTTAAGACAGAATTTATTAGGCATACATTAATTTTATGAACATAAGTTGCTTCCTTTTCATTAAAATATTAATTTTATTTATTTATTCATATCTTTTTTATAATTACAAAAGAGATTTTATAGCCTGCACTTCAGAGAAAACATCAGTGAATTTCTTAGGTTGAAAATTTCTATTGTACCATTAGGAGATTGTTGTGAGCTGTATGTTCCAAATTTTTACAATTATTTCCATTTTCTTTTGGTTAGACAACTTGATCACACAACCATTATGCAATTTAAAAATAATACCAGTAGTAACTTCCTTGAAAGACTTTTTAGGAAAGGTTTTACATGAGTAATCAAATCTCAATTTTCTTGAAAGTGCTAAGCAGTGTGAGTGATTGACTTTGAGACAAGAAGTGCACATTCTGTTATTTGACCTTTTTCTGAAACCTTTTAACTAGTTCAAGGTTGGAGGTTTTCCCTCCCCTTATTCCCTGACCAGTAGCAGCTAGAAGATGTAATATGTGAATTCCTTGCTTATAAAAAGCACAAAAAACTTTGCTTTGTAACCATATTTAAGAATATAACTGAGCTTTTGCCTTAAAATCTGCATGTTGTTACCTCTTTGCAATATAAATACTTTGATGTCTAAGAACAATCTTAAATGTGTGTAGTTTGACATTGCTTTACATTTGCATTCCCTCCCCTCTTTTTTTTTGTGGAGGAAAATGTAAGATACTTTCCTGAACAATTTCAGAACAGATGAGTATTTTTTTCACCCTTCACCTTTCATTCACAGAAAAAAAACAATAACTGTTTTGTTATCATGATGACAGTTGCTGAAAAAAACTCAGGGTTTATTATTTTATGTTATACCAGTGTTTTTCAGTAAAGAAGTTTATAACTTTTTTGCAATGACAACATACCATACTTATGTCTGTCTTTGTACTAGCAACATTTCTTACACAGCTGTGAATATCTCTGACAGCGCCAACTCATCTGTAGTAGTTTCCACATAGACAGCAAATGTTGGCTAAGACATTGTGATTCACTCCTCTTGCTCCTATGTGAGAACTTAAATGTTCTGAAGATTTACTAAACGAATTAATTTGGGACTGAGGCTACCAGATGTTTTGATTTAGTAGGACACACTTCCTAATAAATGAACTTTCCTAGTGTGTTGACTGAAAATTTAAATTCTTGCTTTTGATTGCTGCTCAAATCGTCCCTCTTCAGCTTGCCAATTTGGAGACTTTGCCTGTTCTGTCCTGTGTGTCAGAGAAAGAATATGTGACAGGAAGGACTTTGGGGACCACTAGCTTCTGACATCTAGAAACAAAAATGATCTAGATAAAGACTGAGAATAAATATGTTTTCAGGACACTGGTTTTAAAAAAATCTAGTTTCCTTTAAAAAAATCAGAAGAAAACAGTATCTTACATTTTTCTTTTTCCTTTTCTATTTAACAGAAGAGTATATACTCACTGCACAAATTGCTGTAGTTAAATATGAGCTCCTCACATTTTACATTTTATCCTCAGTAAAAATTTGTTAGGTGACAGTACCAGGGTTTGTGCATGTTTCTGTCTCTATTCAGACTGTAAGTGTTACAGAGCAGTGGTTGCTAAATTTAGCTGTGCCAAATTCTGTGGTAATGAAATACCTTCTAGATGATTGCAAAACCTCCCTGGGAAGGTTTGTAGAGCAGTATCACAAGGACTGTACACGATGAGAACATTCTCTTATGCTTGTTTTGGGCTGTTGTTGAAAGAGTGATAATTTTTCCTCTGACAGTCTTTCCCATTTCCTGAACTCTACTTCCCTAGTTCCACCATGGCCCAGACACATTTACATCTGCTGAACTGAGTCTTGCAGCTGTTGCAGGAATGTTTCAATGAGTAGCCAACTGTGTTCTTCCCATCTAATTTTCTACTTTTCAATGGGCAGGTAACTGGTTCACAATGCATTTTTACCCCACAGTCCATTCATACAGCTAGTGTGAGGAGGAACCTGTAGGATATACCTGGCTCCTTTGTGCCCCAGGTAAATGTATTGATACTTTCTAGAAAGCAAGCTGTTGTATCTTTTCCTAGCACTTAAAGAGCCAGAGCAGATGTGTGGGAAGGACAATACATGAGTGTATTGTCATGATCTTCTGACTATAACCCTTTTCATATATCTTTGTTAGTATAGTGAGTTGTATTGCCTTGGCAGGACCTTGAACAAATTTCCAGGGCAATCTGTTTAGGAGACTGTCAGGCAATGTTAGCCAGACTTTGGAGAAAGGCCTAAATGAAGATGAGCTTTCTGTGTGTGTGTCTGTGCACACATTTGTTTGTCCATCCACATGTACCCTTGTATGTATATAAAGTAGTGAAGACATGGGAAGATGAAATATGAAATAAATTAATTAAAAGCACCTACAGGAAAGACAGGGAGGGACTCTATCAGGGAGTGTAGTGATAGGATGAGAGATAATGTTCTTAAAGTGAAATATGGTAGACTTAGATTACATATTGGGAAAAAATTCTTTACGGTGAGGGTGGTAAGAACCTGGAACTGGTTGCCAAGAGAAGTTGTGGTTGCTCCATCCTTGAAAGAGTTCAGTGCCAGGCTGGATGGAGGTTTGAGCAACCCAATCTAGTGGAAGGTGTCCCTGCCCATGGCAGGAGCTTTGAAACCAGATGAGCTTTAAGTTCCTTTCATACCCAAACCATTCTGTGGTTCTATGATCCTATGAATTCATGGCAAAAAGACAAAATTAATTCAGCAATTTTCCATGCCAGAGCACTGTTACAGGTATGAATATCCAATAAAGAATACAATCTGGATGAAAAGCCAATACAGTAATGGAGCCTGTTCCTGTTGCAATTAATATGAATATAGCAGGAGTTGGACACTAATGAGGTGACATGATTGCTATTAGAACATGACACTCTTGAAAACCTGGGGAGAGGGTATGGAGAGAATGAATGGCAGTCAGGCAAAAGTCAGAAGACATCATAGGCAAATATTAGATGCCTGCTTTGGGATTAATGTAGATGAGGGTATGTAGCTATTACTCAGGCTACCTCTGAAAAGATGTTAGGTATTTCTGTAGAAGAGAGAATGTAGAGAGGCATGCTACTGAAAATGTATAAACAGTTTAGTTGTTTGGGCTTTTTTTTTTTTTTTTTTTTTTTTACTTCTAGCATGAAAAATATAGATGCAAATGTGACATTTGCCATGTAGCCATATAAAAACCTTAAAATCAAGAGATTAATTATCTAATTGTGTAGGTAGGCTTCCACTCATTCATCTACTGTGAACAAATGTTTTCTATACAACTTGGCTTCAATGTTTCACAGTTCCATAGAGAGAAAAATACAGAGTATCCTTCTTTTCAGTCTTTCACTACTATACTGTCTGTAAATTACTCTAATAAATACAAGGAAATGTTCTGTCTTTTGGTGTTCTGAATACCATCACAGTTTCAAGACCTTTATATGTAAGCTTAGATAAAATTTGGTTTTAAAATTTTAATACATTTAAAAATACTTTCTTCCCTCTAGGGAGTAATTTTTACTTCTCGTATATCCTATGCTTAGTTCAATAATATTTCTAGGGAAAGCACGGCGAGTTACTTGAATCTCCCTGCTTCCCTAAATTGTCACTAAGTTACCATATATTCTTCTTCTATTGAAGAAGCAGGACAGTGATGAGACTTACTTTTAAACTGCACTGTGCTGTTTTTAGGTAATGACATTATCATAAACTAGCATAGGGAGGGGTTTACTTTGACCTTACTGTGAAAGGTGAAAAGCTTCTTGCTACAAAAGAGAGCTCTTTCTGCATCACGTATCAGAAAAGGCCTAGTAGATGAATGTAGAGAGTGTCTAAGGAGGAATGCATGTAGAGCAACCTTGGACAGAAATTTCATAGGCTACTCGGGATTTCTAAGAAATGAAAACTCAATCTTATTACTTGTGAAAAATGGAAGAATAAAAAGATCTCTGACCAAGTAGTCATTTTTCTGTGGAGAGGGAACATGTTAGTTTCATGCAATACCTATTGGACATTTTTCTGGTAAAACTTCTTAGGGTTATTGCAGAAATCCTCATAACCCTTTAGAATGGCGGAATATTTATTTTCTATGTAAATTTGTAGTATCATCATATCTATTCTTTGTGCCTATTAAGTGTGCAGAAAATCACCAGAGAAATACTGTGATGTGAGCCATTCTTTCTAGAATAAACTTATTTCTTAGAATAAATTAAATGATAGATTTGAATCCTCAGACAGTTTTGTATTGAATTAAGTGTTCTGGAAATAATGGTAACAATGCATTTCATATGGGTATTTGCATTCATTGAGCTGTCCAGGGTAAGCTGTCCAGCCCTTCGTAAAACAGAGGTGTGTATATTCCTAATTTTATCCCTTTCCATACATCCACTAAGTCTTGTTCCTAGAGAAATGTCCAGTCAGGCTGATCTTGGAATTATTCATAAATTTCTCTGGCATATGACATTATATGTCATATTCTTCTATATTGCCTTTGTGGATCCCCAAATCATGATTCTTTCTTGCTTCAGGGCAAAATTTAGCCCATGCAGTCAAACAGCTTTCTGGTTGTACTGCTGCTAAGTTATGGGCTTTTGTAGGCACTAATTTTACAGCATTATAGAACAGCAAAAGCAAGCTATTATTCTAGAAGCTTTGGATTTAGATCATTGAGCAAAATTCCTGTTCAGTCTGGAGTTGGACAGAGGTATAAAAATGGGACACGGGATCTTCTAGCACAGAACTGGGAGCAAGGAGGCATTATTGTTTAAGTGTGCAGCATGTCAGAAGGAAAACTCAACATTCTTCATGAAGTAAATCCTTGGGGAAAATAGACCATTAATATTGTTCAATATTTATGCCTTTGAGGTATTGCCATGTCCTGCCAAGAAGGAAAGAGGAGTGACTCAGATTTGCTGATTCTCTTGGTTGCTATAGGGTATATGCAATACCATAGGTCTGTAGGTAAACAAAGACTTTTATTCCATAGTTAGGCTCATTGGTAAATAGCTGGGTAACAGAAATGCTTATCACTTGCCATGTCTATAAAGTTTTATGCCTTGCATTACTTACTAGAAAAAAGTAAAAGAATAAGATGAAAAAAAGAGGGGACAGGCATGGGGATGGGGGCATGGGACGGTGGGGTAACATGCCAGAGAGATCACCAGTCCTGGATACAGCATCGGGCCTGCCAACAGAGGGTGTTTCTTGTAGGAGCACTCATCCACAAGTCCCTTCTCTTAGTCTTATTCCTTCCTAAAATGGCACTTCCCTTCCTCTTTTATTCTTATCCCTCAATGTGGATCACCTCTTATTAATGTAATTCTCCTCCCAATTGCCGGCTGGGGTTAAACCATGACAAATCCATGAGAAACACCATGTGGAAAATGTGATACTTTAAAAAAGAACTTATTATTCAACTATAGAAGGAAACTGCTTGTATATACTTTCACCGAAACATATTAATTTTAATTAAGGTCAAAATACTACAATAAGAAGCACAGAAGTACCAAATATTTTTCTTCCCTTCTATAAATTATATTGGGTTCCACACCCATAAATAAAAAATAGATCTTAATACAGAAGCATTTACTGTGTTCCCCCAATTTGAGTGGGTGAATGCAAATTAAAAATTGTGATGATGAGATTCTTGTCTTTTTTTGTATGGATTAAAATGAAAAAAAAAATTGTAGAGTGATATTCTCAAAAATACAGTAATTAGGATTGTACATAAACTCACTCTATAGAACA
Source organism: Falco peregrinus (assembly GCF_023634155.1). Classification (NCBI taxonomy): domain Eukaryota; kingdom Metazoa; phylum Chordata; class Aves; order Falconiformes; family Falconidae; genus Falco; species Falco peregrinus. The sequence goes on from NC_073724.1 coordinate 22,958,148, forward strand.
CTTACTTATTTTAGACAATGAAAATGCATTCTGCTTTTTAAATAATATAGTGTGATTTTGTCTATCCAAACAAATTAAAAGATGCTGGAATTATTCTCTAGCACTCAAATGAACAAACATAGAAAAATGTCTTTCATACTGTTACATTCTCTCATCTCCTAAAAGAAAATGGTCTTATGCAAAATGATTATTCATAAGCCAAAGACTCCCTGCAACTTGGTACACTGCTGACTGTGCCCAGAAATTGTTTAGAAGCATGCTGACTGGCACAGAGAAAAACCGGTGTGAGACCCTACCATAAAAATTTAACAATATGTGCAATCAAGTTCCAGCTCCTAGGAATATTGCCTGACTCAATTTAATAGTAGAGATGTAGCTTTTGAAGTTAAAGTAGCCTGAGACTAAAATACTACATGCATAATTTATTCACTAAAAAGGTAAAAGAACTTGTCAGCACTGGTTTTCGAAGTCAAAAGCCTAATATTTTTTTCCCCATTTTTCTTTCCTTTGTTCCTTCCCTCTTTCTCTATGTTTTCCTCATCTTTCCATACTCCCTTGTTTCTTTCCCATCTTTCCTTGAAGTGAACAATTGAAATGGGGTAAGATTTTTTTCTCCCTGCTGAGGCCAGCTTCCATCCTGAAATGCCAGGAGCTTGTAAAGCATTTTAATTTTCAGCTTGTCAATCTGTAAAGGCCAAATGCCTAGAGTTAGCAAAAAACAGTATTACTCAGAGGGGTTGAGTGACGCCAGGATGTGGGGCTGGAAGCTGGAATCTGCTGAGGATTCTGTTATATACTATGTGAACTTGAATGACTGCAGACATATCTCTTTACGTGATTCCTGAACTATAAGGACCTGAACTGCACATGAACACTTCAGGTTACTTTTCAGTGTATAATTAATTAGGTGTCTCTATTTGCACATTAACCTCACCTTTTTTTTTTTTTTTTTTTTTTTGTCCTATTTTTAACACATGTAAACATGTGACTTTCACAAATGAGCAATCTGCAATACTACAGTTCTGGTGTTTTTTCATCATAAGGCTGTATAAAACAAGGACATCTTTACACTGTAGTTCTTTTGGTCCTGAAATTTATGCCTTAACTCAAGAAAATTTTGTCACTGAATGATTATTTATATTTTTTTAAATTATGTTAGATTTTTGAAAATGTGAGAGATAAGGAAGCAAAGTATAAGAACAGAAGAACAAATTATTGCCAGTTAGAATTTAAATGTTAGAATTCTATAATCAGCTCCAGCCAGCTGGTTTTCTGGAGCCTGCTTTCTCTCTGGCTGTCATGTCTGTTTCATAGAGCCTGTTTTATGTTTGCTCCTGTTGCTGCTCTGTTGGTTGACCAAATCGAAAGATAAATGAAGTATTAGAGGAAGCAAGAGCAGCTGAGCCACTGTCTTCATCAGACTGCTCAGGGACCATTGTCAGCTTTTGATAAGACTGCCACAGTCTGTGATTGCATCTTATAACTGTTTCTTAGTTACCACTCACAATCAAAGTCAGAATAGAGGGATTGTGGGAAAGCCAGATAATGACCTTGGAAAGTGTCTAGGAACAGAACTGGGAAATTATTTACAGCACTTGCCTTCAAGGGATAATTTGGCAATAGAACTACAAAGCAGGTTTGTGCAGGCAATGCTGAAATTAGTAATAGACATTTAAATATTAAAGCCCCCTAAAAATAACTGCAGATGGAATAAGGGAGAACAACCTCTGGGACCTATTTTCCACCTCGTCTGGCAACATACAGTTCTTCGTTTAATAACAAAAGACATCTTATTAAATTACATTAGGGTGAGTCTGTTGCTTAGTGCAGGTGTCAGGCTGGTAGTGTTGCTAATACCTACTATAGCCACACATGCTGCTATGAAAAGCAGCCAGAATTTCAGGACAAATGACATGCATGTACTATCTCCCAGTGTTCTGGGAGCATTTAATTAAAATTTCATATTTGTTAAAAATGCCTTCATATATCTCATAAAATTAATGTATGCATAGGCAGATGGACAAACATTCAGGGATCACCCCTCCCAATCTGTATTCAGGAATGAAAGGCAGCAAAGAATTGTGATGACAATTTGTCTCCTCAGACGCAAGGACTACTGTGCATGCAACAGATATGTCACTTTCTCATAATTTCAGACCATGCTTCTTTAGTTTATAATAAATTGATGTTTCAAGTGATAACAAGTATCTTTTAACATTGAAATGAAAAAAAAATCACCAATATAACTTATAAATAACACTAATAAATTGAATGTTCAGCACAAAGCTTTCCAATGTTCTATCTCGTACCACACTAAATGTCCTCATCCATAGTTTGTACATAAAAAATGTGAAAAAGTTTAATATACAAATAACCTGTTGGCTTTAACTTTTTCAAATATGCTACACTTCTCAAAAAGGAAAAAAAGAAAAACAACAACAAAAAACCCACACCCAACACTGGCCACCTAGTGTTTTAGTACAATTATACTGAGTTTACCAATACTTGCACCCTGTGTCATATCAGGTGATAGAGAAATTGCAACACAAGGCACTGAATCATAGAATCCTAGAATCATTTAGATTGGAAAAGAACTTTAAGATCATCAGATCTGATTGTTAATGCAGGAATGCCAAATCCATCACTAAACTATGTCCCTAAGCACTGTATCTACATGTTTTTTAATAATTTCCAGGGATGGTGATACCACCAGCTCCCTTGGCAGCCTGTTCCAATGCTTGATCACCCCTTCAGCAAAGTAATTGTTCCAAATATCCAATCTAAACCTCCTCTAGAATAACTTGAAGCCATTTCCTCTTGTCCTGTCACTTGTTAATCTGGAAGACCTACCCTGCTTTACCTATAATCTCCTTTCAGGTAGTTGTAGAGACTGGTAAAATACCCCCTGAGCCTCCTTTTCTCCAGACTAAACAACCCCAGTTCCCTCAGCTGTTCCTCATAACGCTTGGCTTGCGAGCCTATACCAGCTGATGTCCTTCTCTGGACACACTCCAGCACCTCAGTGTCTTGTAGTGAAGGGCCCAAAACTGAACAGAGTATTCAAGGTGCAGCCTCACCAGTGCCAAGTACAGGGGGACAATGACTTCCCTAGTCCTGCTGTTCACACTATTTTGGATACAGGTCAGGAAGCTATTGGCCTTTTTGGCCCCCTGGGCACACTGCTGGCTCATGTTCAGCTGGGCATCAACAAGCATGCCCACGTCTTTTCCACCAGGCATCTTTCCAGCCACTCTTCCCCAACCCTGCAGAGTTGCATGGGGTTGTTGTGATCCAAGTGTAGGACCCAGCACTTCTCCTTGTCGAACGTCATACAATTGGCCTCAGCCCATCGATCCAGCCTGTCCAGATCCCTTTTCAGAGCCTTCCTACCCTTAAACAGATCAACACTCCTGCCCGACTTGGTGTCATCTGCAAACTTAATTTGGGTGCACTCAATCCTGTCATCCAGATCATTGATAAATATATTAAACAGAACTGGCCCCAATACTGAGCCCTGGGCAACACCACTTGTGACTGGCCACCAACTGGATTTAACTGCATTTACCACCACTCTTTGGGCTCAGCCATCCAGCCAGCGTAGAGTACACCCATCCAAGCCATGAGTGGCCAGTTTCTTCAGGAGAATGCTGTGGGAAATGCTGTCAAAGGCTTTACTAAGTTCCAGGCAGACAACATCCACAACATTTCTATCATCTACTAAGCAGGTCATTTTGCCATAGAAGGGGATCAGGTTCATAAAGGAGGACCTGCCTTTCATAAAATCATGCTGGCTGGGCCTGGACCCCCAGTTGTCCTGCATGTGCTGCATTATGGCACTCAGGTTGATCTGCTCCATAACTTTCCCCAGCACTAAGGTCTGGCTGGCCAGCCTGTAGTTCCCTGGATCTTCCTTCCTGCAGTTATTGTAGATGGATATCACATAGGCTAATTCTCAGTCTTCTGTGACCTTTGTGGTTTTCTAGGACTGTTGATAAATACTGGAGAGTGGCTTCACAAGCTCCTCCACCAGCTCCCTCAGTACCTTTGGGTGGATCCCACCTGGCCACATAGACTTGTGCTTATCTAAGTGGAGCAGCAGGTCACTGACCACATCCACCTGGACTGTTGGGACTTCATTCTGCTACTCATCCCTGTCTTCCAGCTCAGGGGTCTAGCTGAGTACCCAGAGGGTAGCTGTTCTTACTATTAAAAACTGAGGCAAAGAAAACATTGAGTACTGATGCCAAAACGGCACAGAGTAACTGCTCAGAGATGAATTTTGTCTTTAAGCAGCAAAGGTATTTATTTCGTGCAACATTGGGGAGCTAGCCGATTCCCACTGGACAAACTAGCTCCAAAGTTTTTAGTAAAAAGTCAGGTAATTTATACAGTTTTCCTGAGAGGTTACAACATCTTTACATACATACTCATTTGATTTTGACACCTAATCGTTCCATTCACAATAGGTGGGATCTAGGTGGAGTAGACCTTTCAATTTTCTTTGTTCAATGATTTCTGGACTTGATGGTCTCCTTATCTCCTTCAGGTGCCCACTTTCTCTTTTCTAATTATTCCGAGTACATTCCTTTCTCAACACAAACAGAGCATCACCCAGAGCATTGTACCAAACTCATCCTGACTAATCTTTTTATTTTAAGACCTTATTCTGTTTCAGTACCTCAGCTTTTTCCTCAGCCTTTGTAGCAGTGTTCCCCACCACATCCAATAAAGGATGCAGATTATCCTTGACCCCTTTTATTTCTAATGTATTTGTAAAAACATTTTTGTTATCTTATATGGCAGCAGCCAGACTGAGTTCTAGCTGGGCTTTTGCCTCTCTAATCTTCACCCTGCATAACCTCACAACATCCCTGTAGTTCTCCAGAGTTGCCTGCCCCTTCTTCCAAAGATGGTAAACTTTACTTTATTCCCTGAGTCACAGCCAGAGCTCTCTGTTCAGTCAGGCTGGCCTTATTCCCTTCCAGCTCAGCTTTTGGCACATGGGGACAGCCTGCTCCTGTGCCTTTAAGACTTCCTTCTTGAAGAATGTCCAGGCTTTCTGGACTCCTTGGCCCTTCAGAACTATCTCCCAAGAGACTCTGTCAACCAGGCTTTTAAACTGGCCAAAGTCAGCCCTCCAGAAGTCCAACGTAGCAGTTCTGCTGACCCAGTCCTTACTTCTCCAAGGATTGAAACCTCTATCATCTCATGATCACTATGCCCAAGACATCCTGTGACCACCACATCACCCATCAGTCCTTCCCTGTTTGTAAACAGCAGGTCCAGCAGGGCATCTCCCCTGGTTGGCTCACTGACCGGCTGTGTCAGGCAGTTATCTTCCACACACTCCAGGAACCTCCTGGACTGTTTCCTCTCTGCTGTGTTGTTTTTCCAAAAGACATCTGGTAGATTGAAGTCCCCCACAAGTACAATCCTGAGACTTCTCCCAGCTGCTTGTAGATTGTCTCATCTGCCTCCTCATCCTGGTTGGGTGGTCTATAACAGACTCCTACCAGGGTATCCACCTTGTTGGCCCTCCCCCTGATTCTTACCCATAAACTCTCAACCGTATTGTCACCATCTTTAAGCTCTAGGCAATTGAAATTCTCCCTGGCACACAAAGCTGCCCCACCACCTCGTCTTGGTCTCTCCATTCTGAAGAGTTTGTAGCCAACCATTGCAGCACTCCAGTCATGCAAGTTATCTCACCATGTTTCCATGATGGTGATTATGTCATAGTCTTCCTGTTGCATGATGGCTTCCAGCTCCTCCTGTTTGTCGTCCATGCTTCTGGCATTGGCATAGATGCACTTCAGCTGTACTATTGATCTTGCATCCAACAGTGGCATGCCACCCCTAGGCTCATCTCAGATGATCTTGGTTTTATTCTGTCCCCCCTTAAAATCTAGTTTAAAGCTTTGTCAATAAGCCCTGCTAACTCCTGACCTAGAATCCTTTCCTTCTTAGAGACAGGTGAACATCAGTTGCCAGCAAGACTGGTGCTGTGTAAATTAACTCATTGTCAAAAAACCCCCAAAATTTAGCTATTCATACCAGGCCTGGAACCAGGTATTTATCTGTGTGATCTTCTGATTACACAGTCCATCATTCCCTGAAACTGGCAGGATAGAAAAAAGCATTACTTGTGCTGATCCCTCAACCAGTCACCCCAAGGCCCTGAGGTCTTTCTTGATTGCCCTCAGACTGGTTGTCCTTTGGACATCATCACTGCCCACTTGAAAGACCAGTAATGGGTAGTAATCAGAGGGATGTACAAGAATCTGAAACTGAGACAAATAAAAGGTGCCATGATGTGCACATACTGTAAAAGTACGTTCTGTTCATATTTAAACTTTGCCACAGACTGTGAAGATACTAGAAGAAGATCATCAAATTCCTGTAAGAAAATGCTCTTTTAAGTATGGCTATAAGAATCATATGCTTCTGTCAGGATTCATAGCAGCTTTACTAACCTTGCTGCGAAATGCTTTGCAGTTTGTGGCTGGGGGACTCTGGCTCGAATGAGGTAAAAATTCTCTGAAAGAAACTTAAGTACCTTTTTCATTAATCTTCATACTTTAACCTAATCTCTGTTCAGGCAAATAAACCAAAAGGGTATAAAGAGTAAGCTACATCTGAAACAGTAAAAAATTGCTATTTCTGTCTACTGAAACCTATCTTTACCAGGATTTTCAAGTGAAAGTGCTTTTCTCTTAGGTTCTTTTTTTGTTCATCATCATGAAGAACTTCTGATTTTAACCAGGACAGGTCATTCAACAAGCACACCATCTCTGAGGTCATCAAAGACTACACTTACTATAGGTGTTCCTTTTTTCTCCTTGTTCATCTTCCTATGGACCAGTTGTGATCTGTAATAATTTTCTCATTAGCTGTAATTGCTCAAAGAGTTTCTAATATACCTAAGACAGAGTGAGAGGATTTATTATCATACTGGGTCACCTCATGCGTGCTGCTGTTTATTCACATGGTGAGACTATCTTCCTGGATGTAATCCAGTATCTCATCATATTCTCTGTCTACAAAGCAGACTGCATAGAATAGTTGTATGTAATGGATGTTGGAGAACACAAAGAGGAAAGGCTGTGCTATTACACAGGCTTCTTATCCCTGTGTTTTCATGTGTCATTAACACAACACACTTTTCTCTTCCTTCTCCCAAATATTTCCATTGGTAGTGTCACTGAGTTAGACTCCAGTGTTTCTTGAAGGAAGTTATTTCTGCTCTTCTCTGCACAGCTTCTGACTAGGACCCAGGAGGATACTCAGCTGGTGTGGTGAACATCACAAAGTGCTTCAGTGCCAGTCCATGGCTTTCAAACATATAACTGCTACTGAGAATTGCTGAAAATCAGAATTGGGTTCCCTGAAAATCATAATACTGTCCTATAATAAGATATTTCTTCAACAACCATAGCTATTCATTATTTCTTTCTGTATTTTGTAGTCTTCAGGTTAAATCTGTTCAAATATCTTTCTTCTCCCCAGCCTGAAGGGGAAAATACTAAACTACTGTAAACTAACACCATTTTACTGATTTCAGTAATATTTCCACAATTAATACTGGGTACTTTTAAAAACAAAACCATGACACTCTGCTGTACATAGGACATAAAGATTCTCATCTAGATAAAAAACCTCCAAAACAAAATGAAACAAAATACAGCAAAAAATGGGACCTTAGGGAACCCCAAGGCTCACATTAATCATAAGGTTTGTCTACCCTGCACAACCTTCATTCAACTTTGCCATGTCAAACTCGGCTAGTAATTTCATGTTTATATGGTGGGATTATGAATATGGTCATTCATGTGTGAATATCAGGGATTCAGATGAATTAAAAGCTCTTCTACAAACATTCATACAACACAACAGCCGTACAAATGTCCATGATGAAATTCAGATTGAAAAGAGTACAAGGGTAGAGCTTAATTTCACAGCTCATTGAAGTCTTTGAGAGCTTTTAAAGTGAAACCAATGGGTTTGTTCAGAGAATGAAGTATTATACAAGAGTACCTAAATATGTCCCAAAGGCTGTAGAACTTTACTCACATTAGAATGATAAGTAGATAGACGTGACTTAGATTTGTAGAACAGCTAAGTGAGGTTATGGTCATGAGCAAGTTATCCTGAGATAACAAATTATGATATATTAGCTACCCCACAGTAATCGCCTTTTTGAACATACTTGTCCTGAAGTAAACAAAGGGCTATATGATGTGGTATGTGCTTTAAGTAAAATCAGGGTAAACTTGTTCTAGAATGGTCAGAACGAAAATATGCTACTCACATGTACCTATTTCAGCTGTCCCAAATGACAGCTTCTTGAATCTTGAAGTCATGTTTTGAGATTTTTGGATTCTTGATATTTACAGTTCAGTAACATCGCATACCTAGATCAAATTTACCATTATTGAGATCGAGGATGAAGAAAGCACCTGGAGAAATTATGCAGCTGTGATTCAAGCTTTTATAAACCACTGAAGAATTTAAAAATCTAGCCAGCATTTGGCTAACAAAGTGGAAGAAAGAAATAGAACAAAGGCAGCATGCACATTCATTTAGCTATATATAGGTACTGTGTTATAAATCAAGAGCAGCAGAACTCACCAGTCCCATGTGTTATTATCACCTTTTTATTTTTTCTCGAAGTTCAGCCTCGACAACTGCAGAAGTCAGTTTTTTTCAGAAAGCAATAATTAGAAAAGTGTTTTATGTTATAGCAACATTAATATAGGACTTTTAAAATTAGTGTGTTATTTGCATGGTTTTACAGTGTTAATGTCAATTTTTGTTATACCTGTCCTGTTTCTGTTCTAGAAATCTACTGAATAGGTGCCTATGGGGTGTCACTGATCTTTCAAATATACATTAGAATACTGGGGGGGGGGGGGGGCGGGCGGGGAATAAATTTCAATAGCAAGTTATGTTTACCATCCCTTGTTGAAATTACTTCTTTCTATTAAAGAATCCTTGAATAAGAACATGGCTGGTAAATTATTCTCTTGTACAGGTTTCAGTACCAGTTCATAATCTCATTGTCAGACTCGACAATGTGTTTTATACCAAAAAAGCCTTACATAGGAAATATTTCTACACACATGTATATATACATGTACAGTATACATGCTGAAGAGGTACAATCCTGCTCATATTTAAATCTATTTTTATATACAGCATTTGTCAAAAATGGTATGTGCTTATTATATGACATTTATACCACCAGATTTGGTTGTATCCATCTTCTTTTAACAGTAAGGCATCATTTTGAGATTAGTTATGTGTTCATACTAGTGGAAGCCACTCACATGTAATTTGCAAAAACCATGCCTCTAACAGTCCTACTTTATTAAAAAATCCTGCTTTGTTGTATTAATAGCTTGTGCAGACAGGTGTTTTTAAAGTCCTTGTTAAGTTGCAAATAGAATACTACTTGTGAGTAAATTCCTTCAGCGTTAATTTATCCTCTGTGAAGAAGTGAAATAATTGACAAAAATGTGACCTATTACATTATGTTCTGTGATCTGGCTAAAGAAAAGAGATTTATTAATTTCTTTAGTGTTCCAGCAGATCATGGTTATATAATCAGATTACACAATTGGTACTGTCTTTGTGAACCATTTTTTCTAATTAAGTGTAGCTATATGTAAGCAAAAAGGTATTTTTGATTTATTTTATTTTCAAATATGCTTTTATCAAACCTAAGGAAACTTAAAATGAAAATTGAGATTAAAAAATGAGTATTAGAGAAGACAGTAAGACAGGCTGGTCACCATTTCAATTCCACATTTTTCAGTGGAGTTGCAATATTCCACTAAGACCCACTATGTCTATAACAATAACAAAATGGGATAAGGACAATCCTTTTAGAATTACAGGGAGAAAAAAAACAACACAAAAAAAAAAACACAAGAAGGAAACATACCCACACCCCCTTTCCCAAATGCAATTAGTATTGGTTGCAAATTATTAGTCAAAAGTAATTAAACCTTACTTGGCAGGTGCATCTTGGTATTCAGGAAACAGCTCAAACTAGAAGGAATTTTAGTGAATAAAGGAACAGCTGGTTTGTTGACATATATGAACACTTTAGATCCAGCTTTACACAAAACAATACTTGTTATGCTAAGCTATTCTTGGTAAGATATAAGAAACTTTTTTTCTGAGATTTCATCTGTAAACTGAAAGCTAAGTCAAGAACTTAGATTAAGTGCTTGAGGAACATAAAAGCTTAGCTGTAAGCTAAGTCAAAAAACTGGAAATGTCAATAGTGTAAAAATGTTGGAAGTGTTAATTGCTAATAAGTAAACAGCCAATGTGGTATCTCTGTGAAAAGGATAAATACAGTACTAGTATATTTCAAGTCAAGTTTTTCCAGGAAAATCTAAGAATTGATGCCCCAGCAGTGAGAAAAGGATGTGGCAAACTGACTTTGTTAAGTAGGTAAGTGCACAGTGTACAGGAACCTAAAAGCCATAAAGGTTGGTCATTGTACACTGACCACTTTTCTCCAGCCATATTTCATGCCAGAAAGGTTATTTGATCAATGAAAAACAAAAACAAAAAAAAAAAAAAAAAAAAAAAAAAAAGAGGAAAATATCTCAGATATTTTCTCCCATGGCAAAGGTAAAGAAAATATGCTAACCTATACATGCTCATGGGACAGATAGATTCTGTAAGCAGTCAAATGTCAATCAACATAGGAAAGTATGAAACAGATGGAGGGTCTTGAACAAAATTTAAGTGCTACATCAAATTGCTGTGAACCTGACACTTTGCTGTGGGGACATTAAAGAGTAAGTCCTTCTTTTTAAGCGTATTCCCTGGATATACTGATAGAAATGTAAGAGAATTGATGTGTACTGTCACGTGTGCATCAAAAGAAAACCTGATCAAAATACCTTTCCTAAGTCAAAATCTTTTATGTGCATTTCCTCTGTGAATTTGTGTTGTTATACTCCATTTTTTTTTTTTTGTAGGCAGAGAGGGAGAACACCTTATATGCACGTGTATGTGTATGTATACAGAATATGCGTTAGTATATATATATGCACATATATATACAAAGCCAAACTTTTAGGACAACTGAAATCTCAACAGTCTAGTTCAAGAATCATTACTAGTTTAGACCTTATTTCTACAGAAAACCAAAGAAAGAATAATCTAACACAGAATACTTCTACACAGAAGTCTCAGTAATACTAATAGTATAATTAAATATGTATCAAACACAACTCTTTAATTTCTATCCCTTTTCCTAGTTTTATGCTGATCCTTTCCATGTTCCTCTGGCTCCTTGTGTTTCAATCTGGTGGTGGGGTAGGAGCAATGAGCATTTTACAAAGCATTATTGGTATCTGGAGTCCTTCACTGGGAGGAATATGATATTTATGTCAATGGTTTTTTTCTTCCTCATTATAGGAGACATTTTCAGAGTCTTTTTCTGTGTTTGTTTTGTTGGTTTTTTTAACACACATTTGCATACATTTTCCACTTATCTGCATCTCCTTGTTACATCTAAATGTATGTTAGATACTATTCTTTCATTTCATTTGCTACCCAAAACAGGGTTTGGCACACCTCCAGGTCTGCATTTCTTTGGCTGATGATCATCAGTGATTTGCTCACAGTCTGTGGTCCCCAAGTCCAAGCCTGTGCCTCATCTTTAATCCTCCAATGCAGGTACCTCTCTATGCTCTGTGCTGTGCCTCTGCTATCATACTAGGCATGATTTTTTCTGCACTGCATCAGTGCATTAGAGTTGTAAGTCTTACTCTACATAGAAAAGCTGCTTATTACAGCTATCTATGTAACACTATAGTTGTACCACATAAAGACAACTAAAGTAAAACAAATGAGCCATAGACACCTGGTCAAATAGAGAAAGTGCTGTTACAGTTAAATCAAGGCTGCAGGCAGGTCAAGAAAAGTTCAGACAGGGAAAGTGACAAATCTCAGTCCTGAGGTTTTGCAAATTCAGTACAACACATGTTGCTTGCAATGATAGTACTGTATTACTGGGCCACATGGTGACAGTGTCTTGCATTTTTATCACTAAAGAAGGCGGCTGATTACAGTGATGGGTAAATATTGAACTGTAGTACAGATAATGAGAAAACAGTATGTTCTCAATTTAGGAGTAATCTGATACCAGATAACTCATATAGACTGACAATTGCCATGTGTCATGCCTCTGAAAGGCCAAGATTTTGTTAGAAGCATTATCTGTACAAAGCAGCTATCTGTGAAGTTCTCCTTGCGTTATCCATGGAAGGAGCAAAGAGGAGCTAGGGAGAATTCCTGAGCAGCATCAGCACCTCTGTGTGAAGGGTGATTCACATGGATTATTTCACAGGGCTGGAGAGGGAGAAGAGAGGTATCTTCTTGGCTTTTAAGAAAATATTGCCCAGGGCTAAGGAGTTTAAATACAGAATTTGACAGTGTCAGGCCCTAGACTAGTGATGCCTCAGGCTTAGTTATATATGGGAATTATACACAGACAGTAATGCCAACACAACCCCCATTTGTTGCTGTTGTGATGCTGGAAAACAAAGTTGTTTGTTCAAGGTCAATATCCTGTGTTCACATGAATATAAGAAAAGGGAAAACACTTGATGGTAAAATCATATTTATCCAGTAAGATATTAATGTATAATTTGTAATGTATTCCAAAAGAAATACATCCCTTAAAGCTTACATACCACTAAAGATCTGTAGTGACAGTAAGTAAAATATATATAAGCCTGTTTAAACAACACTAAATACTTGGGGGTTTGTATTTATAGAGATTATTTTCTCCCTTCAAACTATTTGTTACATTTGACAACTTGTGCAGTTGTTCATCAGATTTCTCTGAACTCTGGAACAAGTGGAGAGCTCTTATGTGAACAAGCTATAATGGGATGGCAGTAAGTGCTCTGTCCCTGGGGCTGGCTATGAATCACACACGCAACTTTAGAATATGTTGGCAAATATTTGTAAGACAACACACAACAACATTCTTAAAGAAGAGGAACATGAAACAATTTTCCCAGAACTTGAGAGACATAATAAATAGAACAGAGTGTGTTGTTATAAACCTACCACTAACAGTTAATATAGCCACAGTTTGGTCCTATCACATGACTAAGCATGAAGAGCCTGTAATTTCAGATGAATTTATAAACTGACAAACTACCATCCTTAGGTTAACACAGCACTGAAAGCTAACTAGGTATAGAGAGAGGAGATGAGAGGGAGAATAACTGTCAGAAAACAGAGACTATTATGGACTAAAGTAGAAATAGCAATGGAAAAGGAGAAATTTAGACACGATAACATCTATAGGGTAATGATAAGGCAAGCTGAGGCTTAGAGGAAGGAAATAGGAAAATATTCACAAATACCCATAGGTTTTTGGACTATCACAGTATTGTCTTTGTTGTCAGGGGGGGAAATATTGCAGAAGCATTCTGGTTTTAAGAACTAAAGGATTGTTGTACTCTGTGTGCCTACCCCTAACATCTGTTTTCTTTTTTCGAGAGTAGAGATGTTTATAAATATGCATTGCAGAAAACTATTTACTCATTCTTTGGAAATAAGAGATTTTGGGTAACCCCCCTCATATGTATAAAGTAATAAATGCATATCATGCATAGGTAGATAAATAGATGCACTGGTAGGTAGAAGTAAGTACAACTTTAAAATTATCATCATACAAAATATCAAACATTCATGCATCGCAAATATGCAGAATTTTTTCCCTATTAATTAGAGATATCTGTCCACACACAAATGCCATACACATCTAAGAACCCAGAGGGAGGCAAAAGATGTTCTAATTACAGTCATACCTGAAATTACTGTTTCAGATCACTCTAGAGAGAACTGGCACATCTTGGTATGTTGCTGTTAAAAGGGCTTTTCCCAGCCAGTCTCTAAGGTCTGTGAAATAAACTCGGCTCTGTGTTCATAACCTATCATGCTTATTATGACATATAAAGTACAAAAATGCACTACCCTCAGAAGTAGATTTTCACTGCTAAAAAGAGTAATTTTGGGGAGGGGGTATGTGGAGGCGGGTGGTGTGAGGAGCTGTTAGCCAGCACCGTGGGCACAGATTAATGCAGAAATATTGGAATTTTGTTTCTAGTGAATATATTTAAGTCCCTGAGGTCATGAATAGCGCAGTGAGCTTGAAAGTGATATGAACAAAGCTGTAAACAAAATGTCACACTGCTTTTTATTAGAGGTTTCCTGCTTATTTCCACTAGCTCCTATTAAATTTAGAGAGAAAACATTGATTTTGCTGGAAGTGATTAAATCTAAGACTGAATGCAAATATTTTGCAACCATATTATTTACGTATTAAAATGAACTTTAAAAAGCCAAGCCAGGTACTTAACATTCTATCAAGAGCATCTGCCACACATTTCGCCTCAGTAAGGCATGCTGAATGCCTATAGTGCAAGACCAAAACTGGATTTACACATATACTTGCCAGAGGGAAAACACCTCTTTGGAAACAGGAACAGTCTCCAGTTCCAGGATTTCAGCTTTTCTTGTAAGACATGTCCAGAGAGCAAATCTGAAAAACTCATTTGCAAGTGAATTTTAAGTCACATTTAAAAGTTGACTATAAAATGTACAAGAAATTACTTCTCTTGTATTTACTTCGGGTATGGACACATTTATATTATGTGATATAAGTACTGTGCAGTAATTCTGTACTTTGTCCAAAAGGTAAACACTCAGAAAATGAAAGGAAAAAAAGAAGACAAAGGAAAGAAGTTTTGTTATGTAATTAACAGACAAAAATAAAAATTAAAATATTTTTTTAAAGATCCTATTTGCGTAGCTTTATAATATAAGAAGGATTGAAAGGTAAGGGTCAAGAATCTTTATTTATGTTTTTTATGCTTGTTCTGAACTGACCAAGAAAATCTGTAGTTAAATACCTACTAGATAAAATAAATTTAAGGTTTGGTTAAAGCAAAATTATATCTGAGTTTATTAACAGTTGAAAATGTAAGTGCTGGTCTCCTAAATCAGACATATACATGAAAAAATATATTTATCAGAGAATTTATAAGTGCATACTACTTAGGAAATTTTGTATTAGGAACTACGCAAAGTTCACAGTTAACACAGTAAGGATCTGAAATGTAATTGTGTCTTCTGAGAATTTAATCACTGATTAAATATATTTGAATGAAGGTCTAAGAAAGCTTCCTACTCTGAACATTCTTATTTTAGATGATTTTTCTTCTTTTGGTTTAATTCAATAACAAGTGGTGATGCTGCTGTTATTCTTTTGATCTCAAGATAAAAATAACTTTTCATCATTGCTTGTTTGCTTTTAAAGAAAAAATCAAATAATAGAGTGATAGGGAGCAATGCTGAATTGCAGCACATTGATAACATTTAAAATATTTTTGTTGCTATTCTTCATATTTTACATACTATTACAGAAGGAACAGAAGCAACATCATTAAAAAGACAAAATCAGAGGTCCACTGAAGTTGAACGAAATCTGAACAGACTTCAGTGTATGAAATAGGAATGTTTCAGAGAAGGCTTACAGCAGATTTTGCTTGTGCATTTTCAATGATTTAGACAGAACAGGGCTGAGGGGAATCTGAGAACAGAACAAAGAAATAGACATGCAGGAATAAAGCCCACAAGAACTGTGAACTTTGATTTTATGTGGGTTATGACAGGGAGGGGTGGTTTCAGGGTGATAAGGCATTTAGGTTTTCTAGGGTTTTTTATGGTTGATTTTTGCTTACTTGTTTGTTTTTTGCTTTGGGATCAGTTTTCCTAGGTTCAAAATGCTTTCAAGAATATAACAGGTGTGTGTTCCACTGATTAACAATATTATTACTGATAGAATTCGGAATTTTAATGATAAGCTACACAGTAGAAAGTAGCGTAAGCTGTAGTAATCAGAATTCTCTGTTGCACAATATTACCTTATTGTATTGCATGAGTTAAACTGTCAGTATACCTACTCATAAGGTAGACAGCTACTATAGAGTTCTAGCACCTTCCCAGCATACAAACATTACAACGTTTAGTATGCACAGTGGCAGGTAAGTAAAAGCATGGGTAGAAAACCTTTACAGCCTTCTGGCTGGCTGAATATTTCATATTTCCTGCAATCATAGACCCTGAATGTAAGTTTTAGGCAGTTTATTTCTGTACTATGCTCTTAATTGTTGATTATGTGTTTATATTCTGTTGTTTGTTACCAAAAGTTTGTATTCAGAAAACTGTTTTGTCAAAAGAGGTTTTCTAGAAATAGACAGTTACTTAAGTTTAATTATTGAACAGGACCGGTGCTAATGCCTCAATTTCATATTTAAACAGAGATATAATAAAAAAAATCAGTTAATAAAAATAGTGTAAAAGGTATTCTCAATATTTAGCAATTTCTATTACTTTATCTTGCATCTCATGAGTTCACGTCAAACTTTGAATCAAAATCAGTAGAAAATCTCCCAGCAAGATTCAGTTCAAACTGAAATGCATCAGCTACATGGGAGATGGAGATTTATAGAAACCTGCTTCGATTTCACTGAAAACTTAACAATCTCTTAGCATATATGAATTGAGTTGAAGTTCATAACACACACACACATCTGTGGTGGATTGACATAGAGTGGATGGCAAGTGCCCACCAAGGCACTGCAACACTCCCCTTCTCAGCAGGATGGAGAGGGGAGAGAAATAAGATAGGAAAAAACCTCATGAGTCAAAATAAAGAAAGTTTAACAAAGCAAAAGCAAAGGCCACATTCAGAAGCACAGGAAAATAAAAGCTGCTATACTCTACTTCCCAGCGGCAGGCGATGGCCAGCCACTTCCCAGGAAGTAGGCTTTCAGTTTTCCAGTTGCTCCAGAATAAAAAATGTCATAATGAATGCCCCCCTCCTCCTTTCTCTTAGCTTTATGGCTGAGCAGATGTCATGTGGGATAGAATATCTCTCTGGCCAGTTTGGGTCAACTATTCTGGCTATGTTGCCTCCCAAGCATGCTGGTAGTGGGAATGTTGGAGAGACAGCCTTGACACTGTGCAAGCGCTGCTCAGCAGAAGCCAAAACACTGGTGTGTTATCAACACCCTTCTAGCTACTGATACAGAGCACAGCACCATGAGGGCTGCTATGGGGAACATTAACTCCATCTCAACCAGACCAAAATATAAGATCATAGCAACTATTTGAATCCTATGGGCAGATCAAACAAAATCAGTTTTGGTACACTTTGACTTACAATGGAGGACCAGAACATGCTGATTGATACAGAATGCAAAGAAGTAATAAAGGAACTTAAATGTCTTTCAAATATGTTTCAGTGTTTCTCACTATCAGATTATTTTTATATAGATATATACATATAATATGTACATACATACTTGTATACTACACATGCTTATCCTTTTTTTCCAGAAATAAAAAAAAAATGGAAATTTGCTAATTCCTAAGTATTTGGAGTCTACCCTTGACTTTGTCTCATTTTGAAATGCATATTACATCTGTGGGATGACCAGAAGAGTTTACTAATATTATTGATATGTTTTAGTCTCTGACCTCTTACAATAAAGATACTAAGTTACTCCCCTGTAGGATTCAGAATATAGGTAACACAGAGAACTCATAAGTAAAAAGAGGTGCCTGATGAAGAAGTTGAATGTGCAGCACGTTTTCCTCTAGTGCTCAGGCTGCCATACAAGAAGCTTTGTCACAGTCCTTTGCAGCAAACCTTACGAGATCAGGAAGGAATGAATCTGCTTCATGCTTATTCACTATCTTTTCCAGCAGTGCCTTAGAGCTGTTAGATCACTGTATGAGCAAAGAATACTGTCTGTATGGACCTAGATTACAGAACCGAGCACAGAAAGCATCTCGTGCAGAACTACCTAAGTTACTTGGTGAAAGCCTAAAGAAAGCAGTAAAAGTTTACTGTAAGAATGAAATACAGGGAGTAGGGAAAAATAAAGTTTCTTGTGGTGGGTATTTAATGTCATAATTTCTATGTAAATGTATCTTACAAAATAAAAATACATATATTCTGTTAGGAAAGAAGAGGGGAATAAGTTTGGTCTCAATTCATTGCATCATGGAGGACAAAATGTTAAAAACTTTTCATATCCATTAATATCATATGAGTGAGAATAAGGCTGTAGCCTTTTTTTTTTCTCTTTGATGATGAATCCTGGCATTAGAAGAAAGCTGATTTGTATATCAATGTCTCCTGAAATATAGACATTGTTTTCGAACTCCTGATTACTCAACAAAGATTGCATCTCAAGATGTGCAGATATTTGGTAATGGGAAACCAGCAGAAGCAATCTTTTCATTTGTAGACCTATTACGTGACTGCCATCTTAGAGTGACAAAATTGGTGAGATCCAACTGTATATAAATATAGAAAGAAGCATTTAACTTCCAGTTACCTCAAGTAAATACCAGGTTAAGGTACCAAATGACACCAGTCAGCTGTTAATGTCCAAAAGCTGAAAAGAAAAGCAAGAAAAGGGAGGGGAAGAGAAGAGAGGGGAGGGGAGGAGAACTAACATCAGAAAATCTGTGGACATAAAAACCTACATGGAAGATAAGCATGCAGCCTTGATACAGTGCTGATTCGTAAGCATTATCAAATCTCTTAACAGTTAAAGTTCATATATCTGCTCAAATCTGTTAACAGTTGAAGTTAAGATATCTGCTCTAAAGTCTGAATGTGGTTTGCCAGCTAGAATATTTAACAGCTGTTATCTTCATTATGATTACTTACAACCTTTTTTATTTTGAAAGCCATATTTATATGGCTTCATTTAATTCTGTCAATAACAAGAAATTGATCTAAGTAGTTAATTTATGAATACATATCAATGCATTGAATTTTCCAGAAATTAGAAATTTGAATGACCTGGTTTAAATTTTCAGAAATTTTAATTCTGTAATGTTTATTATCATGATTGTTCTTCTACTGTCATAGCAACTCATAGATTGTGATAGTAATGCTCTGTGGTACTAGCATTATTAACAATAGCTCTGTAGCATTCAAGACCCACAAGAACCATGGCTGATCTATGTAGTTCTGTGACATATTACCTTTGGTTTGGTTTAGTGCTAGCAGTAAACACTCTGTATCAATGTATTGGGTCTGGCTGAGCCCCATAGCAGCCCTCATAGTGGCGTGCTTTATTGGTAACTAAAAAGGTGATGATAACACACCAGTGTTTTGACTACTGCTGAGCAGCACTTGCACAGAATCAAGGCTGTCTCTCCAAACTCACCACCAACAACACCAACACACTGGGGGGTGGGCAAGGTCTTAGGAGGGGGCATGGCCAGAACAGCTGACCCAAAGTGACCAGCAGGATATTCCATAGCATATGATGCCTTCTCAGATAGAAAAGCTAAGGAAAAGGGGGGGGTGGGGGGGGGGGGGGGGGGGTGGCATTCGTTATTTGCAATGTTTGTCTTCCAGAGAAACCACTACGTATAATGAAGCCCTGCTTCCCAGGAAATGACCAAACATTGCCTGCTGATGGGATATAGAGAATAACATATGTTGTTTTCCTGTGTTTCCTTACATGTGACTTTTGCTTTTGCTTCATTAAACTACCTTTATCTTGTCTCATGTTTTGGTTGGTTTTTTTTTTCTCCATCTTATTTCTCTCCCCTCTCCATACTGCTGAGGTGGGGAGTGATAGAGTGGCTTGGTGGGCACCTGTTGTTCAGCCAGGGTTAAGCCACCACAGAAAGCATACAACAGACTGCTTTCACAGTCAATCAGCACTACAGTTCTGACAAATTCTGAAACATTATAGATACAGTATTTAAGGATAATGTAAAAAAAAAAAGGTATAAAGTCAAATATGAATGAGGTAATTCAAGATTGTGATCTGCAATGGCTATGTGATATTACATTCCCTTCACTGCATCTTCAAATTTTGAAAAACCTGAGACCATGCCATTCCTGAGTGAGGAATGAACCAAACCCTCCACTTTAGAACACATAAAAACTCACCAGTGATTTTGTGTGGTGAAAACAAACTACCTTACGTTTGTCTGAATTCAGCACTGAAAATTACTCTGTGGTTAGGGTGGCCAGTTCTCCTTCAGAGAACAACTTTGTGGGGGTTATTTTTATTTAATTTAATTTAATTTTTTTATTTTTTGGGTTTTTTTGTCCTAACATCTCAACACTTCATTCTCTTTCTCCAAATGTATGTTCTCAGGGAATAGTAGGCTTGTCTGAGTGAATAATTCAGAACAAGCCATCTGATATACTCCACGTATAGTTGGCAAGCAGCTAACAAAGGAGCCAGTTTGCAGCCTCACACTAACAAGAGTTTCCCCTGTGGTAGGACAGTAGTTTCTAAGTCATTAAGAGCTTGATTCTACCGTTTTCTGAGCTATATAAAGTGGGCAGAATAAAATACTACATGGATCACAACCTTTGTAATGAATGTGGACAGAGTAAGACAGAATTGGGTGCTCAGATAAGGCATGAGTGGAAGTTCCGTTTGGGACTCACAATAAAATAACAATTTTAACTAGGAAAATTAAAGACATTTGTTTGTTTATTTGTGGTGGGTTGACCTTGGTTGGACACCAGGTGCTCACCAAAGCCAGTCTATCACTGCCCTCCTTGGCTGGACAGGGGAGAAAAAATATAATGAAAAGTTCACGGATCGAGATAAGGCCAGGAAGAGATTTCTCAGCAGCTACCATCACAGGCAAAACAGACTTGACTGGGAGAAAAAATAATTTATTACAAATAAAATCAGAGTTGGATAACTGGAAATAAACCCAAATCTTAAAAACGCCTTTCCCCCACGCCTTCCTTCTTCCAAGCTTAACTTTACCTCTGAATTATCTACCTCCTCCCCACCAGCAGAGCAGGAGGACAGGCAATGGGGGCTGCCACCAGTCCATCACATGCTGTCTTTGCTGCTCCTTCCTCCTCATGGGGAGGGCTGCTCACACTCTGCCCTGCTCCAGCCTGGGGTCCCTCCCACAGGAGATAGTTCTCCATTAACTTCTCCAAGGGGAGTCCTTCACCATAGCGAAGAAAGAGGTAGGAATCGATTAAGGACTTCCCATCTTTGTTTCCTCTGACTCTACCATTTATTGCTTTATATGACAGCATTATTGGCTCAATTATTGTAGAGCTTACTCTTTGAGATGTCTCTATTTGTGTGTCTAACAAGTTATTTAAAAAAACAACAATATGTGAAAAATACATAGGGGAGATCCCTAGTAAACTGTTCTGTCTTTCATTATTCCCTGCTCATCTTGTCAGACCTCATAATATACTGTATGAGGTGAAATATCAGAATATATCTCTTGCTACAAATTCTCAGGGGAAAAAAAGTATTTTGCTTGAAAGATTTTTTTAAATTATTACTTATTACATACATTTATAATTTGGGTGAGAATTTGTCTATCTTAAATATTATAAAATACCTTTTTTTGCCCTGTTGCATCAAAATCAGTGCAAAAAAATATCTGTATATCACTGAAGTACCACTTATTTATAGATGTTCTCCGGAATTTTCTGTTACATACTTTAGTGACAATATATTAACTATAGAGAGGTTATTATTTGCTTACTGGTGTGAGCCTAAATATGTCGAACTGTCAAACCCCTTCATTTTTAAATTCTATACCTGTTTCTTTTAATCAGATAGTCAATTTTGATTTTTTTTTATTGCAATATAAAATGTGAACTTCAATTTTCCTTTAAATAACTTCTTTCTTCCATCTCTGTGAATTGCATGTCATATAAAAGATTACTTGTACTATTCTCATGACAAATCTGAAGTCAAGTAATTAGTAGTTTTGTGGTTTGTGATTTGAATGAGAAGCCATCTACAATCTCTCAAATCTTTGGATGTCATAGTGAGAGTACCTGAGTTTCTAAAATTAAGTTTCTCTGGTACTGTCTTTGTTGAATAACTAACTACTGTAGCCAAATACAGACAGGGTTGGTTAATCAGCTTTTTCTATTTACATCTCTACAAACTGTATCACCACTACGTCCTTAATGTTTTGGCAGATACTAAAGTATTATGTACTTCTCAGAAATCTATTAGCACTCGCATTCTGTAACAAATTATGACTCCCCTTGGGTGTCAGACTCATAAGGTTCTTTCATATAATATGGAGACCTACAAAATATAAAGGTCAAGAAATCTGACTCTACCTATGTAGCTGTTATAATGAATTCTGAACAATTAATTCAAGTTAGATTCCTTTATGTAGCCAGTAAGATCTGAACTGATGCAGCTAAAACTACTCTGTTTCTTTCTGTCCCTTTTTTATTTATTTATTTTCGGTTTTTTTTCCCCTCATCCTCCCCCCAATTCAATTATACTAAGAATTATAATTCATACTAGTCCTCAGGCAGTTGTCTTAGTTTAATATTGGTTCCAAAATCTCAGCGCTCACAAGGTAGCTTTCTATTAAGATTTAAATAAATGATTCAACAAGGAATGACTATCATTCCAATTATATCAAAATTACAAGTAACATAGCAGGGCCATAAGAAAGTGTTTAAGCTTATGGATTTTGATAAATAAACACAATTTTCCAGGGCAGCAGCCAAAAGCCATATCATTGAATCAATGCAATTACTATCTTAGCTGATGAGAGTTTTATTATCAGGAAAGCTGTGTATCAGATGAAATTGTGCTTGTTGGAAATATATTTCTTTAAGGGGTACATATATATAAATATATTTTTGAAGCACTCTGAGGAATAGGAGTAATATTCCTTAAATAAAAGTAAAAAAAGCCCAATGGTTTGTGTTCTAAGACTGAGGTTTATTAAGTTGAAAAGAAAGATTAATTCTTGCAAACCCTTGATGAAATATGGAAGCACCCTACTGTACCCAGTTTGGGGAATTGTGAAGGTAAAATCGTTGTCCTTTACTTTCTTACAGTATTGCAACCCTTAACATAACAAAAATTAGTTCAGTTGTAATTGATTGAGTATTGATATATACACGTAGTATGTGTATATTGTTATATAACACATTATCTCATATATATCATATGCATTATGGACAATGTGTTATGTATAATATATAATATATGATAGTATGTCTTTTTCAGAGAAATATCAGGGAGAGATATATACTGGTTTCTCTGGCACTGTAAATATATACACATATACACACATACTTAAATGAACAATATGTTTTCCTTTGCAATCAAAGGTCATATCCTTCTTGTCAAGATTATATTGTTCTACTCAAACTACAGCATGTATATCTAAGAAGTCTCTTTCACTTAAGTTTTATGACACATCTGGGAAGCCTGCAACAGGTTTCACGATGGAGTTGTTGCAGGCTTACAGTCGAAGCTGGTTGGGGTTACCTTCAGCAGTCACGCAGCTACTCCAGCATTTGTTGACACAGAGTTAGAAAAAATTAGACAAAAACATTGCTACCATTTTCCGGTGCAGTTCAAGAATACTCAAATATGTTTCAAGACTAGCTGGAAGACTCAGAGCTCCAAGTTCAGAGCTGTCTCCTGCAGTTACATGTGTATATCTACTCTTGTTCTCTTGGCACTGCAGGAGGAGGAAATGTTCCTGTTATATAGTAATTAAACCCTGGCTTGAGGTATGAAGGCATCTGTAAAAACAAAACAAAAACCCCACCCTGGAATGAGTACATTGCAATCTTTTTAGTGGATGAGTTTGACATTCGCAACATATCCCATCAATGTTTTAACATTTGTGTAAATAATTAAAATGTCAATACTCAAAAAATAAACACCAGAAGAATGGGACTATAGCCTAGTAATGAGAGCACTTGTGTTGAAGAAAGGACTCCTGGATCCCATTTCCTTCTCCAACACCTTTTTTTGAAGGTGTTAACACATATAAAATGTATGAAAGCTCTAAGCAACATGGTATACCAAGCTCAGCTCATCTGATCTGAAGAAATGAGAAAATTACTAACCTAGAGGACCATGGTGAAGCTTGTGTTTGCTTGCTTTCTTACTTAGTCTTTCACCCACAAGGACATTTTTTTGCCGAGAGAAACAGGTTTCAACAAGAGGGGGAGAGCGTCCCTCTACACTCAGTACAGCCTACATGTATAGACTGAAGGGTATAAAGCATTCCTTCAGGGAAGGGAGAAGGATAATTTTAAATGCCATTAAGCAGACAACAGGGCTGCAGACAAAACTTCACAAATGTTCTTATTGCTACTCTATTGTATTATACTACAGTTTTACTATATACATTTTTGGATAACATGTTCACTACTTTCTTCTCCATCTCTCTTTTATTTAGAAAATATTAGGAGGTGTATCAGCATTTTGGGGTGTGACTGTTTAGGCTGTTGTTTGGAAAAAAAAAACAAAAAACAAAAAAAGATGTGTCCTGAAGAAGGGAAACTGCCATTGAAGCCATGGGAGAAGAGCAGGACTGGGCATAGGCTGGGTAGTTTTTCCTTTCCGAGGCCCTTGATCCTTGATGTGCGTGTGTGTGTGACTACACAGCCTTGCTCACACCCCCTGTCTCAAAGGGAAAAAAACCCAAAAGATAAAAAAACCTGTCTACTGGCTCAGGAGGAGCACATATCCAGTGTTGTAACACTGTCTAAATTGATAAAAAAGGCTTGCTTATCAAAATTATCCTTACAAAAAGCCTATGTGACTGCAAAGGTATAAAATCTCAACTCAGAAAGCGCTCAGTGGAGCTCCCTCCCAGCTGGCCTGAGATTCTCTACAATCATCATGCTACACTTTCCCTCTGAGCAGGTCATATGTCTATTTACTTTATTTTGCTTATAGTTTATTATAATGTTTAAATCAACACTGTAATCTATTTTCCTTACATTTATGTGTGTTGTTTATTATAATGCTATCCAGGGTGATCAACATATGATCACTGCCTCCATTATATTAATAGGGATAGTGGTTTGCTTGTGGGCATTCATTGATTGATGGTGTTAATCATATTAATCACACTGTGAGTCCTAGTGTGTGTTTGCACTGCCTGGGCCCATAACTGGTGAAGCAGATTCCCCGCTCTGCATAGCAGGTGGGGTCACGCCCCGACTGATGACATGGTGAGAAACGCAAGCCAGTAGGTGTACTGTGAAAATACCAACTGAGGAAACATATAGTTTCTAGACCATTTTTGTGTTTAGGAATATCTGATAAGTTCTCAGCCCTGCAAAGTCTGAGACAAATCTGCATATTTCCAGGGACAGAAAGCAAGAAACATTAACAAAGACATAATTAAGCCCAAGACCCTTGCAAAAAAGACAGTTAGCTGGACATATTTGGAGAAGCAGAACTATAGATTTTTCTGAATTTTGTTAAATCCCACTCATTTTTTGTCTGGAACACTGTTCTTTCCCTGTGTAAAGGCAATGGTTTTATAGCCCTTCACAATGGTCGTAAAGATGAACAGATTAAAGACAGAATCACAGGCACTTTGACAAAATGAGCAACCTATGGCAGATAGGCATCATTTTGGTTCTTGGAACAGCCTAAAAGTAACAGGAGAGGCTGCTGGTTTGCATGAATCCACCTGCAGTAAGTCCAGGAGTATACTGTGCACAGTACTGTGGCCCCTGTTATTGTCCTGGACAAAGCTGTAGCACCCGCTGCCTGGCCTTGATGTCCAATGCAAATCTGATCATGGAATGAGGGAGCAGATGGTCAGTGTGCGGAGAGTATTTTCTGGATAGCTGAGAGCCACTGAACAGGAGGTACACTTGTCTACTGGCTGTTCGCCTGGGTCTTCTGGACAGCAGGCAGACAGCTGGAGCTCCTGTCCCAACAAAAGTAGGCTGAATCCCAAAATCCTTGATAACTGATCCCCATTCTCACATCATCTGTGAAGGTAAAAAAAATCAAAGTGGACCAGAAAGACAGAAGGCCAGCGGTAAGAGGAAGACTACTGAAGTCTCTTCACTTCTCTGGTAAACCCATGTATTTAAAACAATGTCATTGATTTGTCTACTGGGAAATCAAATCCTTCAAAAGATTAAAGACTAAACTTCACTACATGAGGAACTAAAGCTGTATTAACTCCTGCACAGTTTCACTGGAGGATAAAAGAGAACAAAGCAAAAAAGAAGGAATAATGCCATGTGTAATAGTGGGGGTCTGGGAAAGCTGTGGAATGGGTAAGAGAAAGCAGACCTACAAAAGCCAAAGTCAATCACTGAGCATCACTGATACTTTTGTACATTTGTGGTTGGATATATTTGGTCTTTGTGAGAAGAAGCAAGGCTTTGAACACACAAAAAAGTTAGGCAAACAGTTCCTGGAATTAAATTTGTGGTTAACTTGGCTCAGTTTATGCACCTTTTCTAATGACATTCCAGTGGATATTATATTGAATGAGTTGAAAGGAAATTATGTTTTCACAAAGACAAATGTTAATGGAACTGAATTTTAACTCATTGCAGCATTTAAAAAGGAAATCTGGGCCAAAGAAAAATCATTTATGCAGTTATAAAGCAGAAGAAATTACCTACTTATTCAAGCAAATATAAAGAACACAGTTTTAGTTCAGATGATCCAAGATTCACAAAGCCTATGATATAATCCAAAACCAAATTATTATTGCTGGAGTTTGCTAGGAGCATAAATGTCAACATAGAATGTATGTAGTAAACACTGTAAGCTATCCATGCACAGGCTATTGACATAAAAGCTTAAGCCTTTCATTAAACTCCTACATAGTGTTTAGATCCAAATGCAGCCCAGATCCAACAGCCATTTCATTCCTCCCAGAAAGAAACATGGCAGCGATTGCAGGTTAAATGCAGAAGAGAAGCCTTTAGGTTCTCAAAGCATAACAACCATGAAAGAAATTAATGTAGTCTTTTTGCCAACAAATGAAAGAAATAAAAAATGAATTTATGAAAGAAAATAATGCAGTTTAAGGAACATAGCTGCAAAAAGAGTGGGGCAATTTACTGTTGAGACTCCAAAAAGATTTTAGGCTTATCTTTTAAAACCAGCAGAGTAGAAACGAGTAGTGTTTGTCTACCAATTTTTCCAAGGCATTTGTTTTGGTTGTTTTCCAGTAGTCACACAAAAAGGACCTACAGCTTTGAAGCGAAACAATGGAGAATTGTATACACCTTCAAGGAATCTGTAAAAGGCCAGAGGCTCGAATGTAGGAAGTCAGATTTTACTGTGATTGCATTAGTCACCTGTGATATGTTTTGTAGATCTATCTCCCCAAACTCATTTTCTGATATAGGAAATGGCATTAGTCATGAAGTTTTAAACACCTGCTTCACTTCTGGGAAAGTTATAACTGAAGGAAAGTAACTTGTAAGATGAACTTTTCATCTTCCATATTACTAAGAAAAATAATCTGCTCACTGATGACTCAAATAAATTAGATTTTTTATTTTTGTAAAAAGGAAAGGGGATTCTAGACCTTATTTGGGCTCCAAAATTTAGTGCAGTGAGTATGAGTGAAATTCCTTGTTTCATTTTTAGATGTGTTCTTTGTTTCAGAGTTGTAATTAAAAATCAAACTTTTTTTAAAAGTAGTGAAAGTATTTTACAATAATCTTTGTGAAAATAGCTCTATGATTATTAATGACAGAAAGGTAACTGTTGCCTTTACACACAGAGAGCCTGGAACAGTGGATATTATCTTAGAAGTGCTAATTTTTTACCTCAAACCAGTGTCTAAAATTCTTTTTTCTGTGTCTCTGCCATCCTGGGACCAGGTGCCTTTTGCTCCACAGGTTTCCTCAAAGGTGGGATTTCTCTGGGGTGAATCAAACCACCAGACCGATCCCAGAGCCCTACTTTAGCTGTGAAAACTACCAAGAAACCTAACTATTACTGTCGTATGAACACTATAGCTATTATTGTAAAATGCGCATAAATCCATTGCATCCCCAAATTCTTTCACTAAGAAATCTTAAAAGTTTGCAATTTAAAGACATTACACCAATTAGGCTTGGACGTTGTAATATTGACATAAAAGTATATGTCTGTATGTAAAAGTACTTATTCTGGTATGTGTATGACTATGAAATGGATTCTATAGCTACATATTTAATCTTAATTTATTAGTGTGGCTTTAAATGTAAGCACTCTTCTGGAGTTTTTTCCACAGTAATTTCTGTTTCTCAGTTAGACATTAGTGAGGTAGTAGCAAGTCTCAAAAGTTTTGTTTATCAAAATCATGTTCGTACTCACAAGCTTCTGTAGGTATCACATGGGACATTTAAACTTTTATGCTGGTAGTTTTATTTACACTGAGATTTCTACTCTGTCCGTTATACTATTGAAATTTATAAGACTAAAAGAAAATAGTTGATTACTCAAGACGTAAGGTCTAAGGATCTAGCCTATCATTGGTGTTATTTTGTTAGGACATACTGTCAAAGCATCGTACATTTGCATGAAATCCCTACCTATATTATCTGAATTATTTATGACATTTAACATCAAGAAATATTTTATCATTAAATATTCAACACAATGTGTTCTATGAATTCAGTCTTACTAGAATTCATAGCATGCTACGAAACATTGCAATAGAATCATAGAAGCATAGAATCATAGGATCATTTAAGTTGGAAAAGACCTTTAAGATCATCAGGTCCAACCATTAACCCATGACTGCCAAGTCCAGCCCTAAACCATGTCACCAAGCACCACATCTATGCATTTTTTAAACACCTCCAGGGATGATGATTCCACCAGCTCCCTGGGAAGCCTGTTCCAATGCTTGACAACCCTCTCAGTGAAGAACTTTTTCCTAATACCTAATCAAAATTTTCACTGGAATAACTTGAGGCTGTTTCCTCTTATCCTTGTTAATTGGGAGAAGAGACCTACCCCCATATGCTTACAACTTCCTTTCAGGTAGAAAGCAATAAGATCCTCCCTGATTTTCCTTGTAAAAACCTCAGTTCCCTCAGCCGCTTCTTGTAAGACTAGCTCTCTAGACCCTTCACCAGCTCCGTTGCCCTTCTCTGGACACACTCCAGAACCTCTAAGTCCTTCTTGAAGTGAGGGGCCCAGAATTGAACACAGGATTTGAGGTGCAGCCTCACCATAGTTATACTTTGGATATTGTAGTGATTTGCTCCTGACCTCAGAAGTTTGTTCACGTCCTTGTCCAAATTATCAGACATCTGTGAACTCAGAATGATACATAAAAAGGACTGCACCTCTAAACAGATTGCTAGACAATACAAAGTAATAATTGTTGACAGTACAAATAAAAAATATTGTTGACCGTAAAAAGGTACTAAATATATTGATGTATGTCTCTGTCAGATATTCTTTGGGATTATCCTCCTCAAGTCTCTAAATGTCAAGCTATAGCTATATGCTTATGTTTATTCTAAAGAAAATAGTTTAACAAGCTTTAGAGTAACAAGAATTAGAAAGAAGTCTCCCTAGGCTTAAGAAACATAGATATGTATAAATTCAGTGCTGAATAGTTTATGTCTTTTACTCAGGGATTGGTATCCAGACAGGATATATTTAATGTAATATGTGTACAACTAGTGATTTTATATCTCTTGGAGGTTACACCAAAATAATAAAACAAATCAGTTCTGTGGAGTGTCAGCTCATTGGCCTGTATTTCCATCTCAAAAAAGGAGATGGTCTTCACAAAAAATCTCTTCTCCTCAAATGACTTCTGGGACAACCAGCATTCACAGTTAGACTCAGGTGATAGGAAACACTCCCGAGTCCCATGTCATATATGAAGCAAAGGAAAAGAGACCTAGTGTAATAATACACATCTAGTCTGGAGATGAGCTGCTAGGCTTCAGCAGAATCAAGTGGAACCAAATTAATGTCAACTATGATATGCTTAGGTTACACAAAGTCAGCATAGAATTATAATCACTTAACAATGTTACCCCACTGACAGGTTTCCCATAACTCATTTAAAAGGTCACATAGTTTTGATGAACACACTCTGAGTTTAGGTGTCTTAAGTCTGTTATCTGTAGTTTCTATTCTTTCCTGAATGGTACAAACATACGAGATGTGACCTCTACTTTGAAGAGGGACTTGACAATGCTTAGCACTTCGCAAAATCTTTATTCTGGCTGAAGTTTCTCCCTCCTGATGATTTGTTTTGTGTTGGTTTTTTGCTTTGTGTTTTTTCACTCACACAATCTGAAACCAATCTGTTCATTTAAGAAGTTCGCCTCCCCAGTTCTCTACTTTTAACATTTTATTTATGGCTGTTAGTTTTTTCAGTCCTTGTCACAGATAATTTGACAGCACTTCTACCTACTGACTTCAGTACATAAGACAGAAGTAAAATCCTTTAAAAAGTTGCCACTGAGACAACCCTACAAGCAAGAGGGGTTTTGTGGAGTTTGCTGGTTTTGGTTTGGTGGGTTGTTCTTTTTTTTTTTTTTTTTTTTTTTTTTCGTTGTTACCTCTTCACTCTACATGCATGGCCTGGAATGGGAAGGTCACCTATCTTCCAAGTGTTTTCTACCTCTTCACAGCTGTCCAGAGGTGAAGGCTCCAATGTACACATCCCTGGCTGGAAGTCTGTGATGGGTGCTGCATAAGAGGTCAGATTGCTTCCTTACAGCATGAAAGCATTGACCCTAAAATACTGTCTGAAAGGGCAAGTCGGCACACATATGACTCCAATGCATTGAAATACAGAACATATTTATCCCATATGAATCTTTCTCCATGCCACCTTCCTTGCTTCCTCCTCCTCCTCCATTTAATAGGAAACAGTTGACTACATAGGGAAAAAAAAAAAAAATTACCTACGTAGAAGTGACCAGCATAATAAATCAATGTGGAAGTCTTGCCTACAGTTATTTTGTCTTTCCTAGAAGAATGGAAGTTTCTACTTGAAATCAGAAGCTTTAAGATGAAAAGTTTGCTTGAGTATGTTCACAAGCCAGAAAAGCATTGCATTTCCTCTAAAACTTCCTTCTTCAGATTGGTGTGGTACTTTCTTCAACAAACTTTCTTTGCTGTTTCAGTCATTTAGGCCATTTCTCACTGGTTTAGATCCAAAGAAGGTACCACCTAGCACAGTAACAGGAAGAACTAGTCTCTATTCCTCTTCTCTCAACTACTCTCAGAGGGTTGCCTTGTTCCAAGTTTTGTGGATTATGTGCCAGATATATCTTATGGCTTTTAGTTACACCAAAATTATGATATGGGACAAAGAATCAGTAAAGCTAGACATTTCTGAGAAAAGCAAACAGACAAACAAACAAAACACTATATGATCTATTGAAAAAACGAAGTTACTGACAGTAAATATATATATATAATATCCATATCTATAGTCCTCCTGCATCTTAAATTCATGAAGGATGTTTTGTCAATGATGAAGTGAAAACTTAAATGTACAGTACTGAAGATTTTTGAAACCTCATCACTGAGAAACACTGATTAAAATACTATTATACAGTTTTAATGCTGAAAGAATATAATTGCTGAACTGAAAAAGTATCCTGTGCAAATGAAATGACTTTGAGTCCTTTGATCTTGCCAGATTGTCCTGCTGCTTGTCACCTTTATTTTTTATCAGATGCAGTGGGAAAATACATTTAAATTTCTGAAATAATGTTCACAGAAAATGTTTTACAACAGTCAGTCTTTACAGGTATTCTGTAAGCTTAAAAAAATTCAGATAAACTCATAATTCTTTGCCAAGATAGATTCCTTTTCAAATATAGGGGGATTATAAATAACATTATCCAAATAGGAGTTAAATGTTTTCTTTCACATGTCATCTACCATCTAAATAGCAATTCTGATGTTATTAAAAAGACATTAAGAATTTGGCTATATATTTTAAAGCAAAAATTTAGGACAATGCAGAGTTGTTATTAATGTAGCCATCTAATCTATGCAAACCATCTTCACTACAGCAGTTAGTAATTCCTTTGAAAATAATAGTAATTCCTTTTACAAATAACATGCACAAAACATTTTCATGTCAAGAGTGACTACAACATCTCACCAAGGAACATCAAAACCACTGTGAACTCTGGTGTATACATAGCCTGGTATATCTGTACAGCATCTGTCATCACAGAACATTTGTTTGTTGGAGGATAGCCTTAAGGTAGTAAGTTTATTTTTAATAAATCATTTAGTCAGATTGAAACATGGGAGAAACTTTGATGATTACATACTGACCTACAAACAAATTTAGATGTAAGTTCTCAGCAATATATCCAAGATCTGTGTCCATGTGTAGTCAAATGAAATAGACATGAATATTTTCTAAAGTATATTTTGATAGTCACTAGCAATACCCTACAGAACGCAGTCTGAGGCCTTCGACATTGTGCTGATCCCTTTTCTGTCTTTAATAATATTAGCACAGTATATGGTGAAAGCGGATCAGCTTGTACTTAGAAAAGATGAGAAGTAGTTAATGCTAATGATGCTTCCTTTTAAAGACTATTAGAGGTAGAAAAAGTGATTCTTACTCTTTGCTTTTCTCCTTCCTCTTTCCCCTTCCATTTTTTCCCCCATTGCTTTACTGTGCTAGGCTTCATTTTACCAGACTCCTTAGGTCATACTGTCCTTAGGACATACTTATATGGAGAAGACACTTCCATCATTTCTACCCAACAAAGTCTAAAGTGGGAATGCTATTAAATACTTGGTCAGCAGTATTGCTTCATTTTCTTCTCTGAGCATTTCCTGTAAGTATATACTGTTTTATTCTCCTGTTCCATTTCATCAGTCTCTCTGTTCCTTTTCTCTCTTTTTATGCCCCATTTTTAAGTGTTTTCAGCCATAACTCAAGGAATTGTGAGCTTTCTTTTCCCTGTTGATTAACTGGCTCCACCACACAGAGTCAATGCCTTGAAATGCATTCCTTGCTTTTCAGCCTAGACCTTTGAGTACTTTAAAAATAAATTTTGTCCTGTGCTTGGAAGCTTTGTAAGAGGGTCTGAAGGGACCTATTTGCCACAGCGTGAATCTCTGATGAGCAGCTCACTGACTGATCCTTAAACACTTGCCCTTTCTCAGGTGAAGGGATTCTTCAGCATTTCATCTGTTTTTGTGATTCAAGCACTGCTGATTTTGCAACCATTGCTTTCTTTTAACAATATCACAGGCTTGCTCTGATGTTGTTTCTATGGCAACCTGTTGTCCTTTCAATTTGTTTGACCAGGGTGCACACAATGTATTGCATTTGTCCAACTGTAACTTAGAAACAGCAGGTAACATCTTAAAACAAAACTGGCAGGTTCCAGCAAGACTCCACCCCCTGCCTCTTTACTAAATGCAATCTCCAAGCCTTTAGAGTTTTCACTGCTAATAATTTGTTTCTTTTATGAAAAGTATGATATAAAAAAAGAAAAGAAAGCATATATAGTGCAGTAACTGCTGCCATAACAATACTGAAGTAAAACTTGAGAAACCACTGGAAAGTTCTTTTCTGATTTCCTAATCTCTGGGGTTTAACCTTGAAAATAAACAATTCTAGAAAAGCAAACAAAAGCCTATTCTCTAGTATTACATACTACACTACACTAAGCTACCCTATGCTACACTATACTATACTACAATAGGGCCAGAATGGTCACATAGAAATTACTGACTCAGGGCATTTTGGGATTAAGAGTAAAAAAGAGTTATATTTTACAGCGAGCTTAAAAAAAGGTAAAATTGGAGTATTATGAAGGATTTTATGTTTCCTTTGCTTATTTGTTTGCTTGTAGCATTGGGAAAATAAATGTCATTATGAAGGATCAGGGCCACATTCATGCAGAATGGGAATATGAAATTAACCCATATTGCTTCATACTGGCTTTCATGCAGCTGCCTTCAGCACCTCTACAATTTTCTCTTGAAAGGCTGCAATCCTGACGTTAGTGGAGCCAAAGTGACTTCAGTGGCTTCTTCACCTGTGTTGAAGTCCCTTTCTTTTCTATGAGTTCTATCATATTATTCTTAACTTAGAGTCTTCATCAGCTATCTGATTAATAAAATTACATGGTCCAGTGACTCTTGCAAATCCTTGTAGGCATACTACCTGAGCAAAATTTTATTGAGATCTGTGTTATATTTAATTGAATTTAATGTTTTCCTCTTCAGGGGCACAACATAGTAGAAGAAAACACACTTAGGCCTTGTAAAGTGTTCTGAACTCAACCTATTTTCTTAGGATTTAGCTTTTATTTAATAGGAAATAAAAAGATTCAGGTGAAAAATAAAATATCTTCTATTCCCTCAGAAAAGCTTATTCATCTCCTTTTGGATACTGGAACATTACTAATCTGTATAACAGACAAAAAGACTTGCATAAGACATATCTGAAATTTCACTACCTTCAGATTTTGATAAGGAACCTCCAGCTATGAGGTAGATACAAATTTGAAACATATAAAAGCTCTGAGACTGTTTAAATTAAAAATTAAAACTGATAATGTCACACTGACCTTAACTGAGGTGCTGTAGGCTAGTGAAATTTATCTTAAATTTTGTTGTTAAGTCCTGTTCTATGAGTAAATTTACTATCACAGGGTATTTGATATCAGAAACTTTGGGTTAAACAAATTAATAGAAAAGTATCTTAAATAAAATAATTATCTTAATTCTTGAATTTGTGCTGAAGTTCTCTGGAGAAAAGTAGTTGCTAAATGAATTTTTCTTATGGTCTTTTATGGTCTCACAGTGAAAATATGAATGCAAAAATACAAGCTGTACTCTGGAGAAGCTGTACGTTCTAGGTTTCTAAAACTTGGCTTCAGCATTGGTCCAGACAACTGCAGTGCTAGAAAGACAGACATACTCCCTGCATCTAAATTTAGTATCTAAAACACATTGTTGCTTTTGTCACTCTGGATCAGGGACATACTGAAACATGCCAAGCTCCTGCTAGAAACAGAAAATATAAAATGAATTGTGGAAAACAAAACCAAAATAAACCCCCAAAACAACCCACCTTGTTCAGAATCCATGGACAATGCATGCTATTTTGCCATCAAAACGAAGTAATTTTTTTCATGCTAATGAATATGATAAAGTCAAAACATACACAGCACAAAAGAGTAGTTTTATTACAAAAATATATCAATGATAAAAGATATGATTTCATGATAGGATCATTTTAAGGAACTGCACTGCATACAGAAAAGGGTTCACTAGCAGTGCCTCAAAAATTTTTTAAAGACAAAGAATATTTTTCTTACAATTTATGCAATTGCAGGGAAATTATAGCAGTTCATTAATGAGCTATTTAAAAATAAATAAATAGAATCAAAAAAACCAAACCCAATTAATAGATAGAGGAACAGTAATGCAGAAATATAAGCATGGAGGATACATAAAACAGGTATTCAGGAAAATATAGACATAGGATCAAAATACATGCAAACATCATATATGCATATATATATATATAAATGTGCATCTATTTATTTATATGATTAAGTAACATCTAACAGTATAATACTCAAGAAAATTTGTATGAGCCTACTTTCATTTTATGTCTTATTTGGTGTAATATAAGATTTAAGCAAAGGATAAGTTATCTTCCAACCTTCTGCTACTGTAAAAGCTGAACTCTCATGCCAGGCTAAATTCAAATTGTCATCAAAGAAACATATCTTTCTTTTGTTTGTTGAGGTGTAAGTATGCATATCTATATTATGTAGGATGACAGTATTTTGCCTGTAACATTAAAGAAATAGTTGGGGATTACAGAAAACAAAACCAAAAAATCCTTAAATTTGGAAATAACTTTTTAATATACATCATAATTGAATCTTATTTTAAAAAGTGATCTGTCCCATTCAATTAACCAAAATGTCATTACTAATGTTTATTACTATAGGACTATATGTGCTTTAGTTTAAGCATGTTTTGTGTGCAGCCTTTGTGATCAGCCATTTTCATGGGCAAAATTCTATAAATTCTGTTTCTTATATGTAGCAGTAATATGGAATCTGTTTAATTCCAGCTGAAAGGTTATTCTACTACTATACTACATTCTTTCCCTGCCTGCCCTGCCTGCCTGCCTTTCAGCATTCCTTCTCCCTTCCTTCCAACTTGCCTTGCCTTGTTTTTCCAAGAAATTAGGAAGAGGGAGTTAGAGATGAAGAAAGGTGAGGAAAGGCTTCAGGATGTAGATTTGAAAAAGAATAAATTACGTACTTAAAGTGTTTTCTACAAATTAAATACATACATACATTTACATACATACATTATATACATACATTTTTAAAAAAGTAAGCAAAAAAAGGGATATCCTGAATGACATATGAATGATGAAGTAAGCTAATGAACATTTTGTTTCAAATCTTTTGGGTCCAAAGTGATTTTCTTAAAGTAGTAGAACAAACTTAGCTCCACATAGCCCATGCATTTAGAAGCAAGGTGAATTGATGAATAACTATTCATGTGATACTGCTTTCTGACACAAAAAAGGAACATGATTTCATCTAATTATATTCAAATTTTTAACATACCATGAGGATTTTCTGATGTTGTCTTGAAAGACAGATATCTTTTCATAGCTTTCCTTTTTTAGTTATTGCCCCTTAACACTTGATCTATATAGCAAAAATTAAAAAAAAAAAAAAAAAAAAAAAAAAAAAGCAAACCAAAAAAACCCCAAAAATGTATTCTGTTTGTCAAAACTTATGGTTCCAGGAATTTTAAAGTTGAAACTTAATTGGAGCTTAAGGATCTAATCTGATTGGATGCTGTAAAGTGGATTCACTGAAATTGTATTTCCAAAAAATATTAATTTCAAAAGAATATTGTGTCAGTATTTTCTAAATAAAAAGAAAAAAACTTATTCCAAAATATTTCATATTTAGAAGAGAGAAATAAAGTAGACTTGTCTTTACAGAAGACCTGTTTTTATTGTAAAAATCATATAGGAAAGGATGAAGGGGCACAGATCAGAAGTCCAAAGAGAGTAAAGAGATTCTTTATTGACTTGTATATTAATAGTTAATCCAAGTTAATAGAAAAGTTAGTTCATGCTCTCCCTAGATTTCTAACCCATCCAACCTTAGTTAGGGCTCCATGCATTCTGATTTTGATTTGACATAAATTATTAGTGACAAAGTACTTCTTGATTTTTAAATAAGGATATTTTTCCCTCCGCTTCTATGTTTGTAAACTGCATATCACTATCATGTTACAGATGATTGGAGTGGAAGCACATCAGAAACTCATTTGTTTTCATGTTCTAAAATTAGATCAACAACATATAAATCTTCTTTAAAGACCTGCAATAAAGGTAGTGAAGGCTTCTTAAGCAATGTACCACATAATTCTACCCACAACCTCCTTTCCTGCAGTTTAAGCTCATTGTTTCTTGTCTTGTTTTAAAAGAACACTGCCAACAAATTGTTGCCTTCTTTTCTGGCAAGCTTTATTTTATATGAAGTCATTAATTTCTCTCCTCAGCCTTTTATCTTCAAAGCTAACTACACAAACTCTTTCTGTTTAGCATATCTTGCTTCTTGATTTCTAATCACATTTACTGAAGTACTTCACAATTTTTTAGTTGATCCGTATCTTTGCTTAAGTCTTGTTCAGAAGATTAGGCAAGTAATCCACTTTGGGGGCAGAATAGATTACTTTGACAGTCTTAAAAACCTATTACAATCTAGCTCCTTTTTCTCCTTTCTTTTTTTAATGTCGTCTTTTTGGTTTTTTTTTTTTTGTTTGTTTGTTTGTTTTGTTTGTTTGGTTGGTTTTTTAGGAAGATTGTTACTGGTAATGGATATTCAACCTACACTTCAGTATAGGCACAAAACCTTATGTGATCCTGACATTTAGCCAGTCATTTCCCTATGAGGCATTTTTGTTGTCAACTATAACTCCAGACTGCACAAATCCTTAGTGGAATATATATTTATTTAGATCTTTCACTTAGCTGAGCAAATCATTTTAATGGTATTATTTTCTGAAGTACTTGTAGTCCTTACTTTCTCCTTTGTCTTTCTCCTAGTCCTTTCCTCAGCTATTATCTCAGCTTTAAATAAGGATACTGTGTACTGCATTATTAATGAGTATATTAAACAGTAAGAAATCAAAAAGAACTCCCAAAGGTACCCACTGAATACAATCTTCCAGTTAGAATGTGGACCTTTGTAAACACCCTTTGTGAATATTTTAATGAGGTCTCCACTATCCCTTCCATAATTGTATGTAGTCTGTGTTTCCCTGTGAGAATACCATATTCAACTGTATATGTTGTAAATCAGTAAATTAACTTAGAAAATAATGAAAGTAAATTAGCTTATTTGGATCTAGTTTTTTCTTGGCATTTCTGTATTCTATAATTATTTAACATTGTCCTTTTCCTGAATGTCTCTGCTTTCTTCTCAGCTTCACTAATCTTCACTTATGCCCTTATTAATAATAATAATTTTAAAATACATAATTTAACCAAATATAATTTTCTTTAGATTTTTGTTCCTGTAAGGTTTCATTAAATTCTTTGTTTATTTGTTTCTACTGATAAATGTGTTCTTCAAATCTGCTGCTACTGTATGTCTGCGATGCTTCTTTCACTTCCTGAGAATGAGGAAATCTTTTATTCTACAATTACAGTCCCACACCTTGCCTTTGACATGGTGGAGTTCTTCCCCCTTGCCAGAATCAAATGTAGAAAAGTCTGTTGCTTTCTTCTGTCCGTAAGAAAAAGGGGGTTTTGCCAATTCATTCTAAGAAATTATTGGATAATTTAGAATTAATCTTGTTTTTTCAAACATATCTATGTAGATCAGGAACCTTGCTATTACAATGTTATTCTGTTTAACTGAGTCTTTCTTGTTGGAACAAGAAGCACTTCCTCACTTCTCTTAAAAGAACAACTAAATAATTCTTTTAGTCTCCAGATTCCCCATTAATGTAAATTGGCATCTGACTGCATTCAAGCTGCTGAGCTAATTCACACCACCCAAAAAGATCAGTCAGTTATCTTGACTCACTCATACTTTTTTCTTTACTGCCTAACAATGACGTATTTTTTCATTAGATGTACATTATAAACATGTACATTATAAATATTAAATAAAAATGCAAAGAAAATATCCATTAGCTTTCTCATTATTAGCCCCATGATGATCATATGTTTCCTGAAAATTATGTTTTGCTTCCATAACTCTCAACAGCACAAGTAGCTCAAATATATGAATTTACAGCAGAAGTAATTATAAAGTAAATAATGAAAGTATAGCAACAGCAGATTTATACAGAACAAGGTTAACATTTTGTATTACTGAGTACTGTTTGAGAAATTTATTGTTCCCTGGATGTTGCTTGGTCCTTGTCAATAGCTGCATGTATAAATCCAGCTAGAATAACCACAAATCCATTTATCTTTTGGGGACAGTCCTTATCATAAATAGACACTCCAGAACTGAAGGGATCAAGACTTAAAAAGTTGCTAGTATTGTGTATCTAATTTTTAAATAAATACTTAATAATGAAAAAATTATCTAGCATCATTCATAGCAGAGATTATTTGCATGAAATTGTACAAAATACATTCAAGCACTGGTTCATAAACTTTTTTTTGTTGTTAGGAAAACCGAACAATTTTGAAATGCATATGTGATTGCAGTGGTTGCATGTTATAACCTAATAAACAGAAATAGTGGAATAGATTTAACTCAGAGAAAATATCTCTTCATTTATCAAACAAAATTTCCATGCTGCTGCTAGTGTGCTCTGTAGCAAACACAACAGGTTTACTTCAATCTTAATACCTTTGCAGCTTTGACAGACAGTGAAACACCAAATGACGAGACCAGTTGAAATGCTGGATCATGCTAAGAAACAACTTAATCTTTAAACATTTATTTAAATTTGATTGATAAATATTCACCAATCAGAAATAGTAACAAAAGTTCTGACAGAATTAATTTTAAATAAATTGTGATATTTTGCAAGGGAATAAGAAGGAGGTTTAATCAAGTTATAACCACTTTTTCTTATATCTCAATATTTAGTGGTTTGTGGTTTTTTGTTGGTTTTCTTTGTTTTTGTTTTTGTTTTTGTTTTTGTTTTTTTAAACAGAAATACATCTTCATAAGTTTTTAATTGCAAATTCATTAGATGCAGCATATCCATTTCATCACATTTATCAGTGATGGTATTATTACACCAGCACAATAAGAAAGCTATCTCTCTGAACTAAAGAACATAAACTTGAGTAGAAATGATGCAAAACAAGTTGACTTAAATGAGGTGTTGGTTTACAATGTGAAGGTCCTCCTATATGGCTACAATATTATATGTGCCATTGAAAGAATTTCTGCTTGCTGTCAGAACAATACAATCCAATAAACTGATTGTAATGCATTTTTTTCCCTCTGAAAACAGCAACCAGAGTGTTCACATTACTCAACATAACAAAGTGAAACATTTAGTAATGTTAGTACAGTGAGAGGCTAGACAGGAGGAAATAATCACTGTTTCAACCTGGATGAACAAAAACTAATGCAAATTTGTGGAAGAAAAATGACTTAGCCTTCTTTTCATTTAAAAAAAGCTATTTTCAGAAGATATTGATGATGTAGGCTCTAAAAGTAATTATTTTGATTTACACAGCAATTTACAAGTTAGTTAATACGTTACCTAACATGTTTATTTGTAATAGCTGAGAATAGGGGTCTAGAAGAAGCCTTCCAAATGTTTACTATTTCCCAGCTGTTGAAACTAACACATTATGCAGTCTTTATTGTAATTCACAGAAACCTTCTCAAAAGTAGTTAGATATTTTTTGTGTGTGTATGTGTCTCATAATCATCCTTGTGAAAGATTGTCCCAGAACCTAATGGATAAATAGGCTATGGGTAGGCTATTATTACCTTTTATACATGTTCCAGTGATAATTTTGTAGGATAGATAGATAGCCAAGGAATAGCAAATCAGACAAAGGGATTTTTGCCTTCCCTTGTGTTTACTTTAATGTTTACATTTAGGGACAGAAACCCATTGTGTTAGATTAAAATAACTGAGGTATTCTAGTCCTTTAATGTAACAGATCCACATTCCATCCATTTTTATTACCCTGAATCTGCAATGTAATTTGGATATTTTGGCCTTGCTCTGCTTTGCCTTGCTTTGCTTTGCTTTCCCTTTCCTGTGGGCATATTCTCTGCTTCAAAGGTGCTTCTCAGATCTTAATTAGTGTTTTAAGATCATTACTAGCTTATTCAACAAGATTAGTCACCATATTTACCCCTGAAGGCCTGCCCATCTCCTTTCAATACGACACTGACCTTGAATGTTAGTAATTTTCATCTCCTCACAGAAAAGTCTTTCTTCAACTTTATTTCCTATGTGTTCCTAGTTTAATTATATTTTCCTATGAACCTTAGTTATACTGGGTTTGTCTGAGATTTGGCTAAGATGGAGTTAACTTTTCTTCACAGCATCCTACAGGCTGCTATGATTTGGGTTTGTGACTAAGTGTTGATAATAAAAGACCAATGTTTCATCTAACGCTAAGCAGTGCTTGCACAGGGTCATGGCTTTCTCTGGTTCTCTCTCTCTGCTCCCTCCACACTAAGTAGGCAAGAAGTTGGGAGGCAATACAGCCAAGACAGCTGACCCAAGGCAGCTGACCTACACTGGCCAAAGGGATGTTGTTGTATGATGCCATGAGCAACAACAACTGGGGGAAGTGGGCTGTCTTCCAAGGTAACCATTGCTCAGACTGGCTGGGTATCGATCTTCTTGGGGGAGGTGTTGAGTGACTGTCTTTGCACCAGTTTTTTCCCCTCTCTTTCCTTCACTTGTTAAACTGTCTTATCTTAAATCATGAAGGATTTGGTTTTCTTTCTCCACTTTTGCTCTTCCTAGTCTCTCCCTTTTCCCACTCAGGGAGGAAGGAGAGTGAGTGAGTGACTCTGTGGGTGCTTAGCTGCTAGCTGGAGTCAACCCACAATAGTTCATCTAAGATCAAAAATTTACCGTATTTCTTCTTTGTAGGAAAGGAGTTATCTAATAAAATTATTTGAGTTGTCCTGTCCTGATCTACCTTTCATAAAGAAAGATTATGTTTAATTTAACTTTCCTTTTATCTCCAAAGAATTGTTCTCTCTTACCTGAGTTCAAGTAGTCAGTTTTGTGTTTTCATGAATAGTTCTTTCCTCACCCCTCTTCCTCCCCAGCTTTCATGCTTAGTCCACCTTTATCATGATATATGTTAAGAAACATTTTTCAGTGTACCTGGAATTTATATATAACTTCCTTTAGAACATACACACATAAAAGCAAATTTTAATGGCCTTGATTCACAAATGTAAGAGGAATAAAACCTTCTACCATGAGAAGCTGGTCAAAGGACTACCACCAGATGTCTGGCATACTTTATTAGGACATCCACAGCATGAAACCACTCTTTGTATCTGCTAGAACGACTTACTGCAGTATATGGGTACAAAATGGTCAGTTTTCAAATGCTACCACTCTTATTTATATATATATTTATGCATACATACATACATATATATAGTATAGCATCTGCCCTTTTTTCTTCCAGTTAAATCCTATATAACCCTCAATACTTTAAGACAGTTGAAGGCTATTTACATTTACCAATGGGATCACATTATGCAGAATTAATTCAATATTAATTTTGTATCCATATGTAGACAAAATTAATCATTAATAAAAAGACAAAGTTATTATTCACAGACTATGGAACTTATCTGAAGTTTATCCAAACTAGGGAGTGAATTTATGCTGATTTTAATTAAGGTAAGGCAAGAAAGTTCTCAAAGGACCAAGGATCTAATGAATATCTTGTCTTCAATAGTAGCTAATAGTGAAAGCTCGGAGAAAACTTAAAAAGAAGTACAAGTAAAGGTAGTTCCCCCACTGTATTCTCTTAATCTTTAGCAATTTATGCCTCAATAATTTCCTGAACAAGGTGAATGATCATGACT
Source organism: Falco peregrinus (assembly GCF_023634155.1). Lineage (NCBI taxonomy): Eukaryota > Metazoa > Chordata > Aves > Falconiformes > Falconidae > Falco > Falco peregrinus. Next base: position 23,001,058 of record NC_073724.1, read on the forward strand.
TTTTTCTGTCTCGTTCTGCATGTATGCCAATATTTAGTATTCACAGCTTCCCACAGCAAGGGTCCAAAAAGTAACTTTATTTCACAGGTTTTGAAACTACCTTCTGTTAGTTTCTTGTGATGTCCTCACTTCCAGTATGGACATAAGTATTGAGCAATTGCTCTTTATCAGTTTTCTGTAATGAGCAACTCCATGGACATCCGTGATCACCAGAACAAATCACCTGTTTTCTTGTTTGAAGAAACTTAATTCTTTCAGTTGTTCCCTTCATTAAATCTATGCTTTGACCATCCTTGTCACCCTTCTTCACACTTTTTACATCTCTACTTTAGTAGAAAGTATGAGATGTAAGGTGTAGAACCATCCACATTATTCAAATTTTTCTCCAGCCCTCAGGCATCTGTCCTGTCCTCCATGAGCTTTCAAAGATGATGGAGAGTGGCTTAGCAGTAACATCTGCCAGCTCCTTCAGCACTCAGAGGTGTATCCCACCCAGGGCCCATGGATTTTTGGGTGTCAGGTTTGCTTAAGTGATCTCTAACATGATCCTCCTCAACCAAGGGAAAGTCTTCCTTTCTCCAGACTTCCTCTCTTGCCTCCAGGGTCTGGGAAACTGGACAGAGAGCCTTGGCAGTGAAGATTGAAGCAAAGAAGACATTCAGTAATTCTGTTTTCTCTGTGTCTTTCGTCACCAGGGCACCCACCTCACTCAGCAGTGGGCCCACATTTTCCTTAGTCATCCTTTTCCTGCTGATGTACTTGAACAATACATCCTGTTGTTCTTGAACTCCCTTGCCAGATTTAATTCAAAATGGACCTTAGCCTTCCTTGCCACCTCTCTGCATGTTCTGACAACGTTCTTACATTCCCCGCAAGTGGCCTGTCCCTTTTTCCACATCCTGTAAAATTCTTTCTTCTCTTTGTGGTTTGCCAGAAGCTCCTTGTTCATCCCTGCAGGCCTTTGCTTGATTTCTTACTCATAGGGATGCGCCTATCCTAAGCTTGGAGGAAGTGATGCTTGAATACTAGCCAGCTCTCTTGGACGCCTTCTAGAGACTTAACTCATGGGATTCCTCCAAGCAGGTCCCTGAAGAGGCCAAGTTAGCTCTCCTGAAGTCCAGGATTGCAGTCCTACTTGTTGCCCTGCTTCCTCCATGCAGGACCCTGAACTCTGGTGGTGTTCTTGGCTCTTGCTTGGGATTCCCTGACCCAGGAACACCCCTGTCCACCTCAATATAGCGCTCAGCCACAGAACTTAGCATTACCACTGCTGTGTGCTTCTCTAATTCATATAAGAATAACAATAAGCCAAGAATAAAATTATAAGCAAAAGCAGATTTTCTTTTTTAAATCAGTCTTTATAAACGTAAAAATACATTTTTACAGCAAATATTGGGAATGCTTACACTAATGAAACTTTTGGTTTGAGCAGTATATTCAAGCAGATGAAACTTTTTCATGAGCTGAAATAGTTCTATTCTATACTGAAAGAATATGTAACTGACATAACATTCCCTTCATCACAAAAACCCGTTAAAAACTGGAGTCACAACATGTGACTGTGCTCAGTGGCAGATTGTGAAACACATCCATGTTGAGCACAATATGCTGAAAATGTGATTTCTTTGTAGCTACATTTCACTGTAGGGTTCCCTTAAATATTAGTCCTCTAATACTGTACAAAATTCACTATCATCTCAGCTGTAGGCTGGTTCTGATCGGGCAGCACTGAGCATTTATAACCTCTCTATTCTCACTCATTGTCATATGAACATCAAAGTGCAACATCATTCTGTGATGAGCTGGGAAGCTGCTGAAGTATAGGAAAGTAAATTTTAATTTAAAAGGGCAGAAAAGAATGAGAATACACATGGAGCAGTTTTCAGTCTGTTCTAGGTTTGAATTGTATCATGAATTGAACCAAAGTACTGAAAAGGAGAAGAAACTGTTAACATTTTGAGCTGACAATTTCAGCTTTCCTGGCAGCAAAACAGGAATCCTGTTTCATTAAAAAGTACATGATAAGACTCTCTCAAGTACTTTTAATAGTCCTCGTGATATCACAGCTAAGCTCAGAGGTAAATAGACTTTGAAACACGACCTCAAAATCTTAGCTGGTTATGACCCAGATCCCCTTCCACAAATCCCATCTTTTTACATCCAAACTCCTCTCCTCCTTATTCATTCTGAAACTTCATCATAGTTAAATATGTAAGTCTTTAAGTCCACAACATTTTAAGTTATACCTATTTATCTTACCCTGTAAACATAAAATATAATCTGCATAAAACATTAAAAAGAATACGTGAAAATACGTATTTGTATCAAATTTGTATTTCAGTCAGAAATACAGAAATAAAAACTATTCAGAATTAATTTGAGCATACTAAAAATACTCAAGAACTTATAGAGGCACAAAACTAGATATAAACTTTTTCCGTGTTTTCTTTAGGGTACTTTGGTCTTCTTATTGAATTATTTATCTTTGTTCATCTATTTTAGAGTCTATTAAATAAAACACCTAGGTAAATTATGCTAAAAACAATTCTTTATTTTCTGAATGCAGTACAACGTTTAATGTTTTGCTTAAGGTTGGAATGAATTTTTTTCCCTGGGTTTAGCTTTATATAAAATCTTAGCTTAAATGATAAGAATTTTAATCAAAACACTTGTATGCCCAACTAGCATGCTATATGGTTTAAGAGAGAGTTATTATGAAAATGCAATAATAAAAGACAAAAATAATCATGTACATATGTCTCAGTACTGAAACAGATGTTGCCACAGCAGTTAGTTACCTCACAATAAAATAGACTGGGGCAGTGCGAGAAGAAACATGTACTTCCTCCTTTCCTTTCTTTTTCATTTGTAGAGAAATTCCCTCCCACCCTTCTCTGCTATATGCTAAAAGAATATGAAGAAGAAAAAAAAGGTTTATTTTTCCATTTTAGAAACATGTATATTCTTCAGTTTGCTGTGGCACTTTTTAAAAATTCAATCCACTTCAGAAAATGAAATCTTTCCTTCTGACTGAAAACAACAGATCACAAAACTTCTGCTTTTGACTAATGTACTATGCTTTTTATGTATTTTCTTAAATATAATCTGAAAGTAATTTATTGCATTTTGGAAAGTCTATGGAAAAAGAGAAAGCTATTGTCATCAGCATCAGTAGTCTCAGCAGCACTGAGGTTCCTTTTCCAGGAACCAGCCTTTTTCCTCCGATTGACACCTGCCAGGCCAAAAAGTCTCCTCAGGTGTCTTGTTAGTGTGGTGAACACTAGTGGTTAGCCTAAAGCTCCTTATATCTTAGCTCCCTTCTGTTTGTGTTAGCCAATAATTAAACATTTTATATATTAAGCTGTGTATATCCTGCTTGCAGAGTCTCTTTGCATCCTGCTAAAAAAAGATGAGCAAGAAATCAAACCCCAAACAGGCCACGCAAAAAAATGCAACTAAGATCTCTGGCTGGCTGTCATACATGCTGTTATATATTGTCAGTATAACCTTTTGTAGCCCTAAGTAACATGAAGAGTATCTCCAGGTAAGAGTAAAAAATCAGGGCTTCAAGAGAAATTCTCTGAAACTCCCTGCATTTCATCTTTGCTATCTACATATTAATCTCAGAATACGCTTTTGTATGCCATAAGGTAGGGCAAACACAGTTTTCTTCAAGCTGTGTTTGCTTTTTCTTTGTTTACTGTGATATATCAGGAAGTATGAAACTAGAAAATTTTTCTACAGATAAATACATGCAATGAAACTCCCTCCCCTCTAAATAGCATAATTGAGTGATCTCATGGTATTTGTTTTAGAACATCTGTATGTAATATCTACCTATGTGGGCTTAGTTTTTCCTTTCCTATATTCTCTTTAACACATGTGCAGTGTTCTTTAAAACTAGCATGTGAATTTAACATCAATTAGCTCCAAATTCATTAACACTATGATGTTCTTTATTTTTGTCAAGTTCAGCTATAAGAAACTAATAAACTATGTGTCTTGTTCTCCTCTGAATGTTTGAATGAAGTGTCACTGTTTCTATGGCTTTGTATTAAATTATTTTTAGGTCTATAAAGACTTACATATTGATATATAAATACTAATATCTATATGCATGGGGATTATAATTCAGTAAAAGACATGTTTAGAAGCAGCTTCAATGGAGATGTATTCTTTGTAAAGGAAGGATTTTCTGATGATAAATCATAAAATTTACTGTATTAGATCAGTGGGCTGGTCTAGCCTTTTCCTATTTGATATTTCTATTATTGAAAGTCAATTTATTTAGGAAGATACAGAAAAGTTCTAATATCATTTTACATTGATTGTAGACTATATTACAGACCATTCTACTGCACAGTCTATTTCCATCTCCAACCATGTCCAAATTAGACTTGCCTGTGAGATGGGGCAACAGTCTGTTTCCTTTACATTATGCATATTCTGCTGCTTTTATACAAATTCCTGAAGTTGATAAAGTGGTTTACAAGAATGACAAGAGTACGTGATATATTGATATTTTTTTCCAGGAAAACATCTGTAAGTGCTCTGTAAATCACCTGGCTATAAAATTCCACAGATATTCCAGAGGTAAAAATATTTTGATTCAAGTACATCAGGAGATGTGGTTTCACATGTGTATGAGTAGAGACAAGTTGCAAGGATATATTTGCATAGTAAGAACATCCTGAGTCATAACTTAATATAAGTAAAAATGTCAGTCAATGGTCTGTTCCTGCCAAAAAAAATTATTTAAAATAGAAAAAGAATTTAGGTAAATTATATCTTAAGCCCTGATTTTAAGCCCCTCTGTATCACATCCACACATCTTGCTCAGCTGTATAAAACACCTGCACTCCTAACATTGATTCCAAGATTTACTAAAAGTCTGTTGATAATTTTCTGCCTCTCTACTTCTACCTTAATATACTTGCAACTATTTTATATTTGTCTGCCTATTCATAGCAGGTAAAATCACAAAGGTTATCCACTTCAGGATCTTTCTCTTCACAGACAGGTCCATGAAGTCTCATAATACATCATTTACAAATTATACCATTACATTGGTATATAAATTTGCTGAGGCTTTCAAAACCTTTCTGGAGTGCCTGTGAAAGGCATAATGTACATCCAAACACTTATGTATCATTAGTTTTCTCTGAAAAATAATCCCATACATGGAAAAGGAAGTAGGAGGGAAGGATTCACTTTGCTTGGCAAGTCCCCAGAACTATCAGTCTGAAATGGTAGGAAAACTGATTCGGCAAAACTGATGTGGAGGCTATTAGCTTGTTTCATGACTGAAGTGATTGTCAGCAGAGCTCAATAGCCACCTCATGTGCACTGCATACCCTTTTGTGCATGAGTGTTATTCACTCGAGGATGGAAACCAAATTATCTGTTCTATCCTTAAGACACACTCAGATACTAAGTCTGGCATAACCTGGACTTCAACTTAACATTAGCTTTCTGATACTTCAGATACTGGCCCTCCAAACACTTAAATACAAGGCTATTTTCTGTCTCACAAGTGTTTTAGATTTTTTGGGTTGTGGTTGAATTGATATTGATTTCTGAAAGTAAAAGAGAGAGCCCAAGAGTGTTTTTACAGGACATATCAGGGGACCTTTAGCTGTTAACACTAGAAGAGAAAACCGCTATGCAAATAATGCAATGGATTTTACTTTTAAAAAAATAATTTAAAATTACTGTTATTTAATGTGTTAGCTATTATGCCCATACAAAATTTCTTGCAGTTACACATGTAATGCATTGTAATAGACAGAAAAAAAATTGTTTTTTATAACCTTTAGTGACCTCTCAGACACAAAATCAAAGGATGGTAAACAAAAGAGAAAAGAAGGGAAGATAAGTTTGATCTCATAATGATGACAACTTGACATTGGAACTCCTATCTTTTAAATATTGCCTTTCTAAGGAAGAGGGAACATTTAAGAGGAAATCATGAGATAATAATAGAAGTTGAGAATTTTAACAAAATATTGTAATTAATATGTATATAATGTAAAACATAAATTTATAATGTCCTAAGAAAATTTAGAAAGAAGCACATTTTGTACCAGTTGAAAATAAGGATCTAAATGATCTGATCACAAATGCCAGATCTAATGACAAATGCAGTGTTCAAGATGAAAGACAACCAGATGAAAATACTTTTAGTTAGTTAAATTTAAAATACTTGAAGAAAATCCATACAGTTTCATTTATACCAATATAGATGTTTTTAGGGAACTGATAATGTGCAATTTTACTTTAATATAAAAATAAACAACATAATGACAGAAATTAAGGAATTAAAATATTTATTAACTTATTCTCCAGAGATGGTGAGTTACTGAAACATAAAGCACTTGAACCAAAGGCTTTTATCCCATTAGTTTGAATCAAGCCATTATCACTAAAAGTGGATGACCTGCAGACCAGAAGCTGAGAGAAAAGTGCCCGTTATACAACAAAATTAAAACATTGCTGTTAAAAATAATAATAATAATACTCTTCCAAAATATAAAATAACCCAAACAAAACACAACCCCTCCAAAACCCACAAACACCTGCCTTTCAATATGGTTGTCCATGTCTGCTTCCATTTGTTGTAAAGCCCAATGACTAAAAGTTTTTCTTCCAGCATTTACTGCCTTAATGTTCTGTGGCTTTTATTGAGGCCTCTCCTTCACGCCACTGTTCAGGCCATAATGGAGTTGAATTAAGCCTAGAGCTATTTTAACAGAAAAAGTAAGTTGCTGCTCAACTGAAACTATTAAAAGTCAAAAAGCAGAATTAATGAATAATTTTTTGGCTGTACTAGAAGTAGATCCTTTTAGTAAAGAAAAGAATTCTTGGAACTGTAGATTTTTATGTTACATTTGTATGTATGTTTATATATATAAAATCATACCTCTGTGTGATATACAGAAACTGGGAAGACTTCTGTACAAAATCTGTAGAAAATGGAGGTCTGCTAAAAATGTCTTCAGAGGTGGAGTCCAACATATTTCAGTGTTCATTGATTTGTTGTCTGTAGTTAAAATAGATTTCAAACGGTACTATCACTGACAGAATTCTACTCTTTAATGACCACAAAGAACCATCTGGGTATTTATGTATTTTAGGGTGAAAATCACTCTAATTCTGGTCAGAAAATGGTAACTATAACAGAATGCTTCTTCTCTATGAATATGTTTGTATATAGTCCTCAAGTAGGATCTACTGAAAATTGTTATGTTTCTATACAGTGCCTCTCGACTAATTGTTCAGCTAAGAAACTGTAACAGCACTAATTCATCTATGTAGGCTTTTCTTTATTTGTTCAGTTTAGTCCATTTAGAGAAGCTAGATGCTCTATAGTTTTACTTATTCATAAAACTTTAGAGGCAACATTACGATTTACATCATAGGGGCTGACCTGCTGGAAAGCAGCTCTGGGGAGAAGGCCCTGGGAGTCCTGGTAGACAGCAGGTTGCCCATGAGCCAGCAGGGTGCCCGGGTGGCAAAGAAATCAATGGGATCCTGAGGTGCATTAAGAGGAGTGTGGCCAGCAGGGTGAGAGAGGTGATCCTCCCCCTTTACTCTGCCCTGCTGAGGCCGCATCTGGAATGCTGTGTCCAGTTCTGGGTTCCCCAGTTCAGGAGTGAAAGGGAACTACTGGAGAGGGTCCAGCAGAGGGCTACAAAGATGACTGAGGGACTGGAGCATCTCCCTTATGAGGAAAGGCTGAGAGAGCTGGGCCTGTTTAGCCTGGAGAAGGGAAGACTGAGAGGGGATCTTATTAATGTCTACACATCTCTTAAGGGCAAGTGTCAAGAGGATGGGGCAAGGCTCTTTTCAGTAGGGCCAAACAACAGGACAAGGGGCAATGGGCACAAACTGCAGCACAGGCAGTTCCTTCTGAATATGAGGAAGTGCTTCTTTACCTTGAGGGTTCCAGAGCACTGGAGCAGGCTGCCCAGAGAGGTTGTGGAGTCTCCTTCTCTGGTGATATTCAAATCCCACCTGGTCATGACTCTGTAACTTGCTCTGTGTGAACCTGCTTTAGCCCAGGGTTAGAGTAGATAATCTTCAGAGGTCCCTGACCATTCTGTGATTCTGTGAATCTGTGATTCTGATTCTGTGATTCAGGATCAAACTGTTTGGGGATGTCTCAACAGCCCCCAAGGTATTTGGTGATATCTTTCATGTTCTTAGTGAGATCTCTAGGTCTTAACAAACAGATCCATATTATCCTTTAGCAACATAAGCAGAGACAGACTTTTTTCTTTGCCTCCAGAATACGATTAGGATTTTACGAGTGTTATATCACTAAAACCTTCAAGACTATTTCTACTTTCCTGGGCCTTCCTGACTGACTTTCTTTGTCAGTCAGGGCAGGACTCCCCAGGTCTTTACTTCTGAGAGCTCAGTTTTACAAAACTGCACTAAGCAGTCTGCCTGCAGCTTGGAAATTGAAAACATGTTATTTGCACATTTATTTATTTACTTCTTTCCCATTTCACAATTTGCTTTCAATCTGTCTGTGCCTATGCAAATTCAGTTCAGAAAACAAAAAAATTAAAACCACGAATGAGTGAGTGAATAAGTGAATAAATAAATAAATAAATGATGCTATTGATCTTTTTCTTTAAGGGCTATTCATGATAATGATTGGTAGAACACATCAGATGCCATAATCCTTCCACAGTTACTGTATTCTCTCTGTAAATGATTAATAGCACAAAATGTATACAAAGCTATCTGTGTCTAGTGAGAGATACTTAAGCTCACAGAGTTTATAATGTTGGTATTTGTCATCATATGTATAGATGTGATGGGTTGACCTTGGCTAAGGGCCAGACTCCCACCCAGCTGCTCTGTTATCTTCACCTTCTCAACAAGACAGGGAAAAAATAAGATGAAAAAGCTCATGAGCCAAGATAAAGACAAGGAGATCACCCACAAACTACAATCATGGGCAAAACAACTTTGGGAAAACTAATCTAATATGTGGCCAAATGAAAAAAAAGTAGGATAGTGAGACACAAAGCCAAAAAGATTGAAACAACTTCTCCCTCTTCCCCTTTTCCCAGGTTTAACTTCACTCTTCCATTCCCAACTCCTCTAGCCCCCACCTCACCCAGCACAGGGCAGGTGAATAGGAGGCTGCACTTTGTCTCTGCTGTTCCTTCCTCCTCACATTTTTCTCCTGCTCCCATGTAGGTCCTGTCCCTGAGCTGCAGTCCTTCAGGATAAACCTGCTCCAGCATGGGCTCTCCACTGGCAGCAGTTCCTTCAGGCAATATCTATCTGCTTTGGTGTGTGGGGTCCTCCATGGGCTGATGTATGGATATCTGCTCTGGCATGGTCCTCCACCAGGTGCAGGAAAATACTTCCTTCTGTGCCTGGAGAAGCTCTTCCTTCTCCTTCTTAGCTGACATTGGTGTTCCATCTGCTGTTTCTCAATATTTTTTTTCCCTTCCTCCTCTGCCTGTCTGTTTTTTGTGCCTGGTGTTTATCACCCTTTTGTAACCGTGTTTTCCCAGAAGCATCATCATCCTGACTGAGGGGCTTAGCTGTGCCCTGTGGTGGGTCTGCTGGAGTCAGCTGGAACCAGCTGTCTGGCATGGGGCAGCCCATGGCCTCTTCTCATAAAGGCCACCCTGTAGCATCCACTGCTAGTACCTTGACACACCCAATACAGTAACTATAAAATTACGGTTTTTTAAAGCTTTCTTTGTAGTAGTAATACTGAACATATGAATTATCTAGTATAGTACTGTAGTGTGAAACAAAGAATAGAAACCTAACAAATTATTAAAAAAAAATAATTATCAGTAATCCAAAAGTAGGAAAACATACAAACATATAATAAAGTCCGCATTCACCATTAAAAATCCTAAACAAATAAAAAAAATAAATAAATTCCACTATTGCTTTACTACTAAAAAGAAAAGGAAGTAGACATCCTGAAAAGATGTGAAGGAAATTGGGTTTCTTTCTTTTAAAAAGAGCAAAAAACTATTCTGTACTGCCATGAGTTACCCTAGAACTTGTTAGACTTTACAAGCCACTGTGACCTAAAGGCTGAAGAACATGGTGAAGACAGTATGTTCAGGCTCACACAGGTGTGACTACCAGCTGCTGTAGCAGCTGAAAGTAAAGGGGAACCAGCAGAAATGAAGTTTGTCAAAACTCTGATGAATAATTTTTCCTGTCATTTCCTAGAAGCATTACATTCCATGCTTGGTGGTTATTTTGATGTCCCATTTGTTACATCAGAATGGAGCAGAACTCAATATATGGGAACTCAGAACAAGCTAAAATATTAACAGTGCTCATAATAAAATTATTCCATTTAAATAAAACATATGTAGGTGACCTATAAATATTCAAATATCTCCAGGTCCTCTACAATAGAAACTTACAGCAGTATATGTCTTTGTAAGAGAATAGATGAAAACTTTCAGAGAATTTTCATAACAACCACTGGTAATCTTCCCTAGTCCTAAAACTTCATAAAATCCTCCAATCGTTCTGTGTTGGAATCAGGTTTTTAAATAGTATTTTTAGCAGGCCTACTCTTTTCCATATTAACATTAGGCTTGAAAATCATTCAGATATTTATGTCTTCATTAAAACAAATTTTCTTTACTTACGTTAGACCAAGTCTTGCATAAAGACCACAAAAATTTACAGGCTATTACAGACCAGACCAGACCAGACCAGACCAGACCAGACCAGACCAGACCAGACGAGAACTTTACAGCTGCAAGAATCTTATCTCTACATTCAAATGTTATTTTTGAGAGCAGATTAACATAAATTCAGCAATCAGAATAATAATAAAAAGAAAACAATTGATATCTATATCTAGAATTTAATATTTAATATGACTTGTATTAATAATTGACCCTATTTAGAAAAACTCATTTTGATTTGATTCCTGCCTTAGCTGAAGGGACTGAAAAAAATATTACAGCCAACAAAAATTACATTAGGATGGAGTTAGAAGATAGCAAGGATGGCACTTATATATCCTCACTTTCTAGAAATTAAGGGTGACTTTCATCTCCAAGTCCAAAAAAAACAAAATGTGGGAAAGTTGATAGTTACATGTAAACTAGCTGTCTAAAATCATGTGACACTTAATGAAAATCTAAATCTTTATTCACTTGCAAATATGTAAGGGGGGTAATGACATTTGACAGCATCAAGTATTTGCCACCTGACACCCAACTTATTCCAACAGACCATGTTTTTTCCGTAGGTCCTGTGCCATAATTGTTGGCCCTGAATACCCCCAAGCATCTTGAATGCCATTTCATGTTGATATTTACGCATCTGAATCGTCATGAGCAATGCAATTGATAGAACACAGAGAGCTGCTTAGCCCATGCTAAAATAGACACTAAGGATCAAGTTATTTGTGGATTTCTAGCGTTACGCAAAGTGCCCTAGGTCACCAGATCTAGAAACCTGGCAGACTTTCACAGGAACTGTGAATCTCCCACCCACACCTCTAACAGAGCACAAGGACTCAGCAGTGTGTACTAGGGCATCTCACATTGCTCCCAGAACTCTGGGTTGAATAGACCCCCTTCTGCTTAGTCTTAACACAAGTCTAACAGCCCTTAGCTGATGTGTTAAGTCTGACACAGTCAGTCTTAGCACCTACAGAGGCTGATACATGTGCCTTATCTTGTATGCCTATTTTAGGATGAAATGTATAATTATCCAGGGATTATTAATTGTTTCTGTTGACTGAGACAGGTAGATCAGTCTTGATCACTTAACTTCATGCTTGCATCGGGGAAAGTGTGAATATCAAGTTCAATTTTCCCGAATCATTCCCATGTTTATTCCTTGTTGATTTAACCTAAGGAAAAAAAACCACAAACAAACTAAAACCAAAAAAAACCAGCTCTTTCTTATGTTAGACTTGGAGTAACATATTTAAATATTGCATTCAAAAACAATTACTCTCAGGTGTCATGGAATGCCAATAAGACCCCAAAGGTCTGCCTAATCTTCTGTTGCTTATCTTGACAGCGTGTTAAAAGAGAAAACAATTATCAAAAACTTTGAGATCTCAGTTGGTGATCTGGAGCGATAGAAATGCATTATACTTAGGCAGAAAATAGCAACCTTTCATTCAATAGTTTCCAAAATTACATGTTGAGAATTTTGCACTTTCTTTTTTAATGGTTTAATTGAAGAAAAAATATTAAAGGTTATGTCCTTGAGATAATATTCAGGTGTGTGTGGTGGGGGTGGGGGTGTTGGGGAGGGAGGTATTCTTTAACAAACAGGCATTTCTTACTGAAAAACTATGACACTGCAACGTTCCTGACCAATTCTTACATTGCAATGCCCTCTGCTGTGAACAAATAAATGGTGTGTGTGAAAGGTAATTAGGTGGTAGCTTGGAAATAATATTATATCATCATAGCAGAGAGTCACAGGTCATGCCCATACTGTGCAACAGAGGGAAGTGCAGACTTCCTTAACTGGCCCTGAGTGATTCAGCTCTGCAGCAAGCAGCAGGATAGTTAAATCCAAGCTGTATTCGGTTTGGGCTGATTAATCATGCTAACAGGAATATAGTATTACTGGGACTGAATCATAAATACATGCAGGGTGTTATGCCACACCATGGAGAAAAGATTGCTTGGTCAAACAAGAATTAATATCTCTATCACAACATTGTATTCTGCAGCACAGTCTTTGTCAGTTTCAAAGGGGAATTTTGCAAGGATTTCTTTTATTGCAATATACTTTTTTTTTTTTTTTTTTTTTTTTAGGAGGAGGAAGTATATGGGTGTTTTTAATAAGTAAATCTGGGGATATCTTAACCGGAAGTGAATTTTGGAATAATCTGATCATTGTTTCTTCAAATTTCAGTGTTATTCGTGATAGTGTGTGATTAGATTTTACTTTGAAGAAATGTGCTTCTGATGTTGCCCTAAAACCTCTTAGATTCCAGGGCTTTAATATGTATTTATTTTCAAAAACAAGTCAGTTATGTTTCACATAGATATGTAGTAAAGCAGATTAAAACCTGATTTTAGAGAAAGATTTTTCTAATAAAATGACATGAAAGAGAACTTCTTCTCCTTTCTCTGAAGAATTAAGACACTTAATTTTGACAATACTAAATATCAAAAAATACCACTGAATTGCCATGTTATATTTCAGTGTTCTAATAACGCTCTTATTATCACATGCTCAGCTGAGTAACCTCCAAGAAAGTAAAAGAATTATGCCATTTTATAATAGCCAATCATTTACCTGTTATTCTCAGTCACTTTATAGTTAGCCATAAAGCATTCTTACTAGATAAGGATGTCTCCTGAAATCTTGAGAAATATGTTTCTACCCTGGAGGGTGAATCCTGAGAGGTACTACAAATCTGGAAGCTCTTAGTATGATCTGAACAACACTCCATACCTGTGTCTTTCAAATCGAAGCCAAGCTATGTGTTTGTGAAATATGTACCTTAAAGAGAAATGTATGAGTGTTTTCAATATGCAGTTTAGGCTACAAAAGTAACAATAACCTAAATTAATCTCCGAGAGAGATCAGTTCAGAAGACTAGTCTGTTTCTTCACTGATTACAGCAGAAACTTAGCATAGCAAGCTATCTGACTGAGATGATTAATTTAGGTATCTATATTTATGATGTGAACACACTTCAGATTCTAAATGCAGGTTTTTAAATTAATGCAGAAATTCTCAACCATAATTATAATTAAATATGATGATTCCTTTTGGTTTATTATGAGTTCATTTGAGAAATGAATGAGTCTTTCTAAACTCAATATCCATTGACTTAAGAGGTTGTTAATGTATGATAAAGTTTTAACATAGTATTAATGAGAATCCCAAGACCTTGTTCTACAAGGTACCATTTCCACTCAGAATACACAGCATACAACCATAATCTATAATCAAATACCTTAAAGCAATTGAGAAGGCCTTTACTTCCTCCTCCCTCCCCACCTCCTTCCCTCTCTCCCTCCTTCCCTCCCTCCCTCCCTCCCTCCCTCCCTTCCCTTCTTCATTCTTCCCTCTCTTGAGTTTAGAAGAATAGTTTCTTCCTATTATTCTTCCTTTTGTGTAACAAAGTTCTGTTTACAATACTTGTCCACATTTAATTATTTCTTGTAATTGATGCAATTGACAAATACTTGGAATCATAGAGTCATTTAGGTTGGAAAAAAACCTTGAAAATCATCAAGTCCAACTGAAGTCCTTTGAATGTGCTCCAGCACCTTAATGTCTGTCTTGCAGTGAGGGACCCAGCTCTGAACAGAGTATTCAAGGTGCGGCCTCACCAGTGCTGAGTACAGGGAGTCAATCGCTTCCCTAGTCCTGCTGGCCACACTATTGCTGATACAAGCCAGGATGCTGTTGGCCTTCTTGGCCACCTGGGCACACTGCTGGCTCATGTTCAGCAATACACCAATCAGCACCCCCAGGTCCTTTTCCACCAGGCAGCTTCCCAGCCACTCTTCTCCAACCCTGTAGCACTGTGTGGGGTTGTTGTGACCCAAGTGCGGGACCGGCACTTCTCCTTGTTGAATGTCATACAATTGATCTCAGCCCATTGATCCAGCCTGTCCAGATCCCTCTGCAAAGCCTGCCTGCCCTCAAGCAGATCAACACTCCTGCCCAGCTTGGTGTCATCTGCAAACTTAATGAGGGTGCACTCAAACCCCTCATCTAGCTCATTGGTAAAGATATTAAACAGAACTAGCCCAATAATAAGCCCTGAGGAACACCACTTGTGACTGGCCACCAACTGAATTTAATTCCACTAACCACAGCTCTTTGCTTGAAGTTCCCAGCTTTCACAAGAACACCACTACTTGACAGTTATGGAGTGGAAGATAGTCACCATCTATCTTGTCAAGACAAGTCTACATATCTCAAATTTCTATTAAACTCCATACTACATTCCTGAATCAGAGAAAAACAATTTTATAACAATGTAAATGCTGATCCTCATAATTTGATAATTCTTTTAGCTCCACTTACTTTGTCAATGTTTTGGAAACAGAACTGGGCAGACAGGTGGATCACTGCAGTCTTATGTCCTAAGTACATTAATTTAGTAGTCTTAATAAGGGGAAAAGGTAAGCTCTTCTGAGCTTACACAATCCCACTGCTAATATAATGCCAGATGTGTGCAAAGCAGACTAAATTTTACTAGTGACATAATGTTTGTTTCAGTTTCCTTAGTAAAATAAAAATGATACACATTTTATAGGCCTAAAAATATATAACTTTGATAAAGTTAATTTGTTAAATTTACCAAATAAATAAGGTACATATTTTAAAAATGCATAAACAGTTCCTTACTTGCATATATAAAATCCCTTTAAATAATATGTACATGTCAATATAGTAATTAAAATAACGTTGTATCTCTAACCCACAATTATCCTAGCTTTTCCATGTGTCTTCTTCATTGTGTTATCACACTACATTCTATTTTTGACATGAATCATGACTGCTTTTATCACAATTGTAAACAAAACAAACTGTTAGGTGGAAACTTTTAACAGAAACTTCTCTCTACAGTACATTTTTTTACTCTGCCAGTAGTACCAAATTGACATACAAGGCCTGAAAATATCACCTACATCAATATTTAATGAAATTTGATTGCTGGCTTCTTTTGTTTGGTGTGCAGTAAAAACAAATATTTCCATTGTGATTTTCATCCTGTAGCCACTATTGTTAACACAACAGAACAAAGGGAAGGGAAGGGAAGGGAAGGGAAGGGAAGGGAAGGGAAGGGAAGGGAAGGGAAGGGAAGGGAAGGGAAGGGAAGGGAAGGGAAGGGAAGGGAAGGGAAGGGAAGGGAAGGGAAGGGAAGGGAAGGGAAGGGAAGGGAAGGGACCTCAAAGCAGAAATCTGTTTAACTATAAAGTCACACATAAAGTTGTTGGCTATTCAATATTACTCTGTTCTTAGATTCAGTTTTCTAGTTCTCTTTTGCATTCACAATGCCTATTCACAAAGCCTAGCTAAAGTGTTCCTAGGTATGGGGATAGACTCTTCACATATGCAAGTAATTGCCATCAGCATCAAAAAGAGCTACATATCCATCAAAGGGAGAAAAGACTGTATTTAGGGTTCATTTATTCTTTTTGTATATGGCAAATTTCCACATCCTTTACCATGGCTTAAGAGCATTTTTCAGGGATGGGGATACAAAACCATATTGTAATACTGGGAATGCTTGCACAGTGTTCTTATCCACAGTGTATGCTGAGACTGCTGTTCTATGTATTGCCATCTGAAACTATTCAGGTGTCAGGGGATCCATTTCCTCCTCTTTCTCTGGAATAATGACAAGAAAGATTCAGCCATAGAAAAAGTATGATAATGTGTCCTTGAGGGTTTTCTTTAATGGTTGCTACAATAGATTATATTATTCAAGTAGTGCAAAGGTATTCAGATGACAGCATTATCCAGACCTTACAAATGCATAAAGACAGCAGGGAATATTTTTACTTCTTGCTGTAGCCCTGGCATAGATGCAGTGCAATGAGATATATAAGCTTAATACATTGCTCAGTCTCACTGCTGAAAGAAGGTCATTATGGTGATTCTCAGCAACTTCAGGTTGAAGATGAGCCTGCCACGACTTCAGTCATCTAAATTGCTATGAAGGGCACGGTGGTAGACAATCATGAAGATGTGAATGCAACATTTGCTCTCTTCTTTTGGGCTTACTACTCACACATCTTGGTGAATATCTGTATAACCCTGCATAGCTCCAATAGAAATGGAAGTTTCTAATTTCTATTTGTTGCTCATAATGAACAGTACCAAATAATACAGATAGTCCTACTGAAGTTAATAGTACTTTTGTTAAAAATGCAAAGTCACAATGAAATTGTATCCCATACTACCCTTAAAAATCAATTAGTGATACATGGCTTGGAAAGGAATATAGTGAGGATGAAATACTGGACAGATTGCAGAGCTCAATGGGTTGCAATTAGTGCTATGAAGTCAAGTTAACTGTTCATTACCTGGTGTGTTCTCTGCAGCAAAGTACTTGGGGTCCCGGGGGGCAAGCTAAACATGAATCTTCAGTATGTTTTTGCAAGGGAGAATGCCTGCCTCAACAAAGTGAGCATCTCGGGCTGTACCGGCTGTACCAGCCAGAGCAATGCCAGCAGACCCAGGCTGGTGATTGCGTCTCTCAGTTTGGCACCTGCGAGAGTCGTCTTGAGCTCCTCCAGACACACATATTCACCTCCTGGAGCAGATCCAAGGGAGGGTCACCAGAATGCTCAGCACAGGTACATGATGTGTGAGGAGATGCTGAGAGATGGTTTCTAAGCTAAGAGGAGATCAAATTGTGCTTCAGCTACCCCGTGGTAAAGTGCAGACTCATCTTGCAGGTGCAGAGTCCTCTTGAAGGTGAACAGTGGTAGGACAAGAGGCAACGGACACCCAGGCTGTAATATGGGAAATTCCAATTAGATCTGGAGATTTTTTTACCATGAGAGTGGTCAAACACCATGAGAGGCTGCTGAAGAAGTTGTGGAACCTCCATCCTTGAAGATGCTCACAACTCATCTGGGCACAGCTGTGAGCAGCCTGATCTATTTTGGCTCTTCTCTGGACAGGTAGATGGACCAGATGTTCTCTGACCACTTTAATCTGAGATATTCTAGGACTATGATTTTATGAAAAGTTTCAGGTTTGGATTAGTAAAATGCATCCCTTTTATACTATGATGGAAGAAAAAAAAATAAAACAAAACAGTTGAAATTATTTCTAATAAATTGATAGGGTTTTTGCTGTTTAGGTAGAATATAATAATAAATAACTAATCAAGTATTCTGTTCCAGGGGAAAAAAAAATCTGTAACTTTATTTTAAGACTGCACACTACTATATTCTGGCTATGTTTGAAAAAAGTAAATGAGTATTCTAAAATCACTGAGAGTTAATAGGTTGCTTTTAAGCACTACTTATTCTCCTTTGTGATACAGTATTTTAATGAGGCAATTGTAAATAATTTAAAGTATTTTCTGTCCTTAAAACTTGTTGAATAAAAATAGTAAAATATTACATGTGTATTCTGGCTAGATATAAAGGTTGGTATGCTAAAATCAGTTTTGTGTTTTCAAATTTTGTTCACAGTTATGAAAAATCAAAATAACAGCTTGAACATGCTTTTCAGCATTGGACTGTAAGTGAAGTATCTGAAAATCTTTTTAAAATGCTGGCATGTACAAGGTACAATTTTACTTCTTCTTCTGCTTCACTTTCATCATATTCCAGCACTTTTCCAGTACTTCCTTTCTTCTTTTATTATTACTAATAATTCATTATTTGAGCAATAATAAGCTAAAAGCAAGTCGTGAGCCAGTAATCTTTGATCTTTGGTTATAAGTCATTTAAACCATCAATGTAAACTAAGCACTGCCCAGCCTTATTAACAAATTGAGAATAAAATAATACAATATATATAAAGACATTGGATATGTCATCTCACCGGTGTTTAGATGAGTTTAGACTTTTAATCAATTACCAAAACATTCATACTGGTAGTAAATGAAATAAATACAGTGAATAGAGTTTTGAGTGCTGATTTGCAAACTTGATGTGTCTTTTCAATTAAAGTGAACTGAATCAACTCTCTAGTTCTCTTTAACTATACTGGTTAGATCTCCATTAGTTGCAATGGTACGTCAGATACTTAGTAGACACAAGCCTAAATTTAACCACATCGGACTTGGTATATTTTCTTATCTTTACATATTCCATTCCATTTTATATTCCACTAGATGCACTAAGATATCCTCCCTTGACCTCCAGGTGCAACTAAAATGCAATGGTCTTGTGCAGGTTATTGCAAATAGTCCCTTGGTGTTTACAACTGAACGAAGATCCAGGAATTTTTACTGCTGGTACTCAAATAAGTTGCTCATGTTTTAAGTGTTTAGTGCCATTTGAAATGCCTAGAGTATCCAATACATCTGTCAGGAAAGACAGAAGACAAAAAGGATACCTGTGGTCATTCAGAGCAGTACCTGGAGACAAGCATGGACCATAGTCAGAAATGTCACAAAAAACCTCTACATGACTTTGTATGGGCATATGAATAAAATCTCAAGGTTTGGATTTAGGTACTTGATCAGAGTCACATTTTGCTATTTGACCTGCTTTAGGCTGCTCAAGGATACTTGTATCTGGCAGATACAACAGTGTCAGAAATCTTCACTCAATTTTAAAAGGCAAAATCGTGGAGGCTAAATTATAAAGGCCAAACCAGACACTCATAATGCCTAACCTAATTTTAGATAGTTACTTTTAGGCAGAACTACTTGGATATTATAGATGTCAAATATGATGCATCCCAGCTATAAGTCTTAGTCCATGCCAAAGAAGAAGAAAGATTAAAACTCATATTTTAAATATGTGGGTTATCGCTGTGTTTATAACTAGGAACAGTTCTAGATCATTTGGTATAATTGGACTCCCCATAAAATGAATATTTTAAAATCGTGCCTCTTTATTCCCTGTTTTACAGCGTGTATGTCTCAAAAAAACGTAATTCTTATCTTGGTATGATAAGTAAGATATCAGAATGGTATGATAGTAAAAGGAGTAAGTTGCCAAAATTTTCAAAAAAATTACATGCTTCAGTACTCTACAGAAATCATTAGCCTCCATTCCAGCAAGCCTCTGTTCAAATAAGTTTTAAACTGTAGATTCTTATAATTAATTTAAGTAAACAGCCTAAATTTGCCATGATGAAGTTTTGAGCATAGCAATAGTTAACATGTTAATTTTGGTAAGGCACAATAGTAATTATGTCTTCAACTTTGTGAGAGTGAGCACGTATCACCAATTTTCTGTAAAACTGCAGACAGTAAGGAAGTCAAAGAATCACAGAATGGTTGAGTTTAGAAGAGACCTCTGGAGATGATCTGGTCCAAACCACTTGCTCGAGCAGGGCTTCCCAGAACCAGTTGCCCAAGACCATGTCCAGACAGCTTTTCACTATCTCCATGGATGGAGACCATAACTCTGGGCAATCTGTGCAAGTGCTCTGTCACCCTTACAGTAATAAAAGTGTTACCCACTGTTCAGACAGACCCCTACTATGTTTCAGGTTGTGGCCATTGCCTCTGGTCATGCCACTGGGCACCACTGCAAAGAGCTTGTCTCTGTTTTATTTGCATCTTCCCTTCAGTTATTTATATACGTTGACAAGAACACCTTGAGCCTTCTTTTCTCCAGGCTGAACAATTTCAGCTCTCTCAGCCTTTCCTCATAGGACAGATGCTCCAAGACCCTTAGTCATCTTTGTGGCTTTTTGCTGGACTCTCTCCAGTGGCTCCATATCTCTCTTGCTCTGGGGAGTGATGCCAAAACGGCACAGAGTAACTGCTCAGAGATGAAGTTTGTCTTTAAGCAGCAAAGGTATTTATTTTGTGCAACGTTGGGGAGCTAGCCAATTTGCACCGGACAAACTAGCTCCAAAGTTTTCAGTGAAAAGTCAGGTAATTTATACAGTTTTCATGACAGGTTACAACATCTTTACATACACATTCATTTGATTTTGACATCTAATAATTCTGTTTATAATAGGTAGGATCTAGGTGGAGTAAACCTTTCAATTTTCTTTGTTCAGTGATTTCCTGACTTGATGGTCTCCTTATCTCCTTCAGGTGCCCACTTATCTTTTCTAATTATTCAGAGTACATTCCTTTACTTTGACATTGTCAGTGGAACCTTTTTATTATTCAGAGTACATTCCTTTAACGTTGTCAGTGGAACCTTTTCTAATTATTTAGAGTACACTCCTTTCTCAACACAAACAAAGCATCACCCAGAGCATTATACCAAACTCATCCTGACTAATCTTTTTAAGACCTTGCTCTGTTTCAGGAGTCCAGAACTGGATAGAATGCTCCAGGTGTGGCCTCACCTGCTGATTACAGGGAAAAGATCACTTCCTTTGACCTGCCTGTTGCAGCCCAGGATGCCATTATCCTTCTTTGCAGCAAGGGCACATTGCTGGCTCATGTTCAACTTGGTGTCCACCAGGACACTTTTTCTACCAAGCTGCTTCCCACCTGGATATTCCCCAGCACCTACTGATGCATGGGGCTGCTCCTCCTTGGGTGCAGGGTTTGGCACATACCCTTGTTGAACTGTCAGCCCATTTCTCCAACCTCTCAAGGTCCCACTGGACAGCAGCGTGATCTTCTGGCTTTTCAGCTGTTCCTCCATTTTATGTCTTCTGCAAACTTGCTAAGGATATACTCTGCCTCATCATCCAGATGATTAATGAAGATATTAAACAGGACTGGACCCAGTATTGACCTCTGGAGTACACCACTAGCCACTGGCCCTCAGCTAGACTTTGTGCTACTGATCATCACGCGTTGAGCCTGGCTTTTCGGCCAGTTTTCAATCCACCTCACTGTCAGTTCATCTGTTCCATACTTCAACAGCTTCTCTATGAGTATCATATCGGAAACAGTGCCAAAGGCTTACTGAAGTCAAGGCAGACAATATCCACAGCTCTCTCCGTGCCTATCAAGCCAGTCATTTCATGATAGAAGTTTATCAATTTGATGTGGTAAAAAAATATTAAATTGATTACTGCTAATGAAAAAGCCTTTGTTTTTAATTAAGGATCAGGGATCACTTGACTTGGACAAGGACAGTCAGGTGGTGTTTGTCTTCCCCCCAAATAAGCAAGATATGAGCAGGAACATCCAGACAATAAATATTGTGTGCAGCTGTGTCTTGACAGTAACTTCACCATGCTTGGGCATCTGGCCAACATTCCTTGCATCTGTGAACCTTATGAATCATGAGATAGTGCACACTTGCACTTAGCCTAAACTTAAAAGTTTGCATACACTAGGAGTGTAAACTGGTTTTGTTTTTCACCAAGTATGAAAGAAGGCAAGCTCATAGACTGGGCCAGAAGGCTCACCTATGAACAGACACACCATGTAGGAATTTTCCCAGTTACAGAGAGACTCCTGGCACCAGCTGCAATGAGGCTTCCCAGCCAAAGTGTGGGCCTGGATGATGGTAAGGTTGTAAATGGTGAGGAATACTTTTCTCAGTCTCTGTAACGCTTTGCAGTAGTGATCTGATGCTTCACTTCTGTTGCTTTTTTATCATATTATGTCTAATAACTAGTACTGTTTCCTTTTAGCATATTGCATGCTATTTTTCCTTCATAGTGTAATATAATAAACCACATTTGTTCTTATATTTTATTTGGAATTCATTTTTGCTTGGTATCCAGTCAATCAGCAAAACAGTTGGTCAAGCATGACTTCTTGGTGAATTCATGCTGGCTATTCTGATGATTTTCTTGTCATTCATGTGCCTGGAAGTGGTTTCCAGGCTTAGCTGTTCCACCAAACTTTGCAGATATCAGTTACATAACTAAGTAAATTACAAACATACTTAAGTGAATTACATACTTTTTAAAGTATGCAAATTTGCATTTGATTTAAATCCTTCAATATATAAAAGAGTTCATATCACTGAAAATTTAACATTTAATTCTAAAACTTACGGTTGCAGATGTACTACTAGATAAATCTTTATTCTATAATATATTGAGAAACACATTTACATGACCCGTCTCAGAAAAATATGTTAATAAATCATCTGGTGTATAGTATGCAATTCAATCATATGTTGGCATAGAAACTAAGCTTAGCATTCTCTCTAGCAGACAGAAAGCTGTACAAAATCTTTAATACTTGCAAGCTGTTACTCATAACTTCTTTATACTCTGAAAACTGAGGTTTACTGTCTTGAGATACTTAAAGGAAACTAAGCCAAATAAATCAAGATTACATAATTCTTACCATGAATTTGTACTGGCCTCTTTCAAAAATGCCTCTGAAATACTGCAATTGAGGATTTGGTTTTGCTATATATTTTCTTTTTATTATTACTTCAGTCCACACACTGAAATCCCCTATTTAGTTTAAGGGATACTTCACGGTTGAGCTGATTTGATCAGTAATGGTAAAGTGAATGTTGCTGATGCTCAGAGTAGTAATACATTTGAGACTATAGCAAAACTTGTCACTCTGTATATTCTTTGTGATTTTTTTACAAAGTGATTTCCCTTACTCTGCTTTTATCCAGTTTCAGAAACTCAAGTGTGACAATATGATCCAACCACTGTACTGCAGATAGACTAAGCGTAGAAAACACAGACATGCTGTCCCATTAACTTTAAGTTAAACTTAGATCTGTAAATATCACCTTTGCTATGAGGACCAAAACCCACATTTGTAACAATCCTGTAGTCAGCACAAGATAGTTAGATATATCAAGTTAGATAAATTCAGCCTTCGCTTTGTAGCAAAATTCTTCCAACTATCAGCAACAAGAATTATACAATAAAAAAGACAATAATACACAATACTTGAGGAAATTTGTAGAAATTATCTCATTGGTACTCAGTAGGTATCTGGGATCTCATTTAAGTTTCTTTATAGATAAAATTAATCCACCCATTTAAGAAGTATCTATGCAGACAGAAATGCTAAAGTTGTGTTTATGCTCATAAACTGACCCAAAATATTTCAAGGTGGAATGCAATGTCTGAGAACAGCCACAACCTGGTCCTGTCTCAAGCAAGCTTGTGCTCTCTCAGACCTGAGAAATCAAAACCCTGGCACGATCCTGGAGATACTGCTCCCAGGGTCAGTAATTCCCAGGAAGCAGGTAGCACAGAGCTAAATGATCTGCTGTTTTACCTACATAGATGCAGGTTGCGTGCTGCTGGTTTCTGTCAATGCTAAGGAGTACATAAGGTATAGTTTACTGCTGTGGACATTTACTTACAAGTTTCTTTAAGAATACTTATGTATTTAATGTGAAATTCTATTACCTATTTTTGATTGCTGTCAAACAAGAAATATGGAAAAAAAATCAGTCATAATTTCTTGACATATGTATTTTCAAATATATATTTTGATTCCCAGACTGAATATGTTTTAATTATTCTTATTGTGGCATCACAGGTCAAGTTCAAGGCTCTGATATATATATATATCTATATCTATATATCTATATCTATATATCTATCTGTAAGAACTCTCATAAAAATTGAAAGTGAGGTAGAATAGATTACTTTTAATATATTCCACAAATCATCAATATTTTCTGCTGGTGGTTTTACAATTTCTTTATTAATTGTTAAATACCCATTAGAATAATGACAATTTGGAAGTCAATAATATGTCTTTAATAAAACCAAATCTATATACATATCTATACATAGAAGAATATATATTTATATATGTTACTTGTATGCATTTATATCAGTATTTTTTCCATATTTAAAATAGGAATTAACAGTGACCAGACTGCATATTAGAGAAAGAGAGAGGTGGAGATTGATAAATGGTAGAAGTTTAATTTCTGCTTTAATACAAAATTATTCCTAACCCTACCCATCTCTATTGCTTGGTATGAAAGCAGACTGAAAACCTGAGACAAGAACTGGTGTAAAAGGAAATGTTGTCCTATTGACACATGAGGATATAACAATCCAGTAAATAGTACTACTTTTACACTCAATTTTAAATAAAGTTTTTAAGGAGATTTTGAGCTTTCCTTTATGTTCATTTTAAGTGGAAAATTATTACCTATTTTAAATACTCCAATTATCTGAATTTGCAAAAAAAAAGAGAAAACTTTAATCTGCTTTTTTAATTACTACTATTTTATTTTTATTTTTTACTTTTTAAGTGCATACATGCTTTCATTCTTTGCTGAACACAGCCTTTATTGCTAGAGTTGGTTCATAGTTATTGGTAGCGTTCAGTTCCTAACTCCAGCAATCAAGACTGTTTCCACCAAAGAATTAAACCGTATCTACACATAAAATCTTTGCTCTTTTATTGATTTTATTAACAAAAACAATGTTATATATAATGCAATATAAAAGTCCCCAAAATGTTAATGCTCCAGGAAAACCTAATACAGGATATACTTTATCTGTAGAGTAAAGAAGAAGGAAAACAAGAGGAAATAACTGAATCTTGTGAAAGCTCTGCTGTGATGTGTCCAGGAAAAATGGCTAAAGACACATATTTTGCCACCCTTTGTAATAGTTTAATGTTCTTAATAAAATATTGGAATGAAAGTAACATTACAATGGGAGAAGGTTATGAACATTTGGTATACTCTCTGAAAGTTTTTTTTCTTATATTAAAATGACTTGAACTGTGACAGATAAAGGACTAAAAGTTTATATAACGTATTACATTAAGATGTAGAATGTTTGCGTGAAGCCACAACAGTTATTCTCCAGATAAGGAACACATTTTACAGGTGAAATACACCCCAGCTATGCTGAATATAAGTATATAGTTGAGTATAGAATGATTAGAAAATTGCAGTTCACCCATCTTTCTTGAACCATGAGACAACACAGATAAACACCATGATTACCTGTTTTTATTTCATAGGTGGTTAAAGCTCTTAGGGTAAAAAAAAACAACTATGATCAAGTCACAGTCCTTTAATATTTTGTGTTGTTTCAGGAGGGTATCTACACACTGTATGGGTAGTTCCTTCATTAGCTGTATTTACATTGAATAAATTATACCCAAATACTTTAGGAATACAAGCATATTACAATGTATTTTTGTATCTTGTACACTTTTGAAAATCCTGAAGCCTAGCTTAATCATGGGCACAATGACTCACATACTCTCAAAGGGTCTTGTGAATTGTCTGGTTATGATGGTAAGAGGGAAGATAAGAGCAGGAGAGTTGGGAAATGGAGTAGGAGAAGTTCCCATTATCACAGAACTTTACCTTGAAAGCATAATGTAGCATTGGCAACAACTGCCAAGATATCTCACCCGAAGTTACATCGTATTCCATTTCCCACCTGTATAGATTGTCAGGATCATTCACCTTGTTCGAACTCTATTCCAACATTGTCTGTCTCAGCAATTTGTTTTCATTTGGAGATTAGCCTAACACCCTATGACAGATCATTTTGTTACACTGCTTTTTCTTACAGAGTCATTTTGAAATCGTTGTGGTTTAACCCCAGCTGGCAACTAAGTCCCACCCAGCCACTCACTTTCCCTGGTGGGATGGGGGAGAGAATTGGAAGAGTAAAAGTGAGAAAACTCATGCATTGAGATAAAGAGTTTAATAGTAAAGCAAAAGCTGCATGTGCAAGCAGAGCAAAACAAGGAATTCATTCACAGGGCTCCATCATGCATAACGGTTACATGGGAAGACAAACACCATAACTTTGAACATCCCCCCTTCCTTCTTCTTCCCTCAGCTTTACATGTTGATCATGATGTCATACGGTATTGAATGTTCCTTTGGTCATTTGGGGTCAGCTGTCCTGTCTGTATTCCTTCCCAGTTTCTTGTGCACCCCTAGCCTACTTGCTAGTAGGGTGGTGTGAGGAGCAGAAAAGGCCTTCACTCAATGTAAACACTGCTTAGCAATAACTGAAACATCTCTGTGTTATCAACACTGTTTCCAGCACAAATCCAAAGCATAGCCTCATACCAGCTCCTATGAAGAAAATTTACTCTATCCCAGCCAAAATCAGCACAAAACTCTAGATGAATAAGAAGGTGCTTTGCATGCCAAATTTTATTACATTTAAACAGGACTTAAATTGCATTATCAGTACACAAGTACACCCCAAATTTTAATGCAAAAATATCTCATTGTGTTCTCCAGAGTGGACTTGAAGAAACTACGACCATTAGACCCATCCTTTAATAACTTGCCTTTGTTTACTAACTGTTATGGCTGTGGCAAAGAAGTTCACAATACTCTTCTCACTGGTGGCAATAAAAAGTAATATATCACAGTAGAACTGCAGAAAGATAAAGAAAGGGAGAACACTTTGCAAAGTCCTTGAAACAAATGGAAATATTCATGTTGTCTTTAAAGAGAAATACACTGGTACTACAATACGAGATTCTTTGTTCAAATGTCTTGCCTTCTCAACCTCGAGAGTCAGTTCAGAAAGATAGTTTTGCCACTTTATGGGGAATATGATCAATAATTCTATCCTCAGTAGGTGAGCAGGATGATGAAACGTTATTAAATGTTTCAGAAAGTACTTGTGTTAGTCATGCAGCTAAGATCCCACTTGACACTGGAATCAAAGCCTTTAAGGCTCATATGAGTTTTCCATTAAATGCAATGGGGTTTAGCTCAGGCTTTGGAAAAGACTGAATATTTTTTTTTAATGTTTTTGTGTGTGTGGCAATCTCACATGAATATCCTTCATCTTATTAGAAATTCACAAGTATTTTTTAAAAAAAGTTTTAAAAAAGGGATAAATTACTATGAGAACACTGACATACAGAATATATTGATTAGCAAAGGCTGAATATCTAGAATCCAGGAAATACATGTGGCGATTACACTCTAAGCCACGGTACAAAGCCTACACCATGCAAAGGTAGTGTGCTTGGCTCTGTACTGATTCATCAGTAAAGTATAAATTTTCAGACTTAAACAATTCTTTGAAAACTGCACTGAGATTTTATCTTGCTGTTCATTGCTCTGTAGTACATCTATTCCAAGTTGTAGTACAACTTAATGTTCAGTTCATTATCTACCTTCAGAATATGTTATTATAAAATGGAAGTGTGCACAGCAGCATTTAGCAAAGTCGTTCTCTCCCTTAGAACTGTAACAGCTGCATAAGAGTTTATTCATGGACATCTAATGTGTCATACTATTTATTTACCCAGTAATGCTGATTGACAACTATTTACTGCTCATCAAAAATTTATAGCCTGAACTCTCTAATTTTTGTGGATGTTATAGTTTTCATGTTTCTCTTGCAGCAAAATATTCTGAGGACTGCAGAAGTACATAATAATTATGATGGGATTAATGAAAAATATATATTAAGATATTATGAACAATTTCTTATTGATAAACATTGACATTTTTAATTCAGCCTTCTTCCAAAAGATGCTTTCCACTATAACAAAATTTCCACTAGTCATATCTAGGGTCTTTAGGTTGATAAATGAGGTAACTTAAGTCACCCCTATTGGCAAAGCAGATAGATTCCTTCTAACTTGAGTCAGATTCCACTGTAAGTACAAGACTTCTCTCTAACTGGTGTTCAGACCCCTCTCCAGCAAAGCTAACCTCAGGAATGATCCTTGTCTGACATCAAGGTATTTCTCACATATAAAATGCTACTAGCTCCTTTTTACTAGTTGTGGGCTTTTACTGGTTCTTTTTTCCTCTGTTTTTATGGTCACTGTACTTTATCACAGTCCTACCTTTGAAAATGTCTACCTTCTAAAAGCTTTTAGCAAGATTATTTATCTACTGTCTTCTTTTCTCTTTTCTTTCTAGAGCACACATTTCCCTCCTTTCCATATTCAACAATCCTGATTTCATAGCTTCCATCTTCTGTTCATACTCTGTGATTCCGTCACTGTCTGGAATTGATATTTAACTATTTTTTTGCCTTTTCCTTGTTTTTTCATTTTTCTACTGTGAGTAAGTTGATATCTAACATTTGATACCAAAGAGGAAAAAAGTACATGGACATTTATCTTTTATATATTGCTCCAAAATTAAGGTCTTTATGAATGTCTCCAGCTGCTGAGAATTCCAAAATGTAATTAGGCCAATCACAACATAATGCTCTTATAATGCGAAAATTAAGAGCTTGCCAAATAGCTCACACATTTGGCAGATTGAACCCATACACTTCCTAGTTTTAATGCTACAATGAACATTTGAAATGCTGATTTTAAATCTATATTCCTAGATATTTTCAGATAAAAAAGAAAGAACTCAAGTGGTGCTTTAATAACTTTTATAAAACAGCTCAATACAAAACATTCTTAGCAGATAAGATAGTAGCTACTGTAGTAAGCTGTGTGCTTCTCCAAGCATGATTTCTTTCCAGGGGATGTCTTTGCACTCCAGTAGTCATTCTAAATAATACTCTTGATTATATTTTTATAGCTAAAGTATGGTCTGGAGTTTATATTGTATATTCTTTAACTCAAATGTAATTTATTCTATAAACAGAACTTGTTTATGTAACTGATTAACCAGGATCAAATTAGGTCAAACTCTGTTGACATGGTTTTGAGTTGTAATTGGTTTCTCTAATTGGTAACTATAAACCAGAATGTAATCAGCTCAAAGTAAGTACACTCTGTGCCATTAACCAGTAAAGTCTAGGATCTCTTGGGAATACTTTGCAAACCGTACACTACAAACAGGATTAAGCATATCAGTTTCTGTTCTGCTGAGAAGTTTATTTTGTACAACCAGCCATACAGAAGTATAATAATGTATTTTTGTCAGACTGCAAAGAATGTTAACAATTTGACCTTGACATGTAAGCCTCCATTTCAGAGAATGGATTCAAACATTATATCCTTTTCCTAACTGTAACTGAAAAATAAGCTTTCATCTAGTATTCATGATTGGAATGTGATCACATTATTGCATCCTTTAAACAGGTTGGACTGTCATTAAAAAAATTATACAGAAGTGAGGAAAAATCAGGGATTTTTTAAGTCTAAAAAGCTTTATGCAAAATCACCACAAACAAAATAAAGAATCAGGCTGTGTGGAATGGTCAAGTGTGTCTTGTACTCTTAGAACATAACTCACAGGAAAAGTATGTGAGCACCTCCAGTGACTAATGTCATACTGATCCTAATTTGTGAAGCCTCATAATTTGGAAGTAACAATATCCATATGACTACTAGTTGAGGCTACTATTCAGAAATCATAAATTCTATAAACATGCAAATAGGACTAGAAAGGGTCATCTACTCTGCCTCAGAGGTAGGTTTTGCAATAGGATTAGGTTGTCTGGTGGATTTTTGCCTGCTTTTTTCTAACACTTCCAAAACAAAGATTACACAACATTCTTAAAAATATGTTTTTATTATGCTTTCCTTTCCATTCATTTATGAACTATACCATTTCATGACTGTTACATTTTATTTCACCATCTCTTTCCAACTGGAGAGTCAGCCTGGAGCACCTTTTTTATTTTTCATAGTGCTCCTTTGTATCAAATAATTGTTAAAAAAACCTTTAAAATGGGGGGTGGGGGGTGCAGATGGGGTGGGGGGTGCGGAATTTATAATTATAAAACCTGACCAAATGTGGCTGACTACCTCTGAGATAGCCATCCAGTCTTATAAAGAACAAAGCAAGCTATTTGTTTCTAAGGTGTGGTGCATCTTATCCTGTGTGTATAGTGAGAGTGGAAAGTGGCAGATAAAAAAACCTGTTGTAACAGCACCTATTTTTCAGAGAAAACACCTTAAATAAGGTAGATAATAGTATCTATACTGTGAAAATGCAGTTAGATGAGATGAATTCTGACTTTGTATAACTGCTGTAGTGTTCCTTACATTTGGAGAGTTAAAAACTCCATGGTTCATAGATTGCTTCATGTACCTTCTTATTTTGTGATGTGTTGCACTTGCAGATTCTACTAAGATTATAGGCAGAGGTTACCTTTTTCTTTTTTATTTGCTATATAGAAATTTTAACAGTTCTGTTGTTTTTCTAACTTTTGCATTTCAAATACAAGGGAAGATTTCATGTCCTTTCCCAGCTGTTTTTTCTTAGTCGTGTTCTAGACATATTTTCCTTTTATAAACTTGGAATTCATCTAAGACAACTACTACACAAGGATCAATGAGGGAGATGATTACATGTAACTATGGTAAAAAAAGCTTATCATAATTTTAGAAACATTATTTTTTAATAAAATCTAATTTTAATGAGATCTTTTTCAACAATTCAGCAGTCTCTATATCCCATGTCTCAGAAAGATATTGCACACCAAATGTGAAGCACAGTGAAGGTTCTGGAAATCAGAGTATGCACAATAATATTGCATTATAATTTATGCCTCCAAATACAAGTGAAGATTCTCATTTGTTTATTTTTTTTCTTATTATTTTACTTAAATATATAATTAATCATGAACACAATGCAGTATCTAATAAAACACTCATATTCATGTGTAACATCCTTTTGTATAAAAACACAAATGAAAATGTTGATTTAAAACTAACATATTTTTATTTGAAATGTTGGTAAGATTATGGGGTGTTTGTGGAGTATCATCTCAACGGACTGAACTTTGAGAAAGGTGCATTTGATCATTTTTTATTTTACCTGTTGGTTGTGAACTAGCAGTCTGGGATAACAGGTCAGAGCAGCTCAGTCTGGGAATTAAATCTTTTGCATAACTGGTAAGGTATAGTCTTGACAGTCTGTTGATACACACTTATTTACTTCTATTTAAAAGAAAGAAAAATACCTGTTTCAGTGCCTGACACTTGGTTTGTCACTTAAAATCATAATCCACTCTAAAGAACAAATACTCAATAACATAGGTAATCACAAACATTACAAGAAAAAGTGAACTGTAATAATTAAGAAGTAAGACTAGTAGTAATTAAAATTTAACACTATTTTTTTTTTTTTTTTTTAGAACTAAGTACTAATTGAAGATTATCAGGTAGAGTTGTATATATTTTCATGCTCTGTAAACAAATTCCCAAGCTGAAATGTTCATATGTTGAAAATTTTAAAGCAAAATTCTGGGTTTATTTTTGACCCTTCGTGTTTGAGGATATGCAGGGCACCAAGCTGAGAAGTAATTGTCTTACTGTTATCTGAATCAGCACCATGGCTAAGGCCACTTGTAAGTAATTAAATGTTTTCTGCAGGAGAGCATGAACTTATTTTTTTTCTCCATTAGCATACTATCCAATTTCTCATTTCTGCCTTAGCTGCTAGTGTTTGGGGGTTTTGTTTGTTTGCTTAGTTGGTTGGGTTGTTGTTTTTTTGTTTGTTTTTAAATTCTGATTTGTGTTTTTTGTTAACTTCTATGTTGAGGCTCAATGGACTTTCCTGGTGGGCTCTTCATAGACTCCCTAAAGACTTCTGTTTCCCCCTTCCATTTTCCATAAAGCCCTCCAAAGGAAAAGTTCTCCAGAGCAATAAAAATGGAATCGCACCTTGTATATAATAAGTGCTTATATTAATGACTTGACAGATTTTAGATGTGCTTCCTCAGTGGTACTAACTATATATGAAACAACTACAGGTTTCTGAAAATGGAGTAAAACTTACTGAGACCTGGACCTTTACTTGCTGAAGAAAGAAAATAACACCCATGTAACAATATTAACAGGTTCTGAAGCTAGCCTTAAAGTAAGATCTTGAAGTAATATAACTTCATGTAATGTGTGCACTGCAATATTACGAGGGAGTTATAACAATAAGTGCTTAAATGTAGTTCATAGAAAGCGTTAGAAATTTGAAAGTCACACTGCTCTTAGGTATCTTTCTATATCCTGTCGTTTAACAGAGACATCCATACTAACAAATGCATATGCCTCTGTGTGTCTAGCTGATGTAAACAGTGTAGTTTCAACTGCATTAGTGTTAAGTGAAGGGTAACACATTTGAAAAATATTTCTAATACAAATGTACAGTTACAGAAGTGATCTGTTGTATCAAACCTTTCTTGACATTCAGGCCTCAAGTCACAAATGAGCAAAAGAGACTAAATGTTCTAAAATAGCATAGCAGCATTTTACTACAAGCCTGGGTCCATCTAATTTAGGGAGTAGTTAGTCCAGAGAGAAACACTAATTGAAAGTAGTGTCTGTCAAGGTGTATGGGGTTGCGGTTAATTCTTTTTGTCCCTCTTTCTCTGTTACTCTATTCTTTTAACATAGCAAATGTATAGTGACCTATATATTGCTGAACCAAATTCAAGAAAATGTGTGTCTAGTGGTACTGTGTAAACATTTTGGTGTAATTAGACTACAGCGAAACATTTTGTTCTGGGCTACTAACTAAATCCTGGCTATCATTTGATTTTAAATTCCTTGCTTATTTTTTGCTAATTTCCTACTAAGTTGATAGAAGGAAAAAGGAAAACATTGCCAATAATCAGTATGTTTCATGTGAAGATACCATTATTTGTGAGTGTAAATATTAAGTAATTTAAGCATTTTATGGCAAGGTGAAACAATTTCCATAGGTTCCAATTTTCAGAAAGAGTCTAGTCTTCTGTTCTTGTTGAAATAGGCCTTCTAGAAAAAGGATAATGATAAAAGCATGTACTTTCCTTTTTAATAAAATCGGTTACTTATAAACTGGCATATAAATATATTCACACATTTTAAAATTTAAAGTATTTTAAAATCTTTGATTCAGTGTGTAAATTCATATAGATTTGCCACTTTATAGGGCACAGAAATAAAATGTAATTAAGACAGAAAAAGAAGGCCATAGGGACTCTGAGACATCACCTAATCCAACACTGTTTACCAGAAAAGTCCAACAGAAAATTGAAATAAGTTGAGAATTCATTTTTAGAGCTTTTTACATTATGTACAAGTTATGGTATTCTATTAATTATTTCACTTCTAGATCAGAAATGCATTAGTTCCTGTGAAATTTAAGGGTGGTCCATCTGTCTGTCCCACCCCTCCCTCCCCCTAAAAAAAAAAAAAATATTACTAAAGCAAATATCTTGACCTTAACTGTGACACAATGCCTCCCTTTAAATGCAAACAACATTGAAGCATCATCCCCAATCTAACAAATCAAATATGCTCTCAGCATGCAGCCCTCAGTGGATTTGTTTTATTTGTTCATTTCAGTTTGCCTACAGTCCTGCAGGTCACAAATTGCTTCAATCTGAAAATATACTGTACCTTGGAGAGTATAAAACAAACATTCAAATTGTCTTTATCTTCTTTACATAATACTAATTTGTTTGCTCTTAACTTGGCATCAGGAAAAGGCAGTGAAATATTAATAATGCCCATATTATTCACCATGTAAAACTAATGCACCTAACAGGCATTTGAAACATTGAATGCAATAGGTGTATTTCTATCGTGCTGTTTCCTTTTACTGCTACTTCTGGTTCATTTCAGGTATATGCATTTATCCCTAGGTAGGAGCTTTCTGGTAACTGGTGGTCTGAGGGGATATTATGACTTACAGCAATAAAAAATATAAGTTGGTCACAGCATCACAGGGTAGTATCTACAGGGAAATTTTTTTTGTTCTTAAGGTATCATTGTCGATACCTTTCTAATGCCATTTATAGTTCGACTTGATGGACTGTCTCAAAGGGGACCTCCAGACGGCACTTTTCCTACTAGTAGTAATTATGCCCTCATGAGCATAACTAGGTCTTCAATGCCAATTACATGCAAAGCTCACTTGTACTAGCAGTTAAGAACCTTTTAAGGTCTTGTTGAAAAAAAATAATATCAGAGATACAACAAAATGGACTAATTTTTAAAGCTGTAAAATGCCTTAGTACAAATGTAACTCCTTTCAGCTGCAGCTGTAGCGTTGCTTATTGATTTGGGATGATTATTTAGGAACACATTGCCTATACCCTGTGTCATATCGTCCAGCTTCATGCATCTCTTTCCTGTTATCTTATGCTATTTTTTTTTCAATCAGTAAAGAGAAGAAAGTTTAGCAATATAGAAATAGCCCTGATGATTTAGACCAAGACCAACATAGCCCCAGATTGTGTCTAGTGGAAACTGACTTTTGGAAGATGATGAAAGAACTCCACACTCAGAAAGAAGTAGGGAAATATGACCATAGTGACCAGATATAGTCTGAAAACTGTAGGAGCATCCTATTTCTAAAATTTTGCTACACCAGCAAATGAGCAGGGCTCTTGGGATGAGGTAAAGGTGAAAGAATAGGAACATAGGTGGCATGACTCTAGACTGCTGACAAAATGGAAGATATTCATAAAGAGGCAGGCACATTCTGCAGGCAGCACCTGGCTATAAAGCTTGTGCTGCAGCCAGGTCTTTAGGTCTTATAACCAGGGGACCCTCCTTAAGAAATGGGGACTGCTGGACAAACAGGAGTTCAGCTGACAAAGGGAGGAGAGACCATCCTTGACAGCAAGCTTACTAATTTTAACAGCAGGGCTTTTAAGGATACTTGATAAAGGATGGTGACTGAAGACAAAAAAAGGTATGGGGTCACATTAAAGAAGTAGTCCTCACACTCCTTGTGTGAAAGCAGAAAAACTGGGGGTTCATTTCCAGTGTCACTGCATAAATGTATCAGTATGGGAAACAGAAGAAGAATTCGAAATTTATGAATGGTGCAGAGCTATGATCCCAGTGGGATTAGAGAGATTTTTTGAGATATTCCACTCGGCTGGAGTGCTACACTGGATGGACACTGGTTCTATTAAAAAAGCATGCCAGCTAGCAGCCAGAGTGATGCTGTTTCTTAAAGGTGAGTTGGAAGGCAAGAGCAGGAACAGCACAAGCCAGGCAATGTCCTCTCCAGCTGCGTGCTGCCCCACAGCACACCAGGCAAATGAAGAAAGCAGCATGGGTCCTATTGATAGCTCTGTGGTTATCAGGTAGAGTTAAAAACCAAATTCAAACTAGAAACTTTAAACAACAATTAGGAATACAGATGATGGCAAACTCAGGCCTGAACTTAAAAGTGCCCATGCAGGCTCCAATGGAGGTCTCGGGTCAGGTTGGTCAGGCAAATTGAGTCCTATTAGTTCATTAAAAGCTTCAATAATAAAAAGCTGGAAGATAAGGAACACTAGCTTGTGATGGGTGATGAGCTAACAACTTATGGATCAGCACAGACAAATGTAAAGTCCTGTACATGGCATGGAATTAGCCCATGAAATGGAACATGCTGGTGGCTGACTGGCTGGACAGAAACCTTGCAACATAGTACCTGGGATCCCAGGGGGCAAGCTAAACATGAATCTTCAGTATGCTTTTGCAAGGGAGAATGCCTGCCTCAACAAAGTGAGCATCTCGGGCTGTACCGGCTGTACCAGCCAGAGCAATGCCAGCAGACCCAGGCTGGTGATTGCGTCTCTCAGTTTGGCACCTGCGAGAGTCGTCTTGAGCTCCCCCAGACACACATATTCACCTCCTGGAGCAGATCCAAGGGAGGGTCACCAGAATGCTCAGCACAGGTACATGATGTGTGAGGAGATGCTGAGAGATGGTTTCTAAGCTAAGAGGAGATCAAATTGTGCTTCAGCTACCCCGTGGTAAAGTGCAGACTCATCTTGCAGGTGCAGAGTCCTCTTGAAGGTGAACAGTGGTAGGACAAGAGGCAACGGACACCCAGGCTGTAATATGGGAAATTCCAATTAGATCTGGAGATTTTTTTACCATGAGAGTGGTCAAACACCATGAGAGGCTGCTGAAGAAGTTGTGGAACCTCCATCCTTGAAGATGCTCACAACTCATCTGGGCACAGCTGTGAACAGCCTGATCTATTTTGGCCCTTCTTTGGACAGGTAGATGGACTGGATAACTTCTAAAGAGCCATTCCAACATGTATTATTCTATAACTCTACACTGTTTTGCAATAATTAAGTGTTTATGTGTATGTGATTTTGAAGAAATAACAGTGCTGTTTGACAAGAAATTTATTTAGTAGGATTTTAAGATTCCCCCTTTTCTACTTTGTGCAATTGTAGGGTAGTCAGTAGTGGTTCTGATAGTGTTTTCTGACAATAAAGGAAAAAACCCACTAGTTTGTTACCACCTGCTTATCACTGTCTCCTAGGAAGCTCTGATTTCAATCAGTATTTTTGCTTTAGGTTGCATTTCTTCACCTCTTCCTATTATTTCTAATCCCTCACTTGGGACATAAACATAAATATATAATGTATTATATGTTTAATCAAAGAAAAACCTGATTCGAGTATCACTACAGCCTCTGAGAGATCTGAAATTAAACCGAGGCAAGAATAACTGAGATACAAAGCAAATATGGAAATATTAAATGAAATACAATTTATACAAGATTTATTTACTTTAAATAAATATGTAAATATCTTTAATAAGATTAGAAATTAATTTGAAAAAAGGAGGATGTTAATCAGTCCTTACAAATAGTTAACAAGACAAGGCCTTGGGAGAAGGACCCATAAATAGGTCAAGCTAAGAAATAACAAGATAAGCTCAAGGAGAACTAAAAGGTTAATGAGACCAAACAGAAAAAAAACCTTGTACTATGTGTGAACTGTCCTAATTAGCATACTAAAAGATCTACCCTGGAGCAAAGAAAGCCTCCTACTAGCACAACCCCCTTCCCACAGAACATGCCTGGTGAAAAAAAAAAAAAAGAATGCTGTACTTTTAAATGGAGAAGACGCTCTGAAGAACCAATGATAATTGTGACTAAACGTAATTGTAAGCAATTGTTCGAAGTCTATAAAATGTTTTGCTATGAGTTAAGAGGCATGCTAGCTTTGTAGATTTGCCACCTAGCACCCATCTGCACAGACACATGATAAACAAATACCTTGGCTCTGTGTGTGGATCAGCTCTCCTACACCAGGTGAAGAACCCAGATTTGGGATAACAGTGACTGCAAATGCAAGAAAGAATTAAACCCAGCAAGTTGCAGCCTACAAGAGAATAAAGTAATAAGTAAAGGAAGCTCTTTGATTCTTCTTAATCTAATCAAAATCCTTGCCTTTCTCCTAAGTATTATTTCTGTCCTTCCATTTGAATAGATATTAGCAGATAACAGTGCATGACATATTTTTTCCATTTTTTCAATTTGCATATAATTTTCATGTCAGTCCCTATTCTCACTTTTATGAAGCAAATAGTTCAACTATTTTCATTCTTCTCTGAGAGAATCTTTTCAGATCAATAATCATGTTCCATGCCTCTCCTTAGTTTTTCTGTACTTCCCTTCTGCCTAAGTAGAATGAGATGGTATCAGTATAACATTATAATCCAATCAATGCATCTATCTTTTTAAACTTTGAAAAACTTTTCCCTATTGAGCAGATATATTGAGCAGCCATACTAATCTTCACAAATTTTTCCCAATTTCTTATAAATCCTATCAATTAAGAAAAGCCTATCTATATTTCTAATTGTGGAATTTCCTTAATTCTACTTAGTAGTTAAGTTCTGATAGAAAATCTCCAAAATATTTTAACCTCATTTATTGTAAAATGCCTTTAAATAGGTCAGTAGAGTACTGAAGTATAAATAAATTGTAATTATTAGTTATATATAAAGGTATTAGGACTCAAGCCACTTTAGAAAACAAAGCTAGGATCTAGAGAGTAGAAATTAAGGGTTCTGAAATGTACCCTGATTAATAAATACAAACTCACTAAATTTTATTTTCTTTGTATCTGTTGTTTCTGCAACTAT
Organism: Falco peregrinus; assembly: GCF_023634155.1. Taxonomy (NCBI): domain Eukaryota; kingdom Metazoa; phylum Chordata; class Aves; order Falconiformes; family Falconidae; genus Falco; species Falco peregrinus. The sequence continues at coordinate 23,039,321 of NC_073724.1, forward strand.
TCTAACTGGAATACCCTTCTTCTAGATAATAGAAATATTTGAAATTCATATTGGGTCATTTTCATGAGAATCTACTCACATTTTGTGTATGCTTTAGCTTATGGGCTGTGTTATACTTTCACAGTTTGGCTACAATATAATCTAAAACAAATACTGCATTTGGGTCCAGACTTCTTCACTGAAAATGACAATATGCTGTGTTTCCTTTCCTTCTGTCTTTACAATTTTATAGGTCATTGGTGACTCTAATGTAATGGCCATTTTTTAATGTAATACTCCTTTTTCTGTAATGGATATTATTTTTCAGTGCAGATAATTCTTATTAAGATTTTGTTACCAGTCTTGGTAGGGATTGTGCTTCATTTTCCCCTTAGTCAGGCCAGCAACAAATGGAAACCTTCTAAATTGTATCCAGGAGATGTTTCTTGATTTGTTTTCTTTAATCATAACCGCCTGCCTTGGCCAGTAAAACCCCACTGAATGGGTTTTGCTAAAATCATAACTGATCACTCAGGCATTTTCGCAGGCATGATCTAGCAATCATTTCTGCTTATTGATCATAGCTTTATTCAAACTGAAGATATATTAGGTTGTCTTTCTTTCTTATAAATGCCCAGGTTTTACAAGAAGCCTGGTTTCTATTTATTTTTTTATTTACTTATTTTCACCTGTAATTATTTAGACCTTAAAGTTTTCTGCAGAGAAGGTAACAGCATTGTGTTCAAATAGCTAGTATCTGATGAAAGGCATTTTTCCTCTGTTCCCAGACTGTAATTCTATTACTTGGCAATTTGCTAGCAGATAACACATTGGCTTGATAGGTTGATGTAACTGGGTACTAGGCCAACATACACAATATCTTCTAATACTTTTGTGGTTATTTAGGGTTATATCCCATCACAATGATTTCCCTGTCTCCAACTCCTTTTTGGATAAATCTCCCTGTTTCATGATAATCCATGATAGGAACAGGAATTTCTTCTGGGTCATACTTTCCTGTATGGAAAAATATATTTTTCCAGACAAGCTTTCCTAGTGTTTATTTATCACCTCATATTCAGACACCCTTGTTTCTTTAGAACTGGACCTATTCCAAAACCTTCTCTATTACTCTTTTTTGTGACTCTGATGGTCTAACTATCAGCATGATCCACAGCCTTTAAAGCACCTTTTAAAGCTTCAGATCTGTTCTTAGCATGATATATTGGATTCTTCAGATTTTCAGTGTCTGCAGCTCATTTTTACTTCACTAAAGTATAAAGATTTGCTGCTGTTATTGGAACAAAATAATTGAATTGAGCACCTACAGTAAAGTGCAACTGATTATGTATTGAAATTTGAGAACTTTTCTGGATGCCTCTTTCACAGTTCTGACACAAACATAATATTTCAAAGACGAAACATGATAAATATCAATATTTATCCTTAATCATCAGTAAGAACATATAGGAAGTGCAATAGCACTGTCTATTCATGTATACCTGCAATTAAATAAAATTATAAAACTTCATAGCAAAGAAAATTTTAATTTCTTGTGAAAGTACGTCATGGAACTTATTTTACCGCTGTATAATGGCTTAAAGGAAGGGAACAGATTGTTGTATTCAGTTGATGGTCTTGACTGACACCAGAAGATAAAAATACATAAAATTTAAAAGTATTTATAAAAAAAAATAATAATGTTTTTTTCCAGTTTCAAAGTTGCACTGGATAATACCTGAACTTCTTCATATTGTTTCAGAAGGTGGAATAGATTCTTGTAGGTTTTAATTCATATGTATTTGTCTTGGGCTAGTGACATTACATTAGAAACACTAAAACAACATTAGAAGTATGAACATGATATTTGAGGATAAGATTCATTTCACTTAACATATGTTATCTAAAAACTAAAGGTCTCACCTCAGCTAGGTTGCCTCCACAGACACTGAAGAGGATCTTTATTGCACTGATCAGAAATATCATTTAGGTTAAGATATATTGCTTTCTGAAGGAGCTTATTTCTATTATGTGAAAAGATAAGAAAAGTAAATAACTATCCTACTTTAAGGTGGCAATTTTTCAGAGGGACTAAAATAAGATAAAATTGTTCTCACTGAGCATCACAAAAAAATTACATATAACATCGTAAATTTATTTAAGATATTAATTTCATAATTTTACACTAGTATGTCAATAATATGTAATTGCAGTACATCAAGTAGTTATATAACACTGCAACATCATTCTACCCTTCCTCAGTATTTTACTGTGAATGGATGAAAGACTAGAAGAGTAGTCTTTGGCAGCTTATTACCTTTGGATCTTTTTAGCCTGATTACTGGAAGCAGAGTGGGCCGGTTTCCCTTTTTTTCTCTGTGATGGGGTAGCTCTCTTATTTGATTAACTTATCTCTTGATGCTACATCATTCTTAACCTATTTATTGAATCAAGAATAATGATAAATAGCTGATCATCTTGACTGAGAACAATGCAGAATTTTTATAAAGTCTTAAACTCTGTAATTGCCAGATAGACCTCATGATTGCGTCTATGAGGGACAAAATCAGGCAGTGTTAATAGTTAAAGTGTGGTTAATGAAAAGAACCAAATATCAGTCCAGCTGCAATTATTTTAACATAACAAAGCAAATAAATAAAAAACATTATTTTTGCATAAGAAGAGAAATTAGCCAACATAATCAAACTTCAGCATTCACTTCTGAAGCTGTAAAGTGTATACTACAAATGTAATGTGTGTTTATTTGGTTTTGACAACACGTATTCAAAACTGGTTTTCTACCTGTAAAACTTTTCATTTACAAAACTCTCTAAAAGTAACAATTCAGTTGTATGGTCACTTGATAGGACAACACTTATTTAAGTGTCACTTAAAATTATGTATATTTATTAGAAAAATACTGTCTTTTATTAACACAATGTCTAAAACTAGCATGTAAATTAAATTTTGTAGGTATGTGGGTTGAATTAGTGAAAGCAGTGAAAAGGATAGAAAGGGAAGCTACTGTGGAAAGTAAAGCAAAAAGGGAAAGGAAATGAGCTGTGGCATCACAAACCCCAGGGGCTTTTGCACTGTGTCTAGATCTGTCACTTGCACTGATAGTGTTGTATTTGCAAAGCTTACATTCTCTGTAGCATGTGTCTCCACCACTGCTGTATTGCAGAATGGCTATCCTACTAAATACATATAAATACATCATTTTTGAGACTAAATGGTATGAGTACAATGCGATTAAAGGAATTCATTTTTCCCCAGGTTATGCTAGCTAAAAAATAGGACTGTAAAAACTGGTTACATGAGATTCCTGAGAAGGAAATAAACTCTGTAAACTATCCTTTACTAGGAGAAAAAATGTAAAAAGGGTGAAGTAATGAATGAAGCAAGATTTTTGTGAGAAACAAACTGAAATTATTCTTAAATGTTGAAGTATTTTAAGGTGACCTTTTCTAAAGATGAGCACAGAAATTGCTTTCTTTCTGTTTCTCACTCTCTGCTGTAGTTGAATCTACCAGTGTTTCCAGTGGATTGTCTTCTGAAGCCCTTAGTGTGTGGGTCTCAGTGCCTGTGTAAGTTGGAAAACTTGTTACTGAAGCAATTAAATTTGGTTAAACTGGCGTATTTCAAGTAAGCTGGAATCATAACACTCTTTTTGTTCCTTCCTAACAGCCATTTTAGCTAAGAAAACAGAATGGCTATGGAATAAAAGAGAAGAAACCTATGGGAACAATCAAATAATAATGAAGAAACATAATTGATTTTTCCTTTTTCCTGGATAAGATTAATCTGGGCAAGTTCCGTGCAAGCTTTTGGTGGATCAGAAAAAGAAGGGTAAGAATGTTTTAGGCATGATCTTCTCGCAAGATAGAATTTCTCTTTAAGTTAAACTAATATAAACGAAGTTGAATAAATAAATACTGCAAATTGTGTGACAAATATTTTACTGATGGAATTCTCCAAGAATTCTAACATTGTAAAAGTCTAGAAAGTCAACACTGAGGTCTGTCAAAGGATAACTGAACAGTATATATGGATTTCAATTTTGACAGTACTATTTTCTTAATCAGGCATTTGTAATATTAATTCAACCTCAGAGAAAAAACCTAAAACAGTTCAGTATTAATATTGGGGATTGTTACAAATTAAAACATTAACTTATTTCTTCAAATTGGGAAATGAAACACAAAAGCATGGAGGAATGAAAAGCATTATAAATTTGTAGTTAATATGGATGAAAAAGATTCTGTCTTTGGACAGAGAACATTAGAGTAGAATAGAATGGAATTGAATGGAATGGAATGGAATGGAATGGAATGGAATGGAATAGGACTATTTTAGTTGGAAAGGACCTACAACAACCACCTAGTCCAACTGCCTGAACAATTCAGGGCTGACCAAAAGTTAAAGCATGTTGTTAAGGGCATTGTCCAGGTGCTTCTTGAACACTGAGAGGCCTGGGGCATCAACCACCTCTCTAGGAAGACTGTTACAGTGTTAGACCACTCCCTCAGTAAAGAAATACTTCCTAATATCAAATCTGAACCACCTTTGATGAAACTTACCATGCATCCTATCACTGGATCCCAGGGAGAAGAGAACGACATCATCTTCCCCACTTTTCCCTCCTCAGGAAGTTGTAGAGAGCAACGAGATCACCCCTCAGCCTCATTTTCTCCAAACTAGACAAGCCCAAAGTCCTTAGCCACTCCTCATAGGACATATCTTCCAGCCTTTTCACCAGCTTTGTGGTGGACATATTTGAAGGACCTGAAGACCCTTTTTACATTGTGGGGCCCAGAACTGACTGCACCCAGTACTCAAGGTGAGGTTGCACCAATGGTGAGCACAGCAGGATAATCACCTCTTTTGACCAGATGGTTACTACTATATCTTATGCTGGAGTGTGTCAGAATAAGTCTATTGGAAAAATCTATTGAAATCCAGGCAGAAAAAGGAAGAGAACTACTTCGTGGTCTGGTGGAGGACAAGGTGGGAAGGCTGTCCACAGATGAGTCACTCTTGCCTGTCCCTCAGAACAGAGCTGTCCTTGTAAAATGTATAGTCATTCAAGGTCCGTATGTCATAAAAAGGAAAATGAAATGGTTTCAGAGAATGTGATTTGAGTTAATAAAGACAATATTCCTAATGTATACAACTGAAGGAGATTAAAGAAGATTCAGTGAATTTTAGTCTGTATCTCAATAATTTCATAGCTGGTTATCTGTCATGGCTAGTTGCATCTACCTAATGGGAGGGAAGTTAATTTCCAATTCCTTGGCTTTGCCAGCAAAAACCAACTGGAAATACCAGGTAAGCCTAGTCCAACACTGTTCTTTGTAGTGATGAATATCAGGTTTTTGTTTGGCTTTTGGCTGTTGTGCTTTTCTTATGTGGGAAATCTTTCTAATTTTCTCACATATTTTCTTGGTTACCCCTTCATTAAAATCTAATATAAAGTTATGTTGAATAAATACGCTAAGGCATACCTAATCATATAAATAAATAAAGATTCCCTTGCATGCTGCACAAACGTTTGTTACATAAGCAAATTTGTTATGTATTGTAATCAGTGGATTTGCTCTGCATCTATTCTAATGACAGATATTTTTACATTTGAATTAAAACCATTCACTTCAACATCTTATTCCACAGAACAACTTGCTTAAAATCTGATTTCCCTAAATTATGAACTAGTTACCCTTAAAAAACACCCAGAGATAATCTATAATCATCAGTATGATTTAGATACCTTTCAGTACCTAAAGGGGGCCTACAAGAAACCTGGAGAGGTATTTTTCACAAGTGACATTACAAGTGGTAAAGGGCTGAAAGAGTTTATATTAATTATTAGATTGGATTAGATATTAGGAAAAAGTTCCTTTCTGTGATCAGTCGCTGGAATAGGTTGCACAGCAAAGTTATGGATGCCCCATCCCCGGAAGCGTCCAAGGCCAGGTTGAATGGGGCTTTGAGCAACCTGCTCTAGTGGAAGATGTCCCTGCCCATGGCAGTGGGGTTGGAACTAGATGATTTTTCAGGTCCCTTCCAACTCAAACCACTCTATGATTCTATGAACAATTGGCCTGATACCACCGTTTCAGATTTGAAATGGTCCACAACCAGTTGCTTTTTTCCAGACCTTGGTTGGTTCCATATGTGCTATTAGCTCTGCCTTTGCTTGCTATGGTCACTCTAAATTTGCTATTAAATATTTAGCCGTAATAATGTTACTAAAATATCTGACTGGAATTCAGATCTGTAGGAGAAAATATCATACAGTGACCTTTATATGTATGAAGGGTAAATGTTAAGCAGGTACTAGGTCTTTGTCTGGCCATGATTGATTATCATGTAATCACAGCCTGTCTAAATTAAGACATGTTCATGTTTGACTCTGCAGGGCAAAATTTTCCATCTTTGAGGAAACGTGTGTATTATATCCATATATTGTAGAGTATGTATGTATATATATATAATAAATATTATATTAATTAAATGGAACTAAAAATAAACTATATATTATACATTTATGTATTATACACTTAATATTTAAAATAGTTTTTAAATTTTATTTTAAAGTATTTTTGCTTTACTGTAAGTAACTCCACCTGTCTAATCCTCCATGTATTTTTTTTTAATTGCATAAAGTAAGAACACAGTACGAATAAAGTTTAGTAGTATCACTTCTTCTTTACATTCTTTTAAGTCTTTCATTTATCCTTGTATTTTTATTATTTTTTTCCTACTGCTCTAAAAAATTTGGAAGTTTTGGAGTGGTTTGGGTTTTTTTTAGAAGGAGAAAAGAAGGTAAAAGAAAATATTTGATAAATTCAGTTGCCAACAGAGAGAAAAGAAATATAAGGGAGAGGAAATGACCAACCTGCTAAATATCTTGTTCTTAACCCTGTCCAAAACCTTGTAGCCCAGTAAAAACATTTTTTTGCCATTATTGGTAAAAGGCTGTAGGCCTGATGAAGCCACATCTGTAGTACTGTGTCCAGTCCTGCGCTCCCAAGTTCAAGAGAGACGGGAGAAGGTCCAGCAGAAGGCTACGAAGATGATTAAGGGACTGGAGCATCTCTGTTATGAAGAAAGGCTGAGAGAGCTGGGCCTCTTTAGCCTGGAGAAGAGAAGACTGAGAGGGGATGTCATCAATGTCTACAAATCTCTTAAGAATGAGTGTTAAGAGGATGGAGTCAGAATATTTTTAGTGGTGCTCAGTAACATGACAAGGGACAATGGGCACAAACATTTAACACAGCAAGTTCCATCTGGAAATGGGGAAAAGTTTACTCTGAAGATGACAGAGCACTGGAACAGGCTGCCCAGAGATGTTGTGGAGTCTCCTTCTCTGGAGGTATTCAAAACCCATCTGTTACACAGAACTGACAGTGCAAGAGTTCAGAATTTATGCGGACTTACATTGGCCTGAAACAGTTTTTACCTAGCAATGGTCTAGGGGTCAAATGGCTATTGCCCAACCTATTTAGCTTAAGGTCAGAAAACCATATGTAGTTAAAAGTCTAATAAATCTAGGGAGTTACTGCATGACAAAGAACAACTAACTGATGTTGGGTGTGCTAGTGTGCAATTCTAACTGGGAGCCAATATGAAGAATGTTTCAAGAAAATTTTAAGACCCCAGAATGAGTAGGAAAAGACTGTTACTATGAGCACCAAACCGCTCCCTGCAAATTCCAGATGTTTAAATCTTGCTGAAACAATCTACTTTACCTCTGGTTGAAGAAGATTGGGTATCGTTGACCTTAGGACCCACAAGGACCATAGCCCTCTTTTTCTCCATAATCCTACCACAAACCCTTGTCTCTGAAGCACCTGGTCACCTGTGTACCTAGCAGCCAAGGCCTGCCTCTAATATGGCAAAAGTGCACAGTTTTGCCTGAGACTATTGAGAAAGAGCTGTGAGAAAATCCCTTGAAGACAAAGAAAATAAAATTACAGGCAGCATAGGAATTGTTGACATGTGATTGTTAATAATTCAGGGATTCAAGAAGAAAAATACCAACATGACAATATATAAAATCCTCATGGGGGAAAAAACCCCAAAACCAGAACAGGACAAGAAGTATAGGGAAAAGTTATCAAATTATTGGATCAGTTCATCAGTGTTGGCATATTATTAATTATGCTTAACAACCATATTACTAAAGTAATACCATTTTTAATTAAAAATATATAATTATACAAAGTACTAATTTAAGTAGATAAAATAAGCAAACAAAAAAATGGGAATTTCCTTATAAAACGTATTTTCTAACCTGTGACATTCTTCATTTATGGAAAAGAAAGGGGTCAGTATCAGGACAAAGAATATCTTGATATTTTTAAAAAATAATTAAAAGCCACATAAATACAGCGCTTAGGGACATAGTTTAGTGATGGACTTGGCAGTCCTGGGTTAATGGTTGAACTTGATGATCTTAAAAGGTCTTTTCCAAAGTAAATTATTCTATGACTCTCCAGTTTAGTCTGAACACAGGGGATCCTGTATCTTAAAAGGAAAAAAGGAAACTCTTCACTCATAGCAGCTGCCCAGGCTACGTGTACCTGAGAGACAGTTTCTCCCCATTCAAGAGTAGATTATAAAGATCCTGATAAATGAAAAGAGAAAAAAAAAAAACAACAACCCACTACACTAACTTGAATTTCTGAAGCCTAGTTTTATGGTTTTAATGAATTTTTTAGCTTTGTAATGACATTAATTTCATATTGTTGTAACCAAATAATCTGCTACATCATTAAATATATGTAATCTATATTAAATTTATTCTGTGAGCAAACTATTTAGTCATTAATATCTGTGTGATGTTATCTCCTGTACCTTAGTAGGCCACTTCCTCAGGTTACGGCCTTCATGTAAGTCAAACACCTCAAGCACCAAGCTACAAATGGTTCACTTTTGTGTCTTGTTTTTCTTACCCTGACAACCTTCTGACATCATTACGTCTGCAGAAAAAGAGAAGCATTTCTGTTAAGCAGAAACAGATGGAATGTGGGGCACCCTTCCAAGCTATTATGGCCAAACTAGAATTGAGGGAATGCAAGCCAGGTGTATTACATAAGATAAGGTAATGACCCAAAGAGACCAAGAGTTATGTCAAGCCAACAGTTATGCAAAATGTATGGGAAAAGGTGCAAGATCCTAGAAACGAAAACTTACTGAACTGAAGGAAAAGACAATCTTGTTGGAATAACTGTTCACATTCCTGGAACAAGGAATAAGAAAGTACTAACCAAAATGAGGAGCAATGATGACCAGGGCAAGGACAAAGAGCAGAGGCAGGAGTCAGAAACTATGGGTGAGGTTTGCAATGATGAGGTAAAATAAATAAAAACTAAGACAGCAACATGAGTGAGATATCTAGAAGTCCAACTGCCATCAAGTGACACACACAAAAATAACACAAGTGATGGTTTATACAAGGAATAAATGAGCAGTCAGGCTACCAGGCTGGTTCTTGGTCTCCTGATTGACTCTTGTCAGGCAGCTAACTGTAGCTCAATTGGCCAGACCTGACATGGACTGACAGCTGCCATGTTTGATGCCTCATGCATCTGAAGCCCAAGTGACACTTGCAACACATTTTTATTTTACTTTCCCTTGTATACCCTGCTGTAGAATATATATAAGCTCTGAGTGAAGATTTTTTTTTTGCATGACTGAGCCACTTAAAAAATCTTTGTTCCATGTGAATTACCTGGTGCCTACCAGGGTATGAGTTCAGGACTAGGATTTTAATTCTGTTGAATCAGTTTCTGTCCTCCCCCCTCCCACTACATACATACAATTTTTACAAAATATCTTGAGAAACAAACACAGAGAGAGGAAGGCTCAGGCAGCTGCTGTATTTAGTTGAAATAATCAATGAACTAATGAAGTACTGAGGGCACAGAGGAAACTCATCAGCTGAAAGCCACTTGATCACAGAGTCATATTTCCACAGGATACAAGATAAAGAAGGTGAGGCAGGGGGGACAGAGGGGGGACCATTTGCCTTGTATTTAGTTATGAATAAATAGCATATAAAAAAGCAACCATTTTCAAACTTGAAGCTTTGGAAAACTAACATATTAGAAAATTTGTATCTATACATCATGTTACTGTGTAATAGCTTCAGAATTGGAAGCTTATTGAGAAGAGAAAGAATGGAAAAGAAATGAAAGACAAACAATCCCAATAAATCAGAAAATAATTCTAGGTACAGGCTTTCTTTTGGTATCGAGGATTCTGATATATTAAGAAAATGTTTTGTCACCAGTAACAAATTCCAAAATCAAGTTTCATTGTCTTTAAAATGGAGAAATAAATTACTTTTAGGTAAAGCTTGTAGCTTTATAAATAAGATCACTTGTAGCTAGCAGTTATTAACCCATTCTATCAATTATCTCAGGCATGGCTAGAGTAAAAGTATAGTTTAACAGGACGACATACTGTGAGACTGAGTGTTGCTAAGTCTAAACTAAAGATTACTTTTTCCTGGGATGAACCATAGATGCCTAGCTTGGTGACATTTCTTCTTTTATAATGTGCAGGTTAAAATCCTTGTTTCATCTCAGATGTTTTTTTCACACCTGTATAATCTTTGCTAAAAGAGCAAGAACAAAGTTTGCTGCTTTTTGGAGACTAAAAAAGATTGCTTATAAAACACCATGGTTTCCATGAAAGGAGAACTTGGGAACAAGTCACACATGGGAACTGTGGTTACCTTCAGTAGATGCGCAGATGCACAAGTATCCCCTTGAGAGCAACAAAGTCATTTTAAGGGCACATTCAAGTGAGCCTATCCAAAATGGGACATAATAAACCAGAATTAACTCTAGGTACTTCTTGTTTAAATATCAGTACTAGAAATAATTACCATCTTTAAAAACTGAACAAGTCTAGGGCCTCATTCAATTGCTTGATGTAATCATAAGGCCGAAGAGAAAGACCATGCAGTGTCCTGCTGCAATTGTGGGATCTGTAACAGGTATGCTGTGAGGGGAGGTACTACTATGGTGAACTATAATGTGTCTTTCCCTTATCTTTAATGCATATATGAAGTAATCCTTTTACTGTACTGTTTTCTCCAAGTCCTTGCTGAGGTACACAGGTACAATTAAGAGTTGGATAATTTTGAAATACTGCCACCCATAGCTGTTTCATGGTAATGAGATCATGTCAATGGGTAGAGAGCTCTCATACTATTAAAATCTACTAAAAACAAATAAACAAATGTAAGAAATGGTCCAGCAATTCGTGTCAATGCTCCAGTAATACATGTCAATAGAGTGTTTAAAAAGTAAACATTGGGACCTGGATCTAGGGGACAGGAGAACAAAGGAGTTTCAAAATGACTGTTAATTATTGCAGGGGATGCTGCACAAGTCTCTGACATCCAGCCAAGAGAATACCAAATAAGGAAGAAAAGGAAACTGAAGGACTACTGGAGTACAAAGCCTGGGAGGAAGACTGCGACCTTTCAGCCCAAACAACCCCCAGAGTGACCACCGAAAACTAATACGCATACCTCAGTGGAAGGGGTCGAATTCCGGAAACCAACTGTAATAACCCTGCCTTTCTTAGAAGTCGTGATGAATATGTATTAGCTTAGGAACATAAAAAAACCAGCCCTCTGAAGTAACACATGCACGTGTTAGAGGAGCCTGGACTCCCCGCGCACGCAAAGCTGTTTGCCTTTTATTAAATCATATAAAACTAAAAATTTACTCGGAATTTATAACACAAGCAAACAAACAAACCAACCAAAACAAATTTTAAAAAACAGACAAACAAAAAAACCCAAAGACACACAGCTGCTTGGAAGGGGAAAGAAGCGAACACAACTACTATTTCAATTCTTAAAAAATGAATACTTGGACTTGAGATTTTAAAGTTTCAGAAGCTCAATTGTGGACATGATTTGAGTACTGTACAACTCAGATTTTTAAGGCTGTATGATGCCAAAATGGCACAGAGTAACTGCTCAGAGATGAATTTTGTCTTTAAGCAGCAAAGGTATTTATTTCGTGCAACATTGGGGAGCTAGCCGATTCCCACTGGACAAACTAGCTCCAAAGTTTTTAGTAAAAAGTTAGGTAATTTATACAGTTTTCCTGAGAGGTTACAACATCTTTACATACATACTCATTTGATTTTGACACCTAATCCTTCCATTCGCAATAGGTGGGATCTAGGTGGAGTAGACCTTTCAATTTTCTTTGTTCAGTGATTTCTGAACTTGATGGTCTCCTTATCTCCGTCAGGTGCCCACCTTCTCTTTTCTAATTATTCCGAGTACATTCCTTTCTCAACACAAACAGAGCATCACCCAGAGCGTTATACCAAACTCATCCTGACTAATCTTTTTTCAGACCTTGTTCTGTTTCAGTGTGAGTAGGACTAGTGGAAATGCACAGCCAATGAGTCTGATCTGCTTCTGAACTAATATGACCAAAGTTATCTGATGGTTCCGTTGTGGTACCAAGTTACTCTGCAGTCTTCCAGCTCTTCGTTATTTTTATAAAAATATTATTTGAACTAACATTCTTTTAAAAGCTTAAAAAGATAATGAGATACTACAGATACAGAAAGAGTACAATGACATTTTGTCTCTCAGTTATTTTTAAAAGGAGTCATTCAGAAAAGTGGTCAGAGAAACAAATGAGGGTCATTATCTGAGACTCAGACTCTGTCATTAAAGTTAAGCTAAAACATGTGATTTCACTAGGACATTAAAGTCAATGAGTATACTTTGTATCTTGATAGAAGTGTCTTATAGAAGTGTCTTAGAAAAAGGAGCCAATATATAGTAAACATAAGCTGTATTGACATAGACATGCGTGAATAGTTCTGGTTTTTTCCTAGAAAAATTATGATAAATTATTGACATTTAGACATCTGAAATAGTACCCAGAATATTTAACTCCATAAAATTCCTGGATCAGAGGTGGCGCTTTACAGTTTAAAAATAAATTAATGAGTTTTGCTCATTTTTTCAAATAAAACCAATGTTTTCTAACTTCATTCCTGACTTTCTATATTGCCTATTTAGTATGACTGATTCTGAAAAAAACCCACCACTAAAGAGCTGATGGGAAAGGGGAGGAAGGTTTGCTGTTTCCTTTAGACTGTGCTGAATTCAAAGGCCAATGAACTCAACAGAAATCTTTCCATTACCTACAGTGAGTTTTTGATCATGCCACAACTTTATACTTCAAAAGATAGCTCCCTCTCATCCTGTAAGGTTTTTCCCTCTTTCAAAACCCCCACTTTTGCTTCTCTCTATGGCTCCTGTTTTATATTTCTTTCAGAAAGTCGTGCCTGTCTTTTCTTCTTATGTAACAGAAGATTGTATGGAAAACTCAGATGATATAATTGTACAAGGCAGCAGAGAACTCACAGAGGTAAAAAATTCCATTCACAGCAAGAAGCAACCTTCACAACTTTTTCCATTGGGGGAACCAAAGACCACTCTACACTCTGTTGTCCACAAGGCATACAAAACATTTGTCCTCAATACTGTCTTCTATACTTATAGCCTAAACCAGATGTTTATATATGGAAGAGACATTTGTGAATTCCACCAGACTGAGTGTCCTGGTTTCAGCTGGGATACAGTTAATTTTTTTCTTAGTAGCTGGTGCAGCGCTGTGCTTTGGATTTGGTGTGAGAACAATGTTGATAGCACATGGATGATTTTGGTTGATGTTGGCTGATGTTTATACTAAGTCAAGGACTTCTTAGTTTCTCAAGCCCTGCCAGCGAGAGGGCTGGAGGGACACAGGAGACTGGGAGGGAACACAGCCAGGACAGCTGGCTCAAACTAGCCAAAGGGATATTCCATACCATGGGGTATCATGCTGAGTGTATAAGCTGGAGGAAGAAGAAAGAAGGAGGACACATCTGGCATTATGGCGTTTGTCTTCCCGAGTAACCATTACATGTGCTGGAGCCCAGCTTTCCTGGGGATGGCCAGAAACCTGCCTGCCCATGGGAAGTGGTGAATGAATTCCTTGTTTTGCTTTGCCTGCATGTGTGGCTTTTGCTTTGCCTATTAAACTGTCTTTATCCCAACCCATGAGTTTTCTCACTTTTATTCTTCCAGCCCTCTCCCCTACCCTACTGGGGAGGAGTGAGCCAGCAGCTGCGTGGTGCTTGGTTGCCCACTGGGGTTAAACCAGGACACAGTTACTTCACTTTGTCTAGAACACTTGTATTGCCATTTACAAAGGAAGTTTTACTATCTAGGATAATTACATAAAAAAGTAGAAATTTTTATTATTATTATTCCCTTTTGTTTTTTTTTTTTTTTGTTTTGTTTTGTATTTGTTTTTATTTTTATGTCATTAAGTGCTTTAATGTAACATGAAATTCATCAGCAGCAGAGATTCAAAGTATATTGTCCCAGACTGCTGCTAGTGAACTTTCTTAAAGGATGATGTTTCTTACAGAAAAGAAATAACTGAGCACCATTTTTTATTGTGAGAGAGTATGTTTTAACTTCTCAAATATCACAGACAGAAATAAAAACACTCTCTCCCTCTTGTATAAAAATTTAATGACAACAACCTTTAATTTACTTCACTTATGCTAAAAGTGTAAGTGACTAGAGGGTGTGTACTCTTACATGTGGTTTGGGCTCAAATAGAACAGAAAGCTAGCTTTAGCCAGAGCTTTTTAGGCACACCTGTTGGTACTGTCCTGAGACATAGGAATATCTTTGTGTTAGACGCTGGCAGGAAAAATTTAAAATTTCTAAATAAGGCTGTATCCAGAATGACTTTTTGCTGTACTCAACTCTCAAGTTAATGCAGTAGCAGCACAAATCTATCAGTTATTTTTACAGCCTTCCTGTCTGTACTTTCCTCTTAGCAAAGAGGAATATTTATGAAAATAGTTACAGAGAGTTTTTTCAGAAGTCTGTGAGCAAGTCAACTTCAGATCTTTGATGATTATGAGAGATGTGGTATTAACTAGGATATTTTGTGAAAGTAATGACTAATGAGAGTGCACAGCAGTATTATACCTTAAATGTGTTTATTTTCAGAGCCAAAACATGCCCATTAACTTCTCTAACAGTAAATTTGTTTCTTTCTAGCTATGATAGTTTTATAAAAAATATTACCTTTTCCTACCAACTTGCTTAAATTTAAGTTTTTAATTTTTTTTGAAGAAAAAATTAAAAGTGTTACTTTGCTTGATATTATGAATTTCAGTTAAAAAGTCCCATGTACTGACAGAAATTCTGGGTCTAACTTCCAGACTCTGATCTAGTCCACTTAATTTATTTTCTCTCTCTTTGAAAATCTTCATTTGAATACTTCTGCATATTAGCCTGAACTAATAAAAATCAATTGAAGTATGTGTTTATTCAAAGGAAAATGCAGATTATAAGAAAAGGAACAAATACTCTAAGAAATGTGTAAAATATGTATACATTGGTGGCTGCAGCAGCTAGAAAAATGCTGCATTTCCAAAAAAGCTATGCTAGAAGCTTTCAAATGAAGTAATTAATGAAGGCAAAAGCTCTGAAAGTTCCTGAGAAGTGGTAAATCTGTCGAGGAGAAAACCAATATGTCCAGTCAATATAAGGTAATCTTGGATTCTCAAGATGGAAAGGCATTCACAGTTTTAGTATTAAGTTCATCATGCCAGGGAAACAAAGTAAATGCTATCTTCTCCTACCCTGTTCAGATAGAGTCGTCCTGATAGAATAAAGAATGAACAGGAAAGGTCACTTTTCCAACCATTTGAAACTGTAATTTGAATCCAGTCTATCTCACTCTAGCATGGCAAGACTGTTATCAGTTATGAAATCACTTAATAGGAGTGCTTTATTCTTAATGACTGAGAGTTAACCAAGGCTGCTAGTGTTTGCTGCAATAGCTGTATTGATTCAGAAGGATAATTGGAATCCAATCTAAGATTGTATGAGAGAAATAAAAGCCTTTTGTGGAAAGAGGTCTTGCAGCCAGGACTATATAATACTGATGTGAGCTTCAATTTTGTGAATGTTCACACTCCTGCAAATTAGGTATATGTGATATAGAACTGACAAATTTTTGATCTGAAAAGCCATTTCAGATAAAGGACAGTAATTCCTCGATGAGGGAGAAGGCAGTGGAAAGAGTATAATTCATAAGTGCTATAATAAAGCAAACAACAAAAAGCAGAAAGGTTAAAAGCAGTTTCAACAGTTTCATATTTATGAAATAAATAAGAGATACTACCAATCCACAGCAATATACAATACTTCACTATTTACTGTAAAGATATTGTATACTTCTAATGTTCATATGGAAGGAAAATTTTAGAAACTGAAGGACTGAAGAGAAGAGAGAAAGTGAAAGTCAGGTTTAAAACCTTATTGCTGTAGTCAGTACTCAATATTCAAAGCTCATACCTTGGTAAAGTCAAAACCAATTTTCTCTGAAAGCAAAGGTACTTCTTCTAAATGAAAGCTATTTCCATGCCGAATTTCAGCTTGCAATTCTCATCCATTTCAGCTCTAGGGCTGTTCATAAAAAGGTTACAGGCTTCTTCCCTCCCCCTCCTGCTCTGTAATGGTAATAGCATCTTTTCTTCACTTTCCCTGCCTTCGAAATTTACAGACCTACTTCTGCTCAGACATTCTAAACAGCTGATCGTTTATGTAAGGTAAATCAGGAAAATTTCAAAACAAAATGAATTTATTATTAGCTATATGTAACTATAAAACCAGAAAACTTTATATTTTTTTCATATAAGAGGTGCAAATTACCACCCCAGACGTTTTCATCAACATTTGAAACAAAATATTTTCTTTCCACTGCAATTATTTTACATTTTTTACTGAAGCACAGCATAAAAAAATAAATTATTCAAAAAAGCTGAGTCGAGTAAATTAATTTGCAATGTACTGTAGCGTTAAGTGAGGGATTTAAGTCTTACATCCACAGAGAAAAGAAACAATAAAAATGTATATGTTTAAAAGCAAAACTTCCAGACAAAACACTGCAGCTGACCTATTTGTTTACATGATGTTGTTCCTACTTTATCTGCACCTGATATTATGTTTATTACACTTCCATGGTCTTGGCATATTTACATGTCTTCTGCCATAATTTTAACATCCTTAGAAATGAATTCAGTATGTAATCTATGGATGAAAAATTATAAAATTAATTATTTTTCAAATAACTTTATTGGCATTCTACTTTATGAAGAAAAATTAAGAAACCTTAAATTTTTCAGCTCTTTTCCTTTAGAAGTTGAAAAGACTTAAGCAAATCCATTATTTCTTTAAACCTAAACAGGGGAAAAAATGAGAGTATTAAAATTAAAATGTGCTTAAACAATTGAGTTTTACAAGTTTTATACCTAATAATCCTATACAGTACATCCCATATACAGCATCTTTATTTCAAAGCAATGGCTCCTTTTACAGTAACTGCTTCTTTTGAATCTGAATTATTATCACAATATCAGTTACCAGATTCAAATGTAGGATCTAACTGATGATGCTTTAAGTTAATTGTATTTGTGATAGTAAGCACTTACCAAATACAGAACTGATGAATCTAAAAACTCTTATGATCTGTATAGATCAGTCAAGTGACACTTTTAAGTTCTTGAAGAATATTTGAAAGCCTTAGGAAAGTGCTAATTAATGTTTGCTGCCAGGTATTGATAGAATGCTTTTGTAGTCTAGATGTTTCCAGATGACAGTTAATGCTGTACTAGTCAGGCTGAGCAAGAGACCTGAGCAGTATTTTCCCTTGCCTGTTTGTGCTGTTGGTTGCTCTTCATTAGTGATGGAGACACTCTTAAGACACCAATTTAGACTTAAATTACTATTTGTTAGACAGCTAAAGTAAGGTAAGATAACATAAATCCCACATAATTTGCCCATAACTCAGTTGGAATATTTGTTCAAACTAAGTCTACAAAATGGTCTCAGTAATTATTTTTTCTTATTAATTATTCATACAATACTTTATGCTATCTAATTCTGAAATATCTACATCTTTGTCTAAATCAAGCCAGGTATAATTATACTTCACTGGATTACAGGCAATTAGTTCTGTTATTACTGTAATCAAGAGTACAAATGCAGAAAAAGTAGTTTTTCAGATCTGCTATATTAACCGGATTTAAAATGAGGAGAAAATTCTTAGAGGCTTGTTTTCAAATTATATCTCTAAAAATTCATAATAAGTCATTAGAGGTCTGCATGGAATAATTATACTTCAGAATATTAGTTAAAAGAAAAATAAAAATATCTATGACAGTGAACCGGTTATCAATCAACTAGAGGGTAGTAATTAGTTACCATAGAAATGTCTATTTTTAATCACAAAGTAAATTGCTTAATTTTACATACTAAATATAAATACTTCTTCATGTTATTTGCGAAAAAGCAGAGGGTTTTTTGAATATTTTTTCTTTAATAGTTCTGTCTCAAATTCTTTACTTGCCTGCTATGTATTGAAGATGAATGGGCTAAGTTATGGAACAGATCCTGAGTGAGATCACACAACACATGTAGGACAACTGGGGAATCAGGCCTAGCCAGCATAAGTTTAGGAAAGGCAGGTCCTGGCTTCACAAACCTGATCCTCTTCTATGGCAAAATAAACTGCCTAGTAGATGAAGGAAATATTGTGGATGTTGTCTGCCTGGACCTTAGTAAAGCCTTTGACACTATCTCCCACAGCATTGTCTGGGAGAAACTGGCTGCTCATGGCTTGCATGGGTGTACTCTGTGCTGGGTAAAAAGCTGGCTGGCTGGTCGAGCCCAAAGAGTGGTGGTGAATGGAGTTACATCCAGTTGGCGGCTGGTCACCAGTGGTGCTCCCCAGCATTCAGTGTTGGGGCCAGTTATGTTTAATATCTTTATTAATGATCTCGATGAGGGGATCGAATGCACCCTCAGTAAGTTTGAAGATGACACCAAGTTCGACAGGAGTGTTGATCTGCTTGAGCATACAAAGGTTCTACAGAGGGATCTGGACAGGATGGACTGATGGGCTGAGGCCAGTTGTATGAGGTTCGACAAGGCTCAGTGCCAGGTCCTGCACTTGGGTCACAGCAACCCCATGCAACACTACAAGCTTGGGGAAGAGTTGCTGGAGAGCTGCCTGGTGGAAAACGACCTGGGGTGGCTGGTTGATGGCCAGCTGAATATGAGCTGGAACTGTGCTCAGCTGGCCAAGAAGGCCAATAGAATCCTGGTTTGTACCCAAAACAGTGTGACCAGCAGGACTAGGGAAGTGATTGTCCCCCTGTACTTGACACTGGTGAGGCTGGACCTCAAATGTTGTGTTCAGTTTTGGGCCCCTCACTACAAGAAAGACATTGTGGTGCTGGAGTGCATACAAAGAAGGGCATTGAAGCTGGTGGAGCTAGTCTTAGGAGCAGCTGAGGGACTTGAAGTTGTTTAGCCTGGACAAGAGGATGCTCAAGGAGACCTTATTGCTTTCTAGAAGTACCTGAAACGAGGCTGTAGGCAACTGGGTATAAGTCTCTTCTCCCAGGTAACAAGTGATAAGACCTTGAGGAAAGAGCCTCAAGTTGCAGCATGGGAAGTTTAGATTGGATATTAGAAAAATTTCTTCACTGGGAGGGTGGTCAAGTATTGGAAGAGGCTGCTGAGGGAGGTGGTGCTTAGAGGCGTGGTTTAGTGGTAGAGTGGTCAGTGCTAGCTTAATGGTTGGACTTGATGATCTTAAAGTTCTTTTCCAAACTAAATGATTCTATGATGCTATGCTTCTAACCTTCTACCAGCACTAGGGATATTTTCGGCTTGTGTACCTCCTCAAGGACATGCTATGGAAGCTTGGATGCCAGTAGAATAAGTTGTACTAGTGCATGCTGGAAACCTTTCTGCTGCTTTCCCTGCCTGTCCCAGGCATTCAGTTGCTTGCATACCAAGGGTCCAAGTCTGAGATGTGATACACACAACTATGTAACTTTGGCTCGGACAGCTAAGAAAATTTCAGTTATGAGAAATAAGCATCAGAAGGTCTGCAGAAAGGTTAAAAAAGGTAAAATTGCAGAGAGACTCCATTGAGATGATGTCATTAGTAGATCAGGTATTCAAGAGGAAAAACGCTAGCATGGAAAGGTATAAAATCTTTAACAGGAAAAGAACAAAATATTTTATTCAGGCACTGTTGGATCAGTTTACCAGTGTCCATGTCAATGGAGCTAGTGGCAGATGACAGCTGTGCAGCACAGTGGAAGGGTAGATCCCAAGGCATCTCAATGGCTGAACCTTCCGCATGAACTGATGCTTCACCAGTAAAAGTAAAATGCCCTTTCCAGGTGTGGCATCTTAATGCTTAGCTTCATAACTTGCTGAAGCCTACATATCCTTCATGTCAACCAGAGTTATACTGTATACTGTGCGTATTCTGCTAATAGACTTTATTTGTGAGTGGCTAAAGATGCCTGAATAACCAAGTATGGGAAGTAAAAATGATCAACACTTTAACAAAGATAATGAAGGTCCATACATATTAAGTATCTCTAGTAAAGGATAACTGAAAACTTGCAACCAAGACATCAAGGTGGAAAGTGATATTTTAGTTCATTTTAGTTAAGGCTGCAGGAAAGACAGAAGACCAGAAAATCAATAGGGAAGTTGTGACTTGCTAATGCCAAAACATGTGTTCAGCTTGGAACTTCAGTACATATTAAAAAACAAACAAACAAACAAACAAACAAGCCAAACAACCAAAAACCCCCCAAAAAACAATCCCCAACAACCCAAAAATAACAGAAAAAAAGATGTCAAATGAATTTATCAACTTCAGTCTAAGGTGTGTTTTGTTTTTGTTTTTGTGTTTTTGTTTTTTATTATTATTATTTAACTTATTGGTAGAAAATTAAAATAGGACATTCTGAAAAAGATAACACATATGAAGCTCTAGGCCTGCAATGCAGCAGTACCAAAACTCTGTTGGACATAGAGCCGTATTAGGTTTACATAGTAATATTTTGATAGTGGTATGGCTGGTGGTGTGGGTGTGACTTTGGTGAGACTAGACTAGGAGCTGTCACCATGACAGAAAGAGCCAGTTTCAGCGAGCTCCAAGGCGGACCCACTACTGACCAGAGTTAAGCCCATCAGCAATGCTGGTGGCACCTCTGTAATGACATATTTAAGAAAGGGTAAAAAATGCTGTGCAGTAGCTGGGAGAGAGAAGTGAGAAAAATATGAGAAAAACAGCTTTGCAGAAACCCAGGTCAGTAAAGAAGGATCGGAGGAGGTGCTACGGTTGCCAGAACACAGATTCCTTTGCCGTCTGAAGAGAAGACCATGGCGATGCATGCCGCTCCCTTGCAGCCTATAGAGGACCACATCAGAGTAGACATTAACATTGCAGCCCATGGAGGATCCCACACTGGAGCAGGTGGATGTGTTCTGAATGAATGGATCATTCATGAACCTCACGATGGAGCAGGCTCTTGGCAAGTGCTGTAGCCCATGGAGAGGAGGCCATACAGAAGCACATTTTCTGGTAGGAACTGTGACCTGTGTGGCACCCACACTGGAGCAGTCAGCTCCTGCAGGACTATTCCCTAAGGAATGGACCCACACTGGAGCAGTTTGTGAAGGGCTTTATCGCATGGGAGGGACCCCATGCTGGAGCAGGGGAAGAGTGTGAGGAGGAAGGAGCAACAGAGATGGTTATGAACTGACCGTGAGCCCCATTCACTGTGTTCCTGTGCTACTTGGAGGGAGGAGGTAAAAGAGTCAAAGGTAAAGTTGAGCCTAGGAAAAAGGTAGGTAGGGGGAGAAGGTAGTTTTGGTTTTGGTTTTATTTCTCACTAACCTACTTTTATTAACTGGAAATGAGTGCCTTGGCAGGCAACAGCACAGAGGCAAAAAATCTCAGAAAGTAATACTGTCTGGATGGTATCATTTTTTGGCTAATACTGGGGCCGTGGACAAACTCAGAGAACAAAAAGGATCATATAGTTCATTAAACTGTATGCATACAATACTTTTCTCTTAATCAGTAATGCCACAGTGCTCAGCATATAACTTAGATAAAAACTTGCAGTGGAGTGAGATTTTTTTCTTTTGTATTCAGGGTTCCAAGCTGAACTAAAAACTAAAATTGGATCCTTGTGTGCTAAAGTCAGATTCCTTTGTGCTAAGCTTTTCACTTCTCTACCTAGAAGATGTTTGCAATGTAGAAAAGTGAAGAAAAAGTGACTAGAAGCAGAATGGAATCCCTGATAGTTGTGCAGCTGGGATAATAGCAAGGCATATAACAAATGCTGGGTATACATGTCACTAGCAAACTTGCTAGAACTGTAGGAAATAATCAACACTGCTTCCACTTCTATCTGTTGAGAGAAGAAGATGAAATACTGTCTGTTCATTGCAGTCCTGGAAGAACTTTTGAAAAATTGTACATAAAACAATATTGACAACAGATTTCCACTCTAGTATCTCTTAATACTGTCTTAGAATTGCTGACACTTTTTTGAGGATGAAGGAGAGAGAGTTGCTAACCAAAGCCATGACAAGACCTAAATCTATAAAGACTGTCAGAAAGGATAATTTTCTTAGCTTTGGCAATAGGCAACAGCCAATAATCAGAGGAAAATGAATGAAGTAGGATTTCTGTAAAGCATATTGATTAAGGTAACTTATTGACATACTGACAAAAGACAAACCTGAACTACTGCTAACAAACTAATAAACAACTGAAAGCTTTAAAGAAAAGACAAGATGAGGGCATGGGGTTAAGGGTAGGGAGAGAAGAGGGAGAGAAAAGAGAGATATCTGGATAAGTATTTCTAGCTAGAACCAAGGAGAATATCCTTTTTTTTTTGTTGTTGTTGTTTGTTTGTTTGTTTGTTCAGAAATAAGTTTTAAACCTTTGGGAGTTTTTCCTACTCAGAGCACTTGGGGGAAATGAAAGTATTCAGAAGAAAACGAAAGAAATAATCATCTTTATTTTTGTAATTTCTTCAACACCAGCAAAATCTTTGGTGCAACTACTGTATTAATTTTATTAATTTTATCTGAATTACTGCAGTAATATTTTGTTTGTCTAGTTGTATCATCTAAATGTAGGTAAAATCACAGGGACCCAGAGCACTGTCTGGGGACTGCTAGAAAAATCTTAAAATAAAGAATGTAATAATAACATAAAGAGAGAAATGTAAGAGATAGATCTATGAGTGCTGACCTAATTACAGACAAAGTATGTACATTTTATAGCTGCAAAACATTTTCCTGATATCAACTTAGAAACCTGCTGGTTACTTACACTTAGTTCTAATGAATACTCAAAGACTGCATTACTGTGGCTAAAAGTGAGGTCATTCCTATCCCTTGAATATAAAATTGAGTCAGAATCACATATCTCTTTCTTCTGTGGGGGACATTTTACAAGAAAAACAGCAATGTGATCTTGAGACACTATCCTGCAGATAGAACAATGTGCTTTCAGTATAATTTGTTCACCTATAAGATCCTGGGACTTGTTTAATTCGAAGTTTTTATTTTGCCAGTATCCTATAACTATGATTTTAGGGTAAAATAGAAACAGAAACATATCCAGAAGAGATATATAATGAAAGAAAAAAAAAAAAAAAAAAAAAAAAGAAAATTCTCTAGAAGGTGTTTTCAATGTAGAAATAGAACAGAAAATTAAAACTTCTCTATTCTTCCCTTATTGATTCAGAAATATTATAAGGAAAATATTGGGTTTTTTATTTAAATCCCTTAATGTTTTGTAAATGTTTACATGACATACACAATGAAATCCAAAGGTAAGAAATTTGACAAAGTTTATAATGTGGTCTGTGTGTCTTTTTTTAAAGCATTTTGAATGCATATGAATATACCAAAAGGTTGTTCTGTTACCATAATTGTTTCAATATTTGCTAGGTAAAACAGCAATAGAAGTTAAAGGGAAAAAGACTGTGTATAAAATTTCTATTTTCCAGAATTTGTCTTAATACAAAAGGAGTAAATATTTGTGCAGTTTATAGAACTTTGCTAAGAAATAAATTTGAAAGCTGAAACAGAAAAGCACAGTTTGATATTTCTCAGTACAAGTTAAATGTGCATGTGTGTGTGTACATAAGAGCTTTGTAATAAATGAATGCCACAACTGAGCTTTTAATCATTAATCTTCCTGTCAGGATTCAAGAGAGACAGGACTTCTAAGTGTTGCCAGGTTGTCATGAGATTTGTGTTCACAGGATTCCACTTGACTTTGTAGCCTCTCATCTCCAACTGACAAACTACAAACCACTCATTACTCTTAGTGCCAGGAATCCGTGCAGCATATGTAATGAAGGAAGAAAGAATTTTTTCTTTCTTTCTTTCTTTCTTTCTTTCTTTCCTTTCTTTCTTTCTTTCTTTCTTTCTTTCTTTCTTTTGGGGGTGGGTGGGAAGGTATACACTGAATCAATGTTAGAGGAAGAACGGTTTCAATACATGAAGGGTTATGCTGTTGTCAATTAAACCATAATTTGCATTTCAGAAACTAATATGCAAGGAAATTTGCCCTTAGCAGTTGCACTCTATAATAATTCAATTAGTTTTCCATCATACAAAAAGCACTGCAATGTTATATGCAAGTAAAGCCCTTTTGCTCATCTACCAATGGCTAATCCACTGTCCTCTGCTCTGAATTTTAGCTCAGACAGGGCACAGCTTACAATAATGAAGAATAACATTGAAGGTTATTTTTTGGGGTGATGGAACAAGTAAATGGTGATGGAAGGTGTTATATATCTATCTTTAAATTATGCATGGTGAGTTATTCCTTTCATGTTCAAGAATCTGCCTTTTTGATTGGCAGTAATTCTTACATAAGAGATATTTTGGAGATCATCATGTAAGATACAAAACAGAGAAGCTTTATCATTTGGGGTAATCTAGTGTTGTATAATGTACACTGTTTCCCCAGTTCACATGAACATAGTTACTGTATCTTAAAATATTACCTCTCTTCTTAATGTACTGTAGGATTATTACTTTTTCCAGAAGCCACTGAAATTGTAAGTCTGACACCACACGTATTTACATGCTTGGGCATTACCCCATACAGTTTTGGATTTGGGGGACATACAATTCATCAGAACTTTGGTTTGGAGACACAAAATTTGTCCTATGAAGTTACACCTCATTGTAAGCAATTTCTATTTCATTATTCTTTCATAACAAAAATAGTAGTAATGCAGACATTCCATATGAGGTTGAAAACTAACCTTTTATCAATAAAATTTGGGTATAAAAATATGTACGTGCATTTTGTTTCTGCCCACTTAGAGAAATGAAGTTACTTTAAAGATGTGTAACAGATGTGAAAACAGAACATTTATGACAAAATGTCTAGAATAAGTATTTTGAATGAAAAAATCAATAACATGACATATAAAGCAAAATAAAATTGAGAAACATTATTTTCTTAGCAAGCTTGATTTATTGAGAGTAAAAAACAATAAGAGGATTTTCTAGATGGAGGTAACACTTTAGTGTTTTTACTGAACATTGTGTTTTCTTAAAAAAATTGAAAATACTTATTCTTTGGCTATCATTATCTCACTATCCTTAGGAGACCAGGCTCCTCCTCTCTACAATATTAATCAGCTAATTCCTCTGGCACTTTTGGGATAAACAGAAAATCACCAGCAGATAATGATATGGAAGGCAGACCTGAAACAAGGAAGGATGATCCACTTCCTCAAATGTTAGTCAGGAACCAAGAAAAACTGATTAAGATGCACTGCTGCACATTCCTATACTGTCATCCTATAAAAGTTGTTCTTGCTCAGACACTTAAAAGTAGGTTTGTGCCTATGTATGTCATTTAGTTGTTCCTGACATCTCTTCTGGATACAAGCATGAAGTTAATAAAGCACTAATGGTGATAATAAATTGCTCAAAACCAGGCACCCCTCAGGCAAAAGTGTCTGATCCTTGAATCATGCCTGGAGGATATGCACCCTTGCCACCAGGACACTTGCCACTCATACAGCTAGAGGGAACTTGGTATTCTTTCAACAGGACATTTAGGTTTAAATGCCTACATTTATCAATGAGATATGGATATATCAATTGATGGCTTAATCAATGTTCTTGTTATGCAAAATAGAATTCAGTCAGAGGAGGTCTTATCCCAATGTTTTAGTAGCTACTATACTTTCGCAAGATATGTGAGTTTGAAACTATTAATCTAATCCCACAGAGTACTTGGAACATCAGGTTGTTAACTCTCCTGTAGTGATCTGTCTTCCTTGATTTTTGTAGCAGGTTAAATGAGTGCAAGAACTCAGTCCCAACGTAGTTTGTTGTTCAACATCTCAAGACTACTTATGAGTAGGCTTTCTCTCACCAGCTCTTCCATTTCAGTAAATAATTCCCAGCTTCTTTTGTGTACTTCATTGTTCTATCCCCTCCCCCCCTTTTTTTTTTTTTTTTTTGTTTTTTGTTTTTTGTTTCTTCCTGTGGATTCCTTTATTTGGTTGCTAGCTGTGCCCATATACCATGAAAGAAACATACAGATTCTAGGCAGGTGAGGATATGGAGGTCAGATACTGATGATCCAGCTCTTAGTTAATGTGGTGGGTCGATCTTGCTGGACTCCATGTGCCCACCAAAGCTGCTTGGTCACTCCCTTCCTTAGCAAAACAAAGGACAGGGAGATCACTCAGCAATTACTGTCATGGGCAAAACAGACTTAACTTGGGGAAATTAGTTTAATTTATTGTCAGTCAAATCACAGTAGGGTAATAAGAAATAAAACCAAATCTTAAAACACCTTCCCCCCCACCCCTTCCTTCTTCCTAGGCTCAACTTCACTCCTAAAATGTCTGCCTCGCCCCCCTGAGCAGCACAGGCAGATGGGATATGGGAGTTTTGGTCAGTTCATCATACATTGGCCCTGCTGCTCCTTCTTCCTCACACTATTCTCCTGCTCCATTGTGGGATCCTCCCAATGGGAGACAGTCCTCCACGAACTTTTCCAGTTTGGGTCCCTCCCATGTGGTGCAATCCTTCAGGAACAGACTGCTCCACCATGTGTCCCTTGTGGGGCCACAAGCCTGGCCAGCAAACCTGCCCCAGCCTGGGCTCCTCTCTCCACAGGTCCTGACAGGAGCCTGCTCCAATATGGGCTTCTCGTGAGGTCCCAGACTCTTTTGGGCATCCACCTGCTCTGGTGTGGGGTCCTTCATGGGCTGTGGGTGGATATTTGTTCCACCATAGACCTCCACAGCCAACTTCACCATGGGCTTCACCACGGGCTGCAGGGAAATCTCTGCTCCAGCTCCTGGAGCCCCTCCTCACTCTCCTCTTTCACTGACCTTGTTGCCTGCAGATTTATATTCTTATATATATTCTCGTATATTCTCACTCCTCCTCCTGGTTGCTGTTGTGCAGTAGTTTTTTCTGCCCTCTTAAATATGCTATCACAGAGGCATTAACACTGTTTGTGGTGTGGTGGGTCTGTTTCAGAGCCAGCTGGCATTGGCTTTGTGGGACATGGGGAAAGCTTCTGGCAGCTTCTCACAGAAGGCACATCTGTAGCCCCCGCTACCAAAATTTTGCCATGCAAACCAAATACAGTTAATCAGTGTCAAAACTAATAATCTGTTGTCATTCCCACAGTCTTCAAGATTCAAATGTTTTTAGAGGGTTGTTTAAAAAAATAGAGTAATATATTATATGGTCATGGGACCTCACAAGTAGGAAATATTAGGAAAGTTTGCTTTTCTTTATGAAGGTCAAAGTTCTAATATATGCTTATGAAAGTAGGACATTGAAGATTAAAATTAAGTGTAAGTATCAAGGCTAAGATGCAACCCCTTTATTTCACTGTACTTGAAGAAATTTTGTTTGACAACTGCAATTAGAAACTATCTGCGATGTACCACATAACATAAATATCAGTCCTCTAAGATTCTAATTCTTGATGCCAACTGATAAAGAGAGAAAAACTAACCCAAAACATTAATAAACATGGTCAATAAAATTGATCAAAAATAATTTCTGGTTTTAAGGACAAATTTCTTTTTAGAAAAATATCTGAACAACAAAGTATACTGTATTTAATTCTGAGATTTAGAAAGCTGATCCCTCCAAAATGTTTCACTATATCATCATTATGTCATAACTAATTTTAATCTCAAAAAATATTGTTTCCTTAGTGCATTTTGCTATGGACTTGATCTAATTACTAGCATGGAAGAAGAAGGTAATGTCCAACTGAAACAAATATTATTATAACACAACTAAAATACATCATTCAGGACCTCAGAAGGTAATTTTTTAAAAGTTTCAGGAATAAGTACATTTTATATAGTTGCCAATTTGTGCTTATAAAACATGCTTATCCTTAAAGTAGAAACAAGGACTGTAACTGAAGGATGTGAGCTGTTGCTCATTTTGCCAAGTTAGATACATGCAGCAATAGAGGCTTTGTACATCTATTTGCTGGTTTGTTATTATGTTGTTTGCTGTATGATTACAAGTTGTTAAATTCAGCAGAGCTTCTTGAGCGTACACAGAAAAGTGTTCAAAAGCTTGAAATGATCTCTTTTACCAAAATGATATGGGAAATTACATAAGCAGTGCAATTCTTAGTAAACTTTCACATTGTCTATGTTGTGTCCAAGCAGCAGACATGTAAACAGCAAGGAAGAGGGAAAGTGTAAAGAGGACGAGTTCTCCAGGCAGGAAACTGCAACAAGAAGGTAACTCGTGTAAAAGTGGTTTGGGGGAGCTGGACAGTGGGAGGAGGCAGAGAGCAATTCTACAGGGGATTCAGTTTTATAGGCTATAAGATAAATTAATTGGAATAAGCTGTTTTAATAGAAGCTTATGCTAGTCATCGAGTAAAACAATGAAGAAAGAAGACTTTTGCCACACAGTTTAGATCAAAGTCTCAATATCTAAAGTATCCAGACTAGCTAAGCTTACTGTAATTTCACATAACTCAGTTACATATGTAAAACTTTTATAATGTGAAAATTATGGGGTTTTTTTCTTGATACATTATGTTCCTGCTATTCAGGTTAAATTTCTTTTTTGCAGAACATTTCTTGTGGATATTCAGCCACTATTCACACTCTCTTGCAAGAAAGAATTGTTAGATCATTTGTATCTATTTGCAAGAAAGAAAAAAAAAAAAACACCTCCATTTTTCCCCCCAGAAAAATACAGAGAAAATCTGTTACATTTAAATGAAAAAAGGAAGAGACTGCATCCTGATGGATCAGAAGACAGAGAGGTTATTTATGGTCTCCACGTTTAGTATACATTTTTTTAATTTCTAGATTATTTAAAATGCAAA
Organism: Falco peregrinus; assembly: GCF_023634155.1. Lineage (NCBI taxonomy): Eukaryota > Metazoa > Chordata > Aves > Falconiformes > Falconidae > Falco > Falco peregrinus. The sequence continues at coordinate 23,068,630 of NC_073724.1, forward strand.
GATGAATATAAAATAATCTGATTATTAGTGACTAGGACTGTAGCAGTCTGGTGTCATCAGTGGTTCGAACTCTGCACTTAATTCTACATGTCAGCAATTTGCAGTATGAATTTGAAAAAGTGACTTCTAGTAAAAATAATAGTTCTACAAAGCCTGGATTTTATTTTTAAGATAAAAGGTAATAATAACACATGATGCACTTCGTAAAACATTCTGAAAATACTTTACTATAAATGATTTTATTCTTTTCCTTAGCCTACAGGAACGTGTTTACAATCTTCCTGTTCTGTTTCATTTTGTGACAGTAGAGTATACGCTACAGCTATTTTATGTCAAAGAGAAAGCTTATTTGTTCCAGATGTTGAACAAGATTTTTCTTCAAGTTTGAGCTATTAGCTGGAGAAAACATGACTTGTTTTAGAAGCAGGGAAAGATAAGTCTTATCAGTTTACAAGATATGGATCTTAACCGTATGTCTTTTAGCATTACTGAAAATACTCTATGCCATATTCTTTAGGGATTATGCAGCTCTGATGGCATGGAATGCATTACTGTGTCCCCAAAAGGGAATAATAACCACCTTAATTAAGTTTTAAAATATCTTAACATATTGTAAAATATATTAAAATAATATGTTTACATAAAGCTAGTCAAATAGAAGTTGGAACCCAATAGATGCAGCTGTCTACAACTTCTTTCAGGCAGAATGATGCATCTTTAGTCCATGATTAGTTTCTCCCTTAGAAAGAAAACCAAACAAACTCTTTTTGTAATTGAGATGTATATTTAAAAATAAGAGACAAGTCTGTGAATTCTTTAAATATATTAGTATTGCCTTGAGATCTGTTAAAATGGACTCTAAGAAGTACAGCTTGCTTCTTCTCCCTCAGGACATAAAACCATGCATCAATAGAATCTGACCTGTTGCAGATCAGGCTAGGATCCATACTCACCCTAGAAAATATTCTGTATCTACTCCTAAAGTGTGCAAATGAGAAAAAGCTAATCTACTGCCCTGTCTTCATGTCGGCGAGTGTGCATTATTATAATTGCATTTTAAATATGTAAATATGGCCAGGATCCCAATATTAATAAGAGGAAAAAACCCAAATAAACACAAATCTTTAATGTAAGCATACCACATTATTAATTACAATATTAAAAATAAGAAAAAGTCACTCTGGAGATGGCAATGAATTTCCAGTTGTTATGCAATAATTTACATTAGTTTCTGTAAAAACTTTGGAAAATACCTTTGGAAATGACAATGCTTTTAAGTTTATCCTATGTTCTTTGTTAACTCCATCCATAGTAGTAAATACTCTTTAATAAATGTTATAACATAAACCCTATTCAATAAAATACAGAATGATAACATTCTGAATGTATCATACATAAATTAGGTTAGAATTCCTATTTGAAAAATACATTTTTATTTGATCCACATGCTCATTATTATTGAAAAAATTACAAAGATAATATTTACAATTCACATTTGGCTATAGCTTAAAAATCTTCTGATGTTAACTATAATAAAGCAGTTTTTTCCAAAACTGTCTTTCCAAACTGTCTTTCTGGGTAAGCTTCTTGTGAGGTGATGTTTATGGAACACATAAATTGTAAAAGATTGTGACATAAAGTCTGCGATCAGAACCTTAAATGTAGACATAATGAACATCAGATGCCTGACTAGAAAAAGTGATTACAAGCCATAACAACAGCAACAACAGAAACAAGGACCATCACTGACTGCCTTACACTGAGATGTGTTGCTCAGTTAATATTTCACTGTCCCACATTACCATTTTCTGACCATCAGCAATTACTGATGCACAATACTTCTCAATGGTTTTATTAAACCTTTAAAATAGGCCAGTTTGGGTACATAAGAAGTGGGGGCAATTGCTCAGACCAGGGATTAAAAAGCTAACACAGAAAAAGGTAGATAACTTGTGCTTCAAACTCTGGAGAGACAGTAGAGATTGAAATAGAGGAACGATACAAGAGAAAGGTCTGGAGGAAGAAGGTATAATAATGAAAAAGTGATAGAATTTTTCTAGCAAACAGTTTGTAATTGAGCTGCAGTTTCAAAGTTATTGTACCTGAATCCAACCCTGCTGCTTCCAGCATAGTTTTCTTGCAAGCAAAATTAGGATCAAAAAATAAGAATGCTAAGTTCTCCTCCAGCAGAATTGTGCCCAACAACTGAGCATTGGTAGTTTTGTTTTGTTTTGATTTGATTTGATTTGTTTTCTTTTGTTTGTTTATTTTTTATTTCTGGAGGAGATAGTGACCATCCTTTATAGAATTACACAGTAGTTAGAAAACAGCTAGGGGTTTTGTGACCAAGATGCTCTCAGTCTGAAGGGACTTAAAATAATACTTTTCATTTTTGAAGAGACAGCATCATCCCAAACCTATGAACTATTTCTGGATGAAGACACAATAAGTAGAAGATATATTTCTGCAAAAAGAACTATTAGTAGGTAAGAGGTATAAATCTTTTGCTAAAAGAACAGCACACAGGAGGGATTCTAATACCTGATGGGTTAGGTGAAGAATGGAGAACCCAGTCTTCTGAATTATATCTGGATTTCACATTACAAAAGCAATTACAAGTAATCATGACCTTCAATTTCAAAAACCAGAAAGATGTGCTGTACAGTGAAATTCAAACTAAACAAAATTAAAATAATTTACTCAATGTAGAACCAACAAAGGGTTCTGGTTTATGAGCTTAAAGATGAAAAGAACAGAAGTTTAAGAGAACTGGGACTTCAACATTTTCAAAATTAGCAGAATATAAACTATTTATTCTGAACTTTTGGAGTGTCTAAGTATTCTTTGTTTTTCTTTTTTTTTTCCCACCCTCCTTTTTTCTGTTTGTTTTGGTTTTGTTGGTTTTTGGTTGTTCCCCCACCCACCTCCCCTGAACTGTGGGAGATGATGACACCGTCAGCTTGGAATGATGTTTAAAACATGTGCAAACGTATTGAGTATATAATTATCTGAACATGAAAAAAAAAATCCCAACAAACAACCCAAAAAACTTTGTGTCTCAAGCAGAAAAAAGAGTTTAAGGGGGACAGCATCCTTCACAGCTGCAAGTCTGTCAAGTGAATAATTCTTCCAAAGTCAACAAAGTAAATATAGGTTAAATTCTGATAATACAGTAGGACTGGTTTAAAGGTTAAGTACTCCAGAAATCTTCAAGGTTAACAATACTCAGTGGTTCAAAAATCTATCCAGGTTGAAGCCCTCACTAAAATTACTTCCTTTTACACCTGCTTCCACTTCAGCACTTCATTCAGTCGAGGCAGCCTCTACAGTTCCCCCTCAAGTGTTCTTCCTATTTCTGAGAATAGGCTTCATTACAATGGAGAATCTGTTGAGAAATATTTGATTACAGGGAATCTCTAAAGTAGGCTGAGTCCTCAAAATACAGGAATGTCAAGGAGAACCCTGAGGGTTTATTTACGAATTAGACTTGTCACTTTAAAATATGGCTTCTGACAATCCTTTGAAAAACTGCTGGCCAGTTCACCGTTTCCTATCTAAAAAGATGAAGAAATCTGGAGAAAGTATTACTCAACTCAATCTTTTTCCAACACATCCCTGAGGTTTAAAAAAAATGGGAATAGCCTTTTTGCCCTGTAATCACTCATTTGTCAGACTATATTGTAGATATAGAACACAATGCCTGCTTAATTTTGTGGGCCAAAGAGATTTTAATCATTAAAATATTGTCACTAATATCAAACCCACACACTGTACCGGGAATTTACAAAGAAGCAGTGGAACTATGAAATGCAGAAGAGAAGGAAAGCTAAATGAACTTGATATTGTTTTTGGCAAATACCATGTTTCCAAAAATTAAATCAGATGTCAACAGTTTTAAAAAAAATATATTTAAAATTAAATATTGAACAAAGTAAAAACAAATGGAAAATCAAAACATTTATTCATATAGCTGAATAATGAAATAATTTGATCTCTTAATTTAAAATACTTCTTTTGATAACAAATTTATTTACCTAAATTTATCTCCAATAAAACAATGCAAGGACAAAATGTTTCGGTTCAGTCTGACTGAAATTTTTCACAATATGAAATTAAAAAATTGTATTCATATACATTTACAGATATATTTAATATAAGCATTCTATGTAATTATAGATATATCTCAATGCAATTTCCTGTAACAACTTGAAAAAAATATAAATAGTACATTTATATATTTTGAATATAGATTTATATATCTAATAAAATTAAAAATATATGTATTTGCTACAAAGAAATATCAGAAAGATAGGCAGACTGTCAGATATATAGGAAATGTATTAATGGTGGAAGACACTACAAGCTGGACATTTTCTCAGTCTAAAGCTCTGGACACCTTTTGTAACTGGTGCTTCTGCATGCAAAGAATCTGTATATACAAGTCCAATTATTCGCATATTAGCATTCTCATGGATTCAGGAATTTATTTAGTGATCAGGAATAATTTTCAACAACTACTGTAAACACCGGGTTGCACCAATTGAGAAACAAACAAACAAACAACGACAACAAATACCCCCCCAAAAAACAAAACTAAAAAAAAAAAAAAAAAAAAAAAAAAAGAAAAACCCCAAGCAAACACCAAAAAACATTGGAAATACAATGTATAGAAGAAACAAAATGACTTAATTGTGGAGTTTGGAACTATTGACACATATTTTCATTCATGTTTCTTTTCATATGTTTACTCTTTGAATACATAACCACAGAACGGAATGGGACTGGAAAAAATCTGTTATGAACTTCAATTGAGGAAAAGGCGACTGAAATAAAAATTATAAAGAACTTTGTACAGCAAATTTGTTCTTTCCTTTCAGCATGTCAGAATTCTGGCCATACCGATAAAATGCAGAGTATAAGGACATATATGAGAGTATAAACAGATATATACACATGTATTTTAAAAATTCTGTCAGATACTAAAAGAACTAAAAAAAAATCTGTATTACAGACTGTGGTTAGTTGCAATACGTTATTACTAGCAGCAGGTAATTTTGACTGTACACTTTGTAAGCCAGATCTCATTTTTGCCTGACACCTCTGGATAAAGACATTATCAGAAACGATTGCAATATGTAACAAGTGCACTCTAGACATTTCACCTACCAGTCTCTAAGAGCTCTAAAAAACAAAGTAGATAGTATTACACTGGTTTATGGATGTAGAAAAAAACAGTATAATATAGAGGGAAACAGTTCATTCAGTCAATCTTTTTATTGACTCCAGCAACATACTTTTCCCACTAGATCTCAGCCTAAAGTATTGACGTGATTCAGCTAATGACTTAAATTATTGAATACTTTTCCATGATATTTTAAATTAGCACAAAAACTTAAATTGAAATATTTTTGAATGTTTGCTTCATACATTATTAAAAAAACCCTGATATTTCTAACCTGTTATAGTGCAATTTTCTATTTTTCATTGATTTTAAACATACATTTTAAATACATTAATTCCTATAAGAATTTAAACTTTGTAATTCATTTTCCTAAAGCTGAGCTAATGAGCAGCATTTATCTTAATTACCTTTCCTAAATACAACATTTCGTTTTCTCAGCAATTTAAAACCAAACAGTTGTTCACTTTGGTGATTAATTATAAAAAGTTAAAATTAATCATTGAAGTATTTTAAAGACCTTTTCAATGAAGTCGTATTTATCTTGTAACTTTCATTTTTAAGAACTATTTTTGAGTTGCATATGATTAATAGGAATTTTAATTGTTGCATTTCCTACATCATAGAATAATAATTGGCATAAATTTTGTTTGCTTAAACATACATGGCAGCCTTTCACTATGTCCTTCTTTCCGATGATATGACTAGAAAGATTTCTATGTTGCAGTATGGTACCATAACAGCAGGGAGCAATTCTTGTATGTGAGCCCAAAGGCAACAACCTACTAGTGGGTTTTTATATATATATATATATGTATATATTTATCTATCTATTTATTTATCCATTCATCTATTTATCTATTTATCTATTTATTTAATTATTTATTTTGCATACAGGGGAAAAAAATGCATACAAACAAGCAAAATTCAGAACTTCATTTGTCCATGTAACTTAATTTTAATTTCTTTGCATATAGGATGCTTTACACTGAATGAGGCTAGTTTCATTTGGGAAAAACAATATGTCACCTTGTGTTTGAGAGACTGTACTGTAACACAAAAGTCCAAGATTATTACATAAAGATCTTTCTTCCTTTTCTTTACTCTTGTGGTTTAACCCCAGCCACTTCAAACCCCACCCCACCCCACTGCCCCCTCATCTCCTTCTTCCCCCAGCTTTATATGCTAAGCACAACATCATATGGTATGGCATATCCTTTTCTCAGTTGGGGTCAGCAGTCCCAACTTTGTCCCCTCCCAATTCCTGGTGCACCCCCCAGCCTGCTTGCTGGTGGTGTGAGAAGCAGAAAAGGCCCTGACTGTGTGTAAGCACTGCTCAGAAATAATGAAAACATCCCTGCATTATCTACAGTGTTTCCACCACAAATTTAAAGCATAGCCTCATACTAGCTCCTATGAAGAAAATTAACTCTGTCTCTTGGCCAAAACCTGCACAACTCTGAATTTTCAACCTAAATAGGCTGAAATAATAAATTTTATTTAATAATATTTGAAATAAAATTTCCCAGTTCTTCTTGTGCTTAAAGTTTGCTAGCTTTTCTTTTCCTCTAATGTAAAAGATCACCTTCCATCACATTCTCACAATTTGAACTCTTAGCCTCCAATGGAACTTTCTTATCATCTGTATCCCAAATACATAAAGGAAAATGTTAAAAAGACACCATTCCCATACATTTGGACTGCTAGATACAACTGTCCTTCTTAGGACATGATGTCTCACTAACCTGCAGAAGAAAACCATTAAGTTTCTCTTCCAGGTCATATGCCATGTGGGACTCTGGTAACAGATCTATAGCAGGAGAACAAGTTCAGCTCTTTCACCACTCCTTGCATCTGCCAGGTATTACAGGGGGGTGCAGTGTGTGTGTGTGTCCATGCTTTGGCAGTAGCATAAGCCTCTTTTTCAGATTGTTTGCATTGTTATCCTACCAAAATTTCCCCAAAGAGCAAAAGTCAAATTCATAAAATGGTTATAGGTTGTATCTTAGGGAAAAAGGGAATGGAGTTTTGCAGGCCAAATAAAATAGTTGTTTTACAGTACCATTCCCTCACCTGAATCTCAAGGATTGATACAAACAATACTACTCAGTGTTTTCCTGAAAAAATACACAGAAAAGTACTTCAACTGGAAAGGGTCAGGAAAACAAAATACAGGGCTTTCAACATACTCTTACCAAAATATTCAAAAGAATTTTTCTAAACTCTTTTGCAAGGATTGTTACACTATAAAAACATGAAGTAGTTGCATGTGCTTCATTTGATTTAACGGGATATAGAATTATGTCTATTATCTCATTGCTACATGTCCTTAAATACTTGCATATTCAAACAATTTTTTCAGCTCCCTATGTAGAAAATAAAAACAGGAGTAAGCTTTAGATTTTCAGCTGTGTCACTAGCAGATGCCATAAGAACTGCCAGACAGTAAAATGGATGATTGCTGTTTAACCCCGGTGGGCAGCCCAGCCCCACCCAGCAGCTCACTCCCTCCCTCTGCAGTGGGTGGGACAGAGAACTGGAAGGGTCAAAGTAAGAAAATTCCTCAATTGAGTCACAGCCTACTGACTATGGCTAGCGCTGATGCTGATGGCTGTGGTCCTTGAAGGGTGTTAGTTGCTGAGGTCTAGGTGATCAGGTTTGGTCTTTGGTTTTTTGTCTGGCAACTTTTGTTAATTTAATGACTTTCACATGCAGCTACATCTGTCTTGCTTTGCCCCCTTGGTGATCACAGTGCTCACTTCTGTAAAACTGTGCCTGGCTATGCCACCACATTTTTACAAAATCCATATATATAATGCAATTAATTATACGAAGCTACATATTTATACTTAGGTCTAATGCAAGTTTCCTTTATTACTTACTGATATTTGATTTTGAGCAACAGTGAATTTCATTCTTTCTTCATCTTCTTGTATTTGTTAATCTCCCTCAGCTATCTTTAGTCCTATATCTGAAAAGTTTTAGTATTTCTACATACAGGAGTCATTGTATACTACTCATCTTTGCTGTTCTTTTATTTTCATTTTTTATAATTCTGTTGGATCCTTTCTGAGATTGGATAACCAAAACTGAACACATTCTTAAAGAAGCACATAAAGAATTTACACAATAATACGATACTCTCTATTTTTTTTTCTTTTCAAAGAATTCCTAGCATTAGCTTTTTCTCCTTTACTATGCCTTAGAACAGATGGCTAAGACTTTTTAAGAGTTAGTCACCATTTTTTTAATTTATATTATTCCTGTGCGAATTTAATATTAGTGCCTATATGACAGGAAGCTACAGTGGAGACACCAAGGATTAGCCCCGAACTGCTTATAAATTTCATAATAACACTGAGAGCAAGAACGTAAACTCCATTCTTTCCAGTCTACCTTAACTTCCTCCATTATTGTCAGATACAAGAAGTTTTAATTCATTTTTACATGGTAATAATATTTCAGAAAGTGACCTGGTTACACATTGATGATGAGCAGTAGCTTTTGGTTTTGTTAGAGTAGAGATCTCAAGCAGGACATGAGTAAGATTTCTGTCATGATGTCCACTTCCAGTTCTGTTGTGCTTTGGTGTTGGGCTTCGTGCTGGAATCTGTGCTGCCTGTGATTATTGCAAGAGAGTCAAAAGATCCAGAAAAAACACCTCAGAAGTTTAGATAAGTTCTGACAAAGGAGGAAACAAATTAACAAAGTATAGAAAAGGAAGCTATGACAAGAGATTAGAATCACTAAAATCAGGGCAAAATTCTCCAGATTTTTTAAAGCATATGTAAATGCTAAATATTGTATTTGAATGTCAATGTTGAAAATGTGTACCAAATGTATGCTAGAATTATGGATATATGTGGGAAAATGCAAGAAAGTAGCATAGGTAATTAGATCTCAAATGGAATTTAAATATTACAGAATCACGGAACTGAGAAATATGAGACAGGTCTTCAGATGCAAGGCCAGGAAAACTTAAGTGTCAGAATCTGAGAAGGCGAGGGGACAGAATTTCGTAATTCATAACTAAGGAGAGGTTCAAAAGTTCTAAATCTGCCTTTAAAAACTTTAGTCCCTTTTTAGACCTGTCATTATATTTTCATAGGAAACAAATATAACTAACGCAGGAGTTAGTAAAAACATTGCTCAGACAGCAGCTTTGAACCATCTGGATGAGATATAGAAGAATGCATGTTTGAAAAGTGAACTAAGTCTTATTCTCTGGACACTTCCAATGATTAAAGAAAAGATCAGTTCTTTGATACAGTATGTCAGCTGCAGATTACAGAAGTAATACTGTCATGCTTAACTGCAGTTCTTAATCTGCCTGAGATGCTGCCAAATTGTAATGTGAATATCAGCAAACTGGAAATGTTTGGTCCGTTGTTGAGCTTGGTGCATCAGTGTTCTGCCAAAGTTCAGGAAAACACACTGTAAATTAATAGCAGCTTAAGTTGAAAGTCAAAGTATGGAGTTAAGAATATGGAAAAATGAAATTTCAGATGTCAGTTTCTGCATTGCACATGCTGAGATGTGGAAATGTAGTTTACAATGGGACAGGTCAAATGGTCAAAATCTAGCTCTCATGAAGTGTGATTCTAGCCTAGACAGGTTTAACAAAACACAGATTAGAGTTAGAGAATTTAAGACATTGCTTTTTATGCAGAATAAACTTGTAGTCACACAGAGAAATCTCATGGCAAACGGTCAAAATGGGCAAATATTACAGAAGAACATAGGAGTGGAAATGAAACTGTAGAAGCACAGCTGACTGGAATCAAGGTTAAATTTCATCTTTTTCCCTGGATAAATGTTGTTGCATCACCTTCTTTGGCTGATAAAAGTCACTGGGGTCACAAATTTTCTACTATTCATGTATTTTGCCAAACAGTTTATATAGCATTAAAGATTTCTGGGTTTGAGAACATTCATGAACACTTTACCCCAGATTCAGGCACATCCTGTTTTGCATTTTTCTTCTGTGTTTTAGAAAAGAAAGCAGAAAATAAATGTATTGGTTGATAATTTATACATGGGAAATAAGGCAGAAATAGAAAATAATGAAGTTAGGAGTGAGAAAAGAGTTTCATATATATAAAAAGAAATCACATATATCAATAATAATATTGGTCAGTCACATATTGTAGATCTCTGGGAGGTTCATCTCTTCTAAACAGCTTTTAAAATATTTTAGAATCTAAATCAAATCCAAGTCTTTTTCTGACAGTTATATATTTTGTGAACCATGGCCTAAAATAACTATTCTGAAAGCTGTGCGAACACTTTCCATTTGCAGAAACTTGGATATATCAGTGAAAGAAAAAGCTGTACAATTATCTGACAGAGCTTTCCAGGTGACACTGGTAAATCTGGGAAAAAAAACAATAAAATACAAAACAAACAGAAATTTTAAAAATAAGTAATAAAAAAAAAAAAAAAAAAAAGGCTGGAATTCAAAAAACAACCAAAGACTGAATGGGGGAAAGAACCCCACAGCACACATAAATTTACCTGCACTATGAAACAATATTGCCTGTGGCACTGTGAAAGGCATAGGGTACATATATATTTGTATGCACTTAACTAAAAATGCAATTCAAGGAAAGCTATTCTGAAATTCATTAGATTATATTCACAAAGACACACTAACGGTATTTGCTCCTATATAGAAAAAAGGGGTTATTTTTCTATTTATACAGCCCTTTTTTAAGCAAGTAATTTAATTTAAATCATGTAATTTAATAGTAAATTCATTGTAATATAAGTACAAGAACTTGCTGAGCACTGCTGCATGTACTCTGTTATGAGTTAAACTAATGTAAAAGAAATACACTTTTATTAATAAAGGAGACATAACTTAGAAATTACAGGAGGCTTTCTACATTTCACAGGTAGAAATTAGAAGTATTAACTTCTAAAATATGTTTCCAACAGCTCTGGCATCTTGCATGTTGAGCGCATAGTGTTGCTTTATACAAACAACCATAATTTGTGTTGCATAACATTTTATTACAGGATCTTAAATTCCACGGCATAGTCTTTAAAAACCCCAAAACACAACAAACCAAAACAAGAAAACCAAAACTGTGTGAAGATTCTAATAAAAGAAATGCAGCTTCACTATTTTCCTGCTTGCACCCTACAATATGCAACAGACACAGGTATAAAGACAGTATTAAATAGGCACGTTCTCTGATTGCAACAAAGAACCTGTCTTTTGGCACATGGCAGCTGTTGCAAAGTCTTACATTTTTAGTGTTTTATGCAAGACTGTGGATAAAACAAGAAACAATAATCATTTTTTCCCCAATTATACTTGTTATATATTTGTGCTTGATGTAGTACTCACTTATACACAGGTATAGCATTATGATTCCTAGTCTCATCTGAAAAGGATAGCTTTAGACAACTCACTTTCCTTAGAATTCTTTATTTCTGGTTTGTCTGATATCACACACATATTATGTATCCTTAAGAAAGCTAGCGTGAAGATTTATTTTCCATCATTTTTCATACTGACCACATGCCATAGCTATGCTTATCACCATTGCTTTTCACATTCACATCCCACAGCAGCTTCCTTCTCAATTGCACTAAGCCATTTATCTTCATTCTGTGGTTGAAATCTAATGTGACTCGTCTGTGTTTTTAATGCAGCTTGACCAAGCTGGCTGTGAGATAACCAGTACATCAAATCAGGAAGCCTTGGCATTTTATTAAAATAGGTCCATATTGCATTTAGAAGATGCAAAAAGAAGGGCAGTACAGGAAAACACACAGAGAAAAATATGTTTTAAATGAAAAGCACTATTTTCCAACTTTCAGTTTGATCATAATGCTTCAACTGTTCAATTTCCCATGAGGTTCAAACCGTTTTAAGTCTGAAAGTAAAGCTTATTGGTTTTGCAAATTTTTCATGTGCATTCTGTCTTTAGCCTGCATAAATCCTCTATAGTACGTTTGATTTCTGTGAAGGTTTGCACATTTACAACTCTATTACTGACAGCAGAATTTGTGGGTTTGTATTTAATTTTTATTTATTTTTCCTGCTTCCACTTATTTCAAGAGATTAGCATATTCTTCATCTCATAGGGATAATTCACACATCTGAACAAGGAAAATGGAATGGGATGCTTTTCTCTAATTCCTTTTGATTATTTGATTAGCTGTATGTTACACTTGGAATATTTTCTTATCGTCTTCCAGAAAAGATTATTTATTATGGTTTTGTTATGTTTCCTTGAAGGCAAACCAGATTATTACTCCTGTTCTGCTGTCTGACATTATCTGTATTAAGCTGACTTTCCTGAATGCAATCACAACAGGATAATGATGTCCCATTGTGGATCTAGATCACATTCTCACTCCAATTACACAATATCATATCAAATCCCATGACTGATGAAAAACTCATCAGATATTTTAAAATGTTATTGCATGTAAGGTACTGTCCAGTCAGAAATGACATGGTGTAAAAAAAAAAAATAAAATTTCCATTATGTGGTAGATATGTTTCTAGATACAAACTCTTTTTCATCATGATCCATACTGCACATTTTAGGACCTGAAATCATTGTGTAGCACAATTTCAATGGCATTTTGCAAACATTCATTACTAGTTCTTCAAGTCTTCTGTATTTTTTTTTTTTAATTAATACCCTGGAATGAATATATTTTTTGATTTCATTTCTCCTGATTCACTGATTACTAATCCTACTACAGTGCTTGGAATACTTATAGTATTTTAACAAATACATTTATTCAGGATAGGTGTATTCTCCCAAGATTTAAGAGCATGGTAAATTATGTACAGCAGAAAGGTATTTAATACAAAGTAAATTAAATATTTAACAAAAAAACATACCCAAAGGAAAGATATATAATCAAGGTCTACATAATATAAGAAAAACATGGATTTTCATCTACTGGTAGCAAAGCATTCATTCATAAATATTATTCAAATGAGTCTGCAGCATCTTGTTACCTTCCTGCTGTGCACTGGAATATTGAACTGCATTCAGTGACTGGGATCTTACTTAGGAGGAAGAACCTTCCCTCGATGCCAATAAAGGTGTGTTCCTGCCCCATTCCCACCAACAGGGAGGGAACCAGTGCACTAGGAGGACTGACAATGACAATTTAGCTGACCTGGAGTGCCTAGATTAGGCAGATAAAATCCTCTTTTGGTATGCTGAGCAATCTGTGACCTTTGCTAGGAAGTGGTAGGCAGATGCTGACACTGTCAGGACTTTGATATAGGCATTGATATAGCAGGTCTAGGATGTGTCCATCCAGGTAATCCCCACTGGCCCGGGAAAGCACTCCATTTTCCCTGCACCTCCGGTGCTGGTGGTACTCCTGCCAGCCACTGCCAGCAACTGGTTTGGTTTATTGCCCAGCCCCAGCCATGGCAAGCCAGGCAGGGTCCCCCATGAGGATGCACAACACCCCAGACAGGTGCCAGAACAAGAAAACAGACTTCAGTAATTTTGAGATTCTTAAGCCTAGAACTGTTATTCAAAAACTTCCTTCAGTGGCTGCTCTCAGGCTATGCATTCAAAGGCTATTCACCATAAACACAAAGGTCTCAAGAAGCCAAGGCAGGAAGAGGAACCCAAATAACCTGAGCTGTGCAAACAGAGCACCATGGCTTGGCTGCTCCTACAGTTGTCAAAGGGCAACAACCAGCCCCGTGCCTGCCTATAAAACATACCTGGAGGACACAGCCAAATAAATTCTCACCAAAACATCTTGCAGCCTTCAGGTTATTGCCTAGCAGGGTACAGGAGATGTTAGGGGAGGCTGGGAAGAAGTATTTTGGGACTGTGTAAAACTTAATAGTGGGATGTTTCTAGGGGGATTGTGGAAATATGCAAGGTTCATCATGAGAGATTTAGGTGAGGGACCAAAGTCTCCTGTCCACTGAGGTGTATAAGAGCTGGAAAACAAAAGGGAAAGAGCATAAAACGGATGGTCAGGTGTGAGCAGGGGCCAGTCAGCCCTCGTGCCCAGCTGTGTGGGCGCCAGCCAGTGCAGCCTCTCCTGTCTCTTCTAATTAAACTCTATTTCTGATGGCTTTCCTAGGCAAGGGCTCTCCATCCCTTGTGCCCGCATGAGAGGGCTGAGCACCTGACCTGCTGCAAGGCTGGGGCCACAGGCCAGGGGCTGTCACCTTGCACCAGGTGTGTGTCTGTATTTTTCCTTGGCTTACCTCAGTCCTCTGTGTGTGTATGTATGCATGTGTCATTCATAAACAAACTTCAAGCAGGAGTAGCCAGCAGGTAGTGCAAGAGGTCTGGGATCCAGCTATAGAGGAGACCTTAGGTCTGGAACAGCTCCTGGAGAGAGGGGTGTGTGTGTGACAAGAACAGGTATATACAGGAGCTGGAGTGGAGATGCAGCTTCATGGGTTCACATGTCCCCAGTGCCAGCAACTGGGCAGATTGGGATCCAGGGGTAGCTGCTGAGGAGACCACATGCTCAGAGCTGAAGAATCCACATTATGTATAAATATAAGCATGGTTTACTACAGGACTTCAATCCTGATCAGGTGGAATGGAAAGAACCAGGTCAGGTTGTCCATGCTGTTCATGTTTGTGTGAAGCCCATGCCCTGCATCTGTGCCGATCTGTGTGGCTATGTGTGTGCATGTATAGGTTTTCACATGTGTGCACATGCATGTGTGTACACACATTTACTGGATGGAAACACTATTCCCAATGTGCACATTATTTACTGGGAACTCACAGTCAGCCTCACTGCTGCTTGGATCTCAGGATATTGGACCAAAGCAAAACAAAACCTGAATTCATTTTTTTGCTGAGTTTTTTTTTCCTTAGCCCGAGAAAATTCAAAGACACTTCCTTCTCTTTCTTAGATATGCTTCAATCACTGTTAGGTTTGTTGAAGTTGAGTAGCTGCAGAGAAAAAAGATAAAGTTGTCTGGAAAATGGGTAGGACACACAAGGTATGTGTTTTGGTCTTAGGAACATGACCTGTGGGTAGACTAAACTAAAGAACAAAAGAAATTATCTATATAAATTAATGAATTAAAATTTTCAGATTCAGTACTTGACTCTAAAGAATGAATTCTGTAACTTTATAGAACTCATTTTTACATAGGAGGTAAGTCAGCTATTCTTTGCTGTATATTAATGATGGAGCTATTTAATTAGCGTACTAATGAGTTAATACAATTCAAGTTGGAATGTTTCTCTATGTCTAACTGCCAACTTTATAGACTAGTTATGTTCCTTAATATAATTTCAACTTAAATGACAATTTCCAATAATTTACTGCCAAGACTTCTAAATAGGAAATACAGCAACCATTACCCATGCACCACACAGTTGTGACTTTATCAATTATTTATGTCATTACATAGCAATCGTATGACCACTGGTATACGTAAGTAACATTTCAGGTGACTGACTGCATTACAGAGTTAATGAAAACATTATCATTCTGCAAATGAGTTATGCACACATTATAGTTATTTTTCCTTTCTAATTATCTCTTTGGAGCTGTGTGTCTTATATAAATCTGATCTGATATGATACTATTTGCAAAATATAACTACTTATCCGCTTTATAAGCAAATTAACGAGTTGCTCTGCAAGAAATAAATAAGGAATGAAGAAAAATCATAATGATGAAACTTAACTAAATATTACTTTCAACCCTTTGACTTAGAAATATTTAAACAGAAAACAGAAATCTTTAAACAACTATGTTATAAACAACTTTTTAATTCCAGAAAACATGGTTTTAAAAAATGGTGTTCAGAAGCTTGTTAGAAATTTGTTTTCACCATTTCTAAGTCATTTATCTTCACAAGATTTATGTGTATGCTTGGTCTCATCTCATCTATGAGTAGAAACATTCATGCAGAGCTTAAACATTTTATATTAATGCATGCATTAGCATATAACTTAAACATTGTATAGCATATTTTCATGCCCACACCTAGCAATGTTGTGCATATTTACACATTTTCAAAACAAAGTTAATTTTAATACTTTAAAAAATATAAACTTATTTTTTATGTATAATATTCTATAGACAATTTTTCAAGAGAACCTTAGAAGTAGCAGTAAAGGCAGTTTTTCTGATGGGTAGAAGTTAATGTTTTCCCCAAAATCTTGACCTGGTGAATGCCTAAAAGTTATATTAAAGTTATATCGCAATAATATGTAAAGAAAGCAAGCAATCTTTATTATCATGTTTGTTCTTTACATTACCTGATGTGTAACATCTTCTGTGATTTTTTTGAAAAGGAACATGTAACTTTTTCATTTCATAGGAACAATTTCTTTCTCCACAATACAGGAAAATTGTAGCTATCAGAACTTCTGCTCAACTTCTAAATAACATCCCAATACACTACATTTTCCCAGTGGGATTCCTTATGGGATTAAAGTAATTTCTTCACATGACTCAGACTTCAAAGTTGTATAGTATCATACCTTGCTTAAGCCATGACTGTAAAGTGATTCCTACACTTTTCTTGCCTGCAGGATAAAGTTTGGAAGCAATTGTAAGAATAAAACCATATCAGTTGTATGCATCTGCACACAAACCCATGTGTGAAATTCGGCATAGTGATGTTTTTACTTTATCTATGGACCAATCATCTAAGATGTACCTCCAAGTGGAGCTGCTTATCTAGTTACTCAGGATGGGATAGACAAGGTTATGGACCTTCCTAGAAACTACAATTGTATCACCAAAAAAATGCAGTTTTAAAATTCCGGTCATTGTTAGATTTTACCCAATCCAGCAATGTCTTATTAAGTGATGTAATAGCTCCTCTGTTATTGGCAAAACATAAATGAAACTGCAGGAGAGTAGTGAGATTAAGACCTTGAAAGCCCAGTGGCTAAGGTGCTTGTTTGGTATGTAAGAGATGTTTTCAAGTTTTTGCCTAATGAAAAGGTACATATAAAAGGAAAAAAGTGTATTGGGCGAACTATGATTTTTTTTTTTCTCTCTAAAAAGTAGTGTAACCACTGCATATAAATCAAAATCAATGCTTATTCCATGTAAACTACTTCAAGAGAAGAGCTTGAGCACACAGTCTTCTCTTGGAATCCTGTCAATAACTTCCCAAAGTCATACCAGCTACTAAATTCACAAAGCAAGGTTCACCGTTGTCTCTTTTATACAAACAATTATGCAAATATCAGGATTTAGTCCTTAATCCTGCAACACGCTGGCAGTCTTAGGGGAAATGCTGTCTGTTTGATGGTGTTTAATAAGTCACAGAATGTCACAGTAGTTTTCTCTCTTTCTATCCCTAGGATTTCTATTATTTTCCTGAGGCAGAGCAGAGACTAATCTAGTCTGATCTATGGTTTCAGTCTATTCTATAAAGTTAAATGCTGTGAAACTATTATCTTCTGGAAATAATGTCTAACAAGCTATCCCTGTTTGTGACAATCACTGTTCTGAAACAAAACAGAAGATTGGTGATCAAGTTTACTTAGAAACAAGCAGAATACATAAATACATAAATAAATGTTGTAAATTCATTAAATAATTCTGGCTTTAACCCAATATTTTTATTCTTGGAATTTAAGTAGATTCTGAAGCTAATCCATGTAGATGATGATCTATTTACTTCATATAGATGTATATACCTATCTTTTGTCTTATGTTTATCTAAACAGTATCTTTGAAATCAATATTTCTAAATTTAATTTTTAATTTTTTTACAAGATCACCAATCAAAATATTTTTGAGATTTCATATATAGACTTAATAGATTTTAGATTTCATATTTAGACAATCTAATATTCTAGACAGATATTTAAAGGTGATACATGACAAATCTATCAGTTCCAAATGAAAACCTAAACCAAACTCATTGTACAGCTGTAGCAATTATCCATTTTCTTCTAACGTGTCTCAGAAAAATAACAAGGTTATTTATAAACAGGAGGTTTAAATTATACAAGCTTTTTGAAAGAACAACAGCTCTGTCATTCAAATATGAGACTGAACCAGATTTAATTGCATTTATTCTCTTAATAATAGACACAAATATTTTGAATATTGTAAGGCAAAATTAAAAAACCCAAAAGACACAAATTTTTGCCCGAACAACATCTTATAAAGACAAAACCCCAAGCTTTTTTCACCTTCAATAAACTTTCAGTAAAAAATAAATACAGTCTGCCACATCTCATCTTGGCTGGAATTTGAGTGCTGAAGTCATCCAGATCACCTCTGTGTCCCTACCTTCATTAGGTAGTTCTCTATATATTTTAAATAGCTATGGATTACTCTATATGAACCTACACAGCCAATTTCAGTGGGATTATGTTTGCTGGACACAGGAGTAAAGAAATATTTTAATTCAAGCCCTAAGTTTGACTCTTTCTTTCATTTTCATTCTTTAATTTTGGGAAACACATATTTTGTTCAAAATCTTTGTTATAATTATCAGCCATATTATAAAAAACCACTACTTTAGTTTTCTAAGGAAAACAGTTTTTTGTTTGCTGATTTGCCAGTTCTACTTTACTTGTACAGTGGAAGGACTTCCTTTACACCCTGCTTTCACACCAGGTAACTGTGTTGGTTTATACTCTATTCAAGTTTATTTTTTCTTGAAATTATTTTAACATTGTCATAATACTTGAGATTTTAAATTTTTATGGTTTTATTTGTCCTTTTTCACAAACTCATTCTTTGCTACAAATTTTCCACATAAATTCTGTTTAAACTTTTTTTAATTATTATTTTATGAACCACAAACAAGTTGATAAATATACCATTATATTAGTGCCAACGATCAAGATGACAGTAGTTGTGCCTGTTGATTACCGATAAGGTACAGGCTGACAAGGGGAAGAGCTTGAATTTTAGACTAAAGAAAGACCTAAAATTTTGGATTAAGTTCAAAAAGACAGTGTAATGCTGAGAACTGATCTAAGACCAGGTTCCAAAGGAGCTATTTCAGCTCTTGAAATACATAGGGAAGTGACATTGTTTGGTCAATGGCTACCTATGCCACTTCAGTTAATTCTTACATTGTCTATAACAATAACTTGGGTTTCACTATGAACTGTGGATGAGGGTCCTCAGCATTTAGGACATTTCTGCAAAATTTCAGTCTCTAAAGATCTGGGATTTATGTAGGTTCTGTATTTAAGGTTTAAATTCAAGCATGAAGTTTGTTAGTTCATGCAACACAAAACCTGTCCATGATACTGTCATAATAAATGTGATAATATGATGGAATTATTCTTATTATTGTTATCATTATTAATTAATGCATGCAAAAATATCAGACATAATTATTTTGACAACTGTGTTGGCAAACAGCTGAAAAATAAGTAAGTTTCTTAAGTTGAAAAATCACCCATGCTTTGAATTGATACAGGATATTGTCCTTAACCTGATATCCCAAATGATGGCATGATAATCATGCGTTTCATATCCACTGGGTCTGAGTATGCACCTGAGAGAAGCCTAATCGTTTAAGAAACATTAATCAAACAAAGAATACAAAGACAGATTGCTAAGTATAAATATGGCATACAGATGTTCCGGTTGTACATAACTACAGCAGAGTAAAACACCAAAACTTCCCTTTTCCTATTTTGTTTACTTATTTATTTTTTTAATAATTTCAGGGATTCTAGTGTAGCATACTATGCTATCTTTGAATTATTTGGGCAAGTTAGAATGACGTGGTGCATAGAGGTGAAAATTTAACCCAAACCAGATTTTACTACAGATGGGATATAGGAATTACATGTAGGTTAGCACTTTGCATGTTGTAAATTCTCATCCATATTATTCTGTAGTACTATATTGAAAAATGCAGCTCTGCTCTTTCATGTATTGTCTCAGTTTAATACATTGAACACTGCAAGTACTCATCTTAGAAACTGTAAGCATGATATTTTGTTACTGTAATGTTTATGAATTGATAATTCATCAGGCACTGAATGAGGTGATAGATGCTGTGTACAATTTTTTTTTTTTTTCCTATATACTAATTAGGAAGAAGTAAACCTTCCCTGAAATATGGTTTTCAAGACTTTGAAGTAGTCACGTTTGGAACTGATGTATGATCTATTTACCTGATGGACATGAACGGCTGTTTTTTACAAGTGCTTTTTCATGATTAAGCAGTGATATCTGCAATATGATTAATTCTTACAGAAGAATATAACCAATCTTCATAAATATTTAAGTAATATGTTATTTCAACTAGTATTTTCCATTAAGTCAATTGTCCTCTGACAGTAGCAATCAGTAATGTTCAGCATTATCTCTCAAAGTAATAAATGCCTGTGTTTCTCTTGGCATTATAAAGGGCCATATCAACCTTATTTTTAAGTCTTTCAAAACAAATTTTGGCTGAAACATTTTCAATTCAATCAGCGAGCTTCAAGCTAATAATATAGAATATTAAGAAAACCAGTCACTATGCCTGTATAGTTAAGATGATATTTTATCCTAACAGATTTTTGTTAGCCTAAGAAAAATCTATAACAATAAATTGTATTTTGGTCAACTATTAGACTTTGCTATTTTATAGCTATTAGAGGCGAGGTTCGTGAAATTTGGCCATAAACTTTACACCACCAGATTTTTTTCTAAACCATTTGACTCCATTTGAGAAAATCTTATGGAAACTGAGAAACTGTTTTGTGCGTGTACATTCTGGGTTTGGTAAAAATACCTTTGAAAAGACTGGTAGGCCTTGACTGAAAAATTTTGATGAGCTTTGGTTAGATCCTCTGTTCTTTACATATATAAATATTAATTGAGATATGTTTGAAAAAATTCTGTGTATTTACAAAGCTAGGTGTATGACAATGTTGAATAAGATTTTGTGGGGTTTTTTTCTTAAATGGGAATGTGTAAGTATATAATGATACATTGTACATATGTCTCTGAGACTTTTATAGTCCAAAAAGCATGCTAACAAAAGCCAGCATGGGTGGTATTTCAACCATTTAACTATTCAGCCACCTAATTATCCAAAATTCTGAAAAGGAATCTGTCTTTTTATGAAACTTTACTATATAAAATCTTTACTGTAAATGACAGATTTTCCTTTTCTGTTGTTTATGGCCTGACAATGGGTATCAGGTTACCACAGGAAAAAACTTGCTTCATTTTAGTTTTTTTATAATGCCACATTAATTAGTTATACAAAAAGCAAAATGCAGACCAAGGCAAAACAGTGCTAAACCCAGCAACGACTAAACTTCCTTAAACACAAAATAGCTGTTTAAAAATAAACATTGCATTTCTCTTGACAGAGACATGGCATAGACTGCCAGTGAGTGGCATAGATAGAAAGCTTTTCTCTTGTGGTCCTGTAGCCTGGTGGACTGCACTGAAGCCACCTGTGTTTGGATGTTAACTAGTTAAGTATCCACTCTTTTCACTGCTCCTAAATATAATGATACTTTAGACAGAGGACAGATAAAACCCAGAAAAATTAGAACTATAAATTGTGCGTTGACTACTGTGTCCAGTTCTGGGTTCCTCAGTACAAGAAAAATGTGGGCATGCAGAAAAGAGAGCAGCAAGCGCCACAAAGATGCTGAAGGGATTGGAACATACCTCCTATGAGCAAAGTCTGAGAAAGCTGGGACAGTTCAGTCTGGAGAAGCTAGGTAGGATGTAAAGGAAGTAGGATCTGAAGGTAGGATGTAAAGATGATGGAGCCAGGCTCTTTTCAGTGGTGTCCATGATAGGGTAAGAGGCAATGAGCACAACCTTAGACACAGGACGTTCCCTCTGAACCTCAGGAAACACTTTTTACTGGGAGGGTGAATAAGCACTGTCAGAGATTGTCCAGAGAGGCTGTAGAGCTTCCCCTGCTTGGAGATATTAAAAAGGCATCTGGATATGACCCAGGGCAACTGGGTCTAAGTGTCCCTGCTTGAGCAGGGGGGGTGGACCTGTTGACTTCCAGAGGTCCCTTCCAACCTCAACAAGCCACTGTTTCGGTAATTCCTGTGTAATTTCTGGTTTTGGAGTTCTTTTCTCAACTTTAACCCATCCTTGTAAGACAGTAAATGCATTCTCTCTTTCTTTCTGTGGAATCTAACATTCTTACTGGCACCGAAAAATCTTGATTTTTTTGAGTTTTTTTGTCAATAAGTTTCCTAGCTTAAAAAAATAATAAAAAATCCTGTGTGTTTTTGAATAGTTCCACGCTCAGTAAAATCAAAATATGTTTGGCTTTAAATATGTAGCCTCATAAGGCAAATTAGTTCAGAAATAATAAATTTTTTACAGATTCTCAAGGGCCTAAAGACAACTTTGAGAACATTGTTTCCTGAACACTATGTTCATGGACAGTAAAACCCCTGGTGAGTATACATGTTTTAGTTTCTGTAACTTTGCCCATTTGTGCATTTTTTTGAGGTCTGTCAAGATTACAGCTGAAAGAGATGAATTCAAGAAAACCTCAGATATTAGAAAGAGAAAAAAACCCCAAAAATTTGCCTAAATACTTTATATTTCTTGTTTCAGGATTCAGGGGTTGCTTTAGATCTCAGAAAACCAGCAAGTATATTAGAAGAAAAAATCTAAATTTGTGGGCTCATATCCCAGCTAGTTGAACCTGTAAATTCATAAGCCAACATCTAGATCCTTAAAATGCAATTTTAGATACAGAATAACCTTTAGAGTATTTGAAGTGCCTGGTATCTGGATGCTAGCACTGGTGAGGTTACACATTGCCTGAATCATGGCCATACTCAGTCCTGGATTCCTCAACTCTTTCCTGTGTACAGAAGGCTGGTCTCTACCTGTCAGTTAGATATATTTCCTCTCCCATCAGCAGATATGGGAGCTGCTGAGCATTCCCAGAGCATATCTAACTGTAAGGCACAGTTCATCTGATACTCTTACTACCAGTTTCCCGTTAACATAGCTCCATGTGTTTAGAGCACTAACTCAAGTTATGGAAGATTTGTATTCAATCCTTTTCTGAGAGTAAGCATACATTTAAATGAAATAGTAGACATCATTTCTCAGGAATTGTGCACCTCCCAGTCTCCTTGTTTAAAATACTTCCCTCTTTGAACAGCACAATTAAATATTCATTGGTCCAGAAAGAAAGAATGACTCCCTCATCTGGTTTAATTCACTGTGTAATATTAAGTAACCATTGTAACACGATTGTAAAGTTATGGCACCCCTCAATGAATACTCTAATGCTTAAATTGCAGAATTGTGCTTAGACTAATTCTAAACCAATGTCTTTCTACTTTTATAGTGAAATGAAACAGATTTTGCTGTACCATGGCACAGTTATTACAATATTCACCTGCAAGGTGTCTGACATAGACTACAATCTAGAGACAGAAAAAAATTAACTAAGTTAGTATTTTTGAATCAGCTGTTTTTGAAAGAACACTTCTAAATACAGATTTCAAAACTAATAGAAACATTTGCCTTTCTGGGACATCCATTGCAACTGAACTGAACGGATTTATCGTGTACATTAATCACAGTAAATCTTTATGCATTTTTGTGTCACTGTATAATTTTCTTTGTAATACATTGCATTGTTTTGCCTTGCAGTGAATGCAGCAAATAGAGCAATTGGTTCTGACATAGTTTTTAGTATATATATTTTAAGAAGTTTTGCATTTAATCATCAGGAACAATGTGGTATATTGTGTCTGAATTTGCAGCTACTTAATTAATCAGCTATTTAATTATGTTATGAATTTTTTTTCATATTTTATACAGGGAATTGAACAAAGAGACACTTTAAACCTAATTGAATATCAGTGCCCTTTAATAATAATATATATAAAGTTGAATTTACAAAAGTGATTATATGTATTTGTTGAATTAAAGTGCTTTCATAGATCAACAATCTTCTTTTCCCTTAACCTTAACTTATATTCTCAATAAAAGTAAACTTCTGCTTCCTAAATTCTTTGTAATATCAGCCACAGAGAGTTTATAGACTCTTGGCCTTTGTATTGTAAAGGCAACTACTGTCTTCAGCTACCTGACCTCCGCCTCTGTAACCGTTCCATAGAACCTCAGCTTCTAACTTCTGCAACAAGCTGCCTAATGTAATAAAAGTAATAACTGTTCTTGACTTGAATCCTGCCACATCTTTACTTAACTTCTATGGTGCTGTCTCTGCCAAAAGAAAATAAAGGTGCACAGTATCAGCAGTCAGGTTGTTTGGTTTGGCTTTTCACCACTGGTAGATTTTGAGATTAAAGCTCTCTGATGTCTTTTTTTCCTCCTCTAGATACTTACTACATGTAATATAGGTATCTTATAGTCTTTTCTTGTATAAATTTCACACACTGAGCTTCTAAAGATTGTTTTCTAAAGGTGAAAGTCATTCTTGTAGTTCTTTTCAGAGCTCTTTCCAGGTTTTAGTGTGTTTTCTGAATTGTTTCCCTAGACCTAGACACAGGTTTACAATCGGAATTGCCCTGTATCTGTTCCTCACATCATATTAATCTGCTTATTTCACACTCTCATGCTTCTGTATTTTTGGATAATATGTACGCCTTAGCTACAGCTTTACAGTGTTATGATAAGCTTGGGCACACCTGCTTCGAATACTGTAGATTAAGAGCTATATCTGATGCTCTCTACAGTATGTCAGTAAGTATGGCTTGAATCATCAATTCTCACTTTTTTGTTTGACTTGTTCACCCTGAAATTAAGATACACTTCTAAGTTTGTAAA
This sequence comes from Falco peregrinus, assembly GCF_023634155.1. Taxonomy (NCBI): domain Eukaryota; kingdom Metazoa; phylum Chordata; class Aves; order Falconiformes; family Falconidae; genus Falco; species Falco peregrinus. The sequence continues at coordinate 23,093,516 of NC_073724.1, forward strand.
ACTCTATGATTGTGATGTCAATAATTCAGGCTTGTTGACATAACATCTTTTCCTTCAGTTTTCCCTTCCTGAAATAGACTCCCATTTTCTTAAGCAAATGTTGGTATTTGTAACTTTTTTATATTTCTTTCATAGAGGATATATCAAGCAATTCTGTTTGAAAGAGAAGTTAGTTGTATGTGTTCCCCGCAAATGACAAACGTGGCTAATCCTTGACTAATCTGCCTTAAAAATAATAAAATAAAAACTATGTATTAAACAATAAAACTAATACCAGGCAGAGCTGCATGCTGGTAACAAGGTCATCAATGGTCTGAGGCACAGCAAGTTATGAGGCAGGGCCTGGGTCAGTCAAGGGCAAAACGAGACGGGCCTGGAGACTTGCCGTTCTGCAGCATTGCTGGGGCAGGGGTTGGTGGCCCCAGACTGTGCTGAAATGGCATCCGGGGCCATGAGCAGAGGTGGCGGAAAATCCTGAGGGGCTGGACAGGGACAGTAAGGCCCAGCCATGTCCTCAGAGACCTGTTGCTGTTTTGGTCATTTTGGACCTACAAGAGCATCAACCATTTAGCAATATTAAATCAAATACATCATTTATGACCTTGCCTGTATTGTCAAGAGGATTATATTTTTTGATGGATATATTTGAAAAAAGGATTTTTTTTTTCTATCCATTACCTCCATTATATATATGAAAATAAAGCAAATTACTTCTAGATTTGTAACCATATTATATCCTCCAGAAGTTCTCCTACTGGTCTCAGGACGTACGTTACTCTTCAGCAGAGACATAATTAAAGAGAAATACTAAAATTCAGTATTTCAAGATGTGCATAAATTAGAATTGCATAACACCACCACTTGTGCTGCTGTTTATACTACCTTATACTTTAAATACTGGTTTTCTTAATTACAGGTATAACTAAAATATTTTTTAAATATAACTAAAGTAATTTAAAATAGATAATTGAGAAACAGAAAAAAGCGAAAAATTAAGAAAGCTCTAGGTCTAATGCTAATTTCAGGAAATCTGTACAGATGTATACAGATTATAGTGCATACCTGTAGTTCCATTTTTTTATCTTTCTGCATGAAAAGCAAATTATTTTAAAAAGCTTAAGGAAGTACCCTGTTTTTCCAATAGGACAGAGAGGATATTTGCAGACCAGAACAAAGAATCTACCAAGTTCTTTTGTCCTACTACAGCTCAATATATCCATGATTGACAAACTTTCCTAAACTTCAAGGATCAAATTACCCTTTCACTTCTGTACTTGTCCAGGTGCTCTACTCAGACAAGCAAAACCAAAGCTTAACAGATAAATCTAGCATGTTTCATAAACTGTTTTCTACAGTTTATAGCAGAAGATTTGAGTGGAAGACCTAGTAGGAGAATTATATTATTTATGGTTTGTTCACATTTTTTCCTTAAACAACCTCTGAAGAAAAACCACTTAAAAAATTAAGCAGAATGTAGAACTGCAGCTGATTTATTTCCCGTCAAATGCAAACCACAAAAGTTAAGTAAGCTTGATTTTGATTTCCACAAGAGGTAAGAATGACAGTACTGGATCAGACAGAGACTAATCTAGCCCAACAATATAATACAAACAACATTGTCTAATAGTAAAGGCCTAAGAAAAAGTATGGGGTGAAAAACAAATCTTCCCCCCCCCCCCCCGAATATTACCAAACTCTTTTATATATTATATATAATATTCCAGGATATTACCAACAAGATCCTGCTTTGGAACCTCTTGAGCCAACAATGTTTATATTTGTATTGATACTTTTATCCAATATCCCTGGGCAGCTTGATATTCTACATTGTGCAGTTTGGAGCTTTTTGAACACCAAAAATACGGATTCCAGAAATCTGTGATGACTTTGGCATGCAATTCACAGTTTAATGGTGGGTTGTGTGAAGAGGTTCCTCTTCTGAACCTGCAGCCTGACAATACATTTGAAGAATCTTTTGTTCTGATATCTGAAAAGAAAGTGAATGATTATGAGTGTTCATTTTCTTTATGACACACATGATCTTACATTTATCATATCTTCTCTCTCTCCGAATGCTGAAGAATGCTTTTCAATTTAGTTATTCCCTTAGAGTGGCTCTATCTTTAATTGTTCTAGCTCTTCCTCTCTATATTGACCGAGTTGTGTTTTATACATTATGACAAAGGGGATGACAACCAAAGTACTCAAATTGGGGCCACAACATACAATTTCTTAGTGTTGTTTCAATATTTCTGCCATTTCTCAACAGTTTCTGTCATTCATTTCTTCCTTCTGCCTCTCTTTTTTTAACATTTAAATGACAAGCTGATGATTTTTCATAGAGTTTTTTTTAATAGCTTCGGGATATCATTCATGGCTAGTAATTTTCTGGTTAGAAACTATTATCATATGCATAAACCTAAGAATATTATATCTTGTGTGAATTATTTTTATTTTTTTAATTTAATTTCATCTGAATTTTATAGACCAGTTCTTCAGCAGTGCCAGGACTATTTGCATTTTTTCAGAGTCAGGCTGGATCCATATTTACTGTGGGAGTAATACATACTACTTTGGGGAGGAATTAGAGAAATCATAATAATGACTGATCTTGGACTGAAATAAGTCCAAAAGGGGAGAATTGTTGTCTAAACTCCCAAATTACCAAACTTGGATTTAGTGTTTAACTATATGTTAAACAGATCTGTGCACAAAGTTTAGGTCAGGCTGACTCTAAAATTGCTATGAACGAAGGGACTTCTAATTAAGGGAGTCAGCCTTGGGGAGGATAAGAAACAAAGAATAGATAGTGAAAAGAGCATCATTATCTAAGTTATGCAGGAAGAAGCCTTCAAGTGAGGAAAGTTCTGGCTATGAGAGGAAACAGACTGATAAGGAGTTGCAGTCCACTAACAGCAGCAGAAAATTAGTTGAAAATATGACAGAGTTAATTGTGGCAGTGGGAGATTGTAACCTCTGACTCAAATAGCTTCTCTCCTCCCATCCCACCCCCACCCCCACCCCACCCCCCCCACCACCCCCCCAAAAAAAAAAAAAAAAAAAAAAAAGTGGGGGGGCAAAACTCCACTTGGGGAGCATGCATAATTAGTAAAAAACTTCACTAGTGCTGTGTGAGGATGCATAATAATTTGCACTAGAAGCAAGAAACTTGTAACCTATCCTGTATATGATGATGAGCATGCAATGTATTATGAAGTATACAAAGTAAATAAAGGAGGGGAGAAGTTAGGGAAGACTCCTGTCATTTCTGAGAACAACTGATGGGCTGAATCTCTCTTCTCTGCCATAGGGACACCTGCTCTGTAAGAATTTTATTCTGTGACTAACTCATGCAAGCTATTATTAGGTGTATTGTTTTAAGCTTGTTTTGCAGTTCGTGTATTATCACCAGCAATGTTCGGACTTTATCCTGTCACAAACTTGCATTTAGTATAATAAAAGTCTTCAGCTGAAATTCATTTTTGTATAAATCTCTGGAGATTTGAGTAGTTGTAAGGGATTTGACTCAGTGTTGCTGTCGGGGGGCTCCCTGTGTAGGTCAGTCAGATCACCCTCTGATAGAGTGGACCATCAAAACGCAGGTAGTGGACAGGCTGATTGGGTACAAGGGTCTTGTCTTTCTTGGCAAACTGACAGGCTTATCAAATATAATGGGTCTGAGAAAACCCCCCTTTTAATGTGACACTTACTTCCATAATATTTTAATCAGTCTCTGCAGATAAAATTATTAATAGCTACGTAACAATACTTTCACAGATGAAAAAAACCCTTGTATATTTTCTTCGGCAGAGTTAGTTTTGATGTGAAAACTGAGAATGAAGTGGAGCACAAACTTTCAGACTATTGGGATATTCTTTGGTTGAGCTTTGGTCTATGAATCCAATTCAGGACATTGTGTTCTGGAGTTTAAAATCAAATTTAAGCATTTTGGAAAATTTTGTTAGCAATTTAATTTTCTTAATAGTTCCTTCATTACTTTTATTTTTTTACTTGAAAGTTACATGGAGTTGAATTTTTAGTTTAAAGAATTTTTCTTATATTTTGCAAAGAAAGTTTTCAATCAATGGGGAGGGAAGTGAGACTAAGAGAGACTAGAATTATCTAGTATATTGTTAGGTTACCTAAGAACCTGAAGGATTAAAATTCTTCATCAGTGTTTCAAACTCAGGATAGACTTCCATCACTATTTTTTTATTCAAAGTAAAACACTCCAACATGGATTTCTGCACTAAGAAATTAAAAATACAAGTGCCTGCTGTACTTTGCTTTGCAGGCTGCCTACTTGTATGTTTGTAAGTGCAGACATAGCCAGTTCTTATAGGAAAACCATCCCCTACTTCCACGGGCTAGTTCTAAAGCCAAATAAATGTTGTGAAGGAAAATTCTAATGATGCTCATTGAACAACATTAAAGACAACCTTTATATAAAGTAAAGTATGGGGAACATATCCCCTTTTCCTCTTTCTCCTCTCAGAAAATATATAACTGAAAGAGTGCAGTCTCCAGAAAGGTAACCCATGTGCTTGCAAACTTGTACAACAAGCTTACCTTTCTTTTCAGGGGCATCTCTGGTAAATGTATGCTACCATTGTTGACAACTACAAACTGTATGAACTAATATTAAAATATTAATAACTCCTGCACTGATTACGAATCAGCATATTTACTGAATTTGTGAAGGTATTTTCTTGGATGAAGGTATCTGATGAATTAAAAATGAAGCTTCTTCATTACAGCCCACCACATTGCAACTAGATTATCCAGCCCTGTGGAAATTCAGTTTATATTTTCCTACACCATTGTGGAATAAGAAACTGACATATTATTAAAAGAATTATGCTTGAGATTTTCTAGGAAAGAAATAATAACAACCTGCATTTTCTGTTCTTTGAAGTATTCATGAGGTTTTGGCAAGGGAACCAGCTTTCTCATTCACATGCCACCGCAGCATATTTCTTGTTTATTTGAAATCTTGTAGTGTCGTGAGCATCATCTGGGAAATCAAGGTCTGTGTCAGTTTTGTTGAAGCTGGGATGTTTGATAAAAGCTGATGATTGGATGTGACTGAGCTTAAGCATAGTCAAAGGCTGCTTCAAGAGAAGCATCTGATGCTAAAGAGCTTGGAAGATGAAATTGATGCTGTCCTCACTCTAATTTTGGGAAAGATAAAGCAGAGAATATATTACAAAAAAAAGTCATCTCTCAAACTCTCCATTACAGGCATGCAATATTAGCAGAAAAAATATGTGTGTTTCTCAGGAAGATACGCATTGATTTTCATTGCAAAATCTTAAGCATGTCAAAAGATGTCAGACTCTGGACAACAAAAAAATAATTCTTAAGCCCTTTTAGCAAAAGAAATACAGCTAGCTGGAAAAAGAAAAAAGAAAATGAGAAAGGAAGAAAAAGATATTAAAAGATGAAAGTATGCTGATTCAGTTTCTAAAAAAGACAGAAAAATGTCAAGTTTGCATATTTTTTTGTTAAGTGCTTTAACTTGTGTCAATGAAGCAAGTAGATGTTTCAATTAAAAAACAATTTGTATGTTGTCATTAATTTATGAAAATAAAAATCACCAGGGGCATTGCTAGACCTTTGCAGGTGAATCATCTGAGATCTTATCAGTTACCACCACTGACAAGTGAAAATTGTGCTTGTACCTTACAGATTTTGACAAAGTCCATGTAAATCAAACTGGAGAGTTTGTCCCAGCATGTTGCAAGGACATTCATTACTGACCTTCCCATAAAGTTCCAACACTGACCCTATATCTAGGGGGTTTCTTAGATGTTTTTTTAATGGCAGTCACTTCATTTCAATACTCAGCTATGTTTAAAGGTCATTAGACATTCAGAACACTATAGTGTAAAATTCAAATCAGATGTTGTTGTTGTTTAACAGTAGTCAGATATGTTCATCATTTTTTCTGTAACTGCCAATTAAAAGTTAAGGTAGAATTTAAATCATAATACATTTTTCTGATTGTGACTGCAAAGTATTTTCTGGCTTGCAATTTTTTTTTTTTTTTTGTGGTCAGTTTTAATATATGGTGAAAAGAATACATAAAAGAGAAATTAAAGATATATTAAAAGAATATATTATATTATATACCTTTGAAAGATTACATAAAAGAATATATAAAATAGAAATAAGTTAAAGCAACATGAAGTCCTCTGGTAAAATATAAGAAAAACACTGCAAATTAGATGTAAAAAAATAATCAGATAGCCTTTTCCAAAGTAGGTATTTTGAATGAAAAGACATACATTTAAATTAAAATGTTAAAATGAAAACAGTAGAAGAGGAAAAGAAAGGGGAAAACTCACTTTATCAGTTCTGAGTGAAAAGGAAACCTATTTAACTACACGAAGCACAGCCTAAGCGTCTGATTTGAAAAAAGTAGAATTGTTTACTGAACTGCTGAGATATTTTCAAAAAGAAAATTGTCCGTTCTGTTTCTGTTCAGAAATTATTATGGCCTGAGGATGAGCAGTTCACTGAGCATTTGGATAATGCATTATCAGATTAGTGAGGTGAGTATTACCTATTCTTTGCTCATTTATTTTTAATCAGAAAGAATGTTACACCTTACAGGTCCACTCCACTAGGGACAAGTAGCAGTGACATTTCAGCAACAGTATGTAAAGGCAATCTATATATATGACTTATCTGTAAGAATATAAATGGTATTACTTTTAATTTAGGATGATGATCTTAACCTGGTAAACAGTAGCAAAAGTTTGATTATCAATTTGTTTGTCTGTATGCCAAGCTTTCCCTGTGCCATCAGTCCTAACACACTAAAGAGCTTACAGTTAAAATTAGTGTTAGTAGTGCAGTACTTGGTGAAATATCTAGCATTTTTCCTCCTTCAGGAAAATCCTCCATAGAGAATTTCCTTCACAATATGTTCATCTTTTCATTCATTGGGTTTTGCTGATGTAGAGAAGATTATTCTTCAATTGAGCACAAAGTGGACAGATTCTGAAACATATGGTACCCCACTCATTGTTCATATTTCAAAAGCCTTCACATAGATGCTAGGAAAATGCCATACCTCCTGACGGATGCATGCTGTTTCTTCTCATAAGAGATTACTGCCTCTAATTGCTTTCCTAATGCAGTTTTTCCCCATTTGTGTAACTGTAGTCCATCACATGGAACTTCTACTGAGCCAAAATTACACTGTAAAAAAGGTTTGAAGGCTTTGTCTTAAGAAGTTTTACATGATAATATTGCAATACTACCATGGCTTTAGAATTTAGTTTAAAATGAATTTTTGAGATGACTGCTTATCCTCATGGAGATAAATGATAGCTAGAATTATGAAGAAGTTTCAGGAAATATTTGCGTTTAGTTTAACAATCTTATACATCTGAGGTGCTGTAGTTCTATGAAATTTTAGATTAATTAGAACTTTGAGAGATGAAATAGGAATGTATTGAACTGTATTTCATTCACACAAAGAATATTTTGAAAAGAAGCTCAGTTCTGAGAAAAACTCAAGCTTTAACAGTAGGGAGAAATTTCATGATCACATCCTCATATTCTAATATACCTGAAAATCAGTCCAATTTTGGATAAAAATGTGTTATATAATAACTGCTACTGTTTTAATGCCAAATATAATTCTTCATTAATATTTCATCATATAAGCACTCATACACTCTGAAATATGAACAAAAACAGATTAACACTTAATACGACCTTGAGCTGATAAAACCTCTGTTTCTGTGATAAATGCAGTTTGCATTTAGAGTGTGACTGCACATTCAGTTGTCAGTAAAATAGTTTTATGAAAGTTCAAATGAAAAAAAAAAAGGCATCATCTTGAAGATCTGCTTAATATTTAATTTATAGTAGGTATAAGATACATAGCTGGCACAATTTTATACGTAAGTCATTCATCATCCATATAAAAGCACTGTTGGCTATTCATGTAACTATCAACATAAGAGGACATATTCAAGGTGAATTGGAAAATCTCTCTAGTCATACTAGTTTATACACTGTAGACGCTTCTTTCAGGAACTGACAGGCCTAATGAAGAGTGAGCCATTTAAGTATATTCATCAATTCATTTTCCAAGGTATTCAAGGGCATGAAATTGAGCTAGGAAAATGCAAAGGCCATGAATTTTCTTATAGAAAAGTATGTACTCTTTGCTGAACATCCTTATGTATCTTTTGGAGAGAAGGAAGGGAAAGAAGAATTTAATAAAATTATGTAGAATGTATTTTGTACGGTTTTTAATATCAGTATCCACTCAGGCAGGTGTGACACCACTTCTCATTACAACCTTAATAACTTCTTTAGTGGAATACAAAGGTATTTAACACTGCTTTTAAAGAAAGACAGGCTTACAAGAATCATTTTAACATATCCGTTTAGCTCTGCAACACAACGCATAGCCTGAAAAAAACAAAGCTATTAACTCACCTTTTGAATTGTTTGGGAAATAATTCTGTTGATTGTTCATATATCAGGTGGGTAACTAAAAGACTTGTGACTTCAATAACAAAGGAATATTTTCCTTCTGTTTTGGTACAGCCTTATCTCTTTACCAGGAAAAAAAAAAAAAAAAAAAAAGAAAAAAAGGAGGTATTCCAAATTATCTCTCAGGGTTGTGAAAGAAGGAGCTTTGCTATTTTATTGTGTGGCTTTAATTCTCACTAAGGGGTCTACGGTGGGAAACAGCAGTCTCCCAAGCTGCCATTCTCAGTATCTTTCGGCCCAGAAGGGAATTTCTTTTCAGAACAAAGAAAAGGAGCTAAGTGGGTTTGTACTATCCAGCCATCAATTCCCAGTGGAAACCAGAGAACAAGGGAAGTATACCTTCCTTTTGCATGAACAGCCCGGGAGATGGGGGAGAGTTTTAAGGAGAGTTGAAACTATGACCCTGTTCATTTCATTGCTTTTGCAAGTACCCTTCCTGGTGTAATGAACTGTAGGATATTCCTTTTGAATAGGAATAAAAGTGGTTTCTTCAGAGTTGGAAAGTAAGTAAATTCAGGACATTAGATGGTCTGCAACTTTATTTGACACCTTGTTTATAAAATGCTTCAACAAATTACTTTCCATAAGATGCTATTTTCTGCAGCTCAAAACTTAATCTTTGAATCAAGTATCTATTAATATTGAACATCTCAACCAAGGTATCTAAAAGTCAAATTGAATATCTACAAACATATGCAAACGCAGGGCCTAGTTATTTATTTATGGTTTTGTGACTGAAATAGATGGTTCCTTCTCTATCAGGCATACTGAGAAGTATTTTACTTCACAGGAATTCTAATTGTGTCTTTCAGCACAAAGACAGCAAAAGTGGATTTAGAAGCTGGAAATCTGAAGGCTACCCTGCAGAGAGATATTTTTAGTTTACAGAAATCCTTGGACCCAGTTAGTTTAAAAATAAACACCTACAAGAAGCTCATTGAATTCACTAGAAAAATAACTACATAAAATCCCTTCATCCCAGCATAACCAGTTCCATGTCAAGTTAACCTAGTTTTATATAACAGTGTAAAATATGAGTTGTTCCAGTGTTTATTTATCCTTGCAAGGCACAGGGAAGAAAAAAAAAATTACTTCTTTTACCTTTCAATCTTAGATATACCAGGAAAATCTCTCTCTCTAAAATTAACATATTGAATTAATGATTTGGTTGCTTTCAGGAAAAAAAACCCAAAAAACCCCAAACAAACAACAAAAAAACCAACAACAAACTTTAATCAAACCAAAACAAAAAAATCCCAACTCTACCAAATCCACTTTCTGTGGAAAACTTTCTTAGTGTCCTATTATCCCTATGGTTTTTTCCTACACATTAAATATCTTGGTATAGAAATTGTACAACTCCATTACAAATTGGTATAAAATAACTACTGCATGTTACAGAATATCATAAATATTTTGTGCTTTATAAGTAGCTCGATTCTTAAAATGCTTAGTTTCATTTCTTATACATTGAATGTATCTGTTCCACTCATAACGAGCATTCAGAAGCCACTAAAATCTGAATTGCATTCATACAGAGAAATAAATGACATTACAGAAACTGGTCAATGAAAATTGGTTTATAAACAAAGCATAATGGGCTGAAAATATTTTCTTTAAATGCAAATAGATTTTACATAAATTCAGAGTAGGAAATCACTGTAAGAGACACGTAGTCCAGTAAAATGTGCTAAACTTAAAATAGGGGCTAAATATATTATAAAGCATACAGGAGAACACTGATCTTATATAATTTCATCAACAACTGACTCAGGGCCACTTTTAAATTTTTTTTTTTTTGGTCACTTAATCCTCTCTTATGAATTACTGTAACTACACAAATAGACACAAACACACTTCTATGCTAAATTCAAAAGATAATGACAAGATAAATGCACTTATTTAAGGAAGGGTAAAGTTGAGTTTTTAGGTTTCCTTACTTATACAGTGAACAAAACTGACAAAGTCCAAGAAATAAATAGGACATTAATGTTTTATTACTTTATTTGCAGTTTCAGAATGTTAATGAAAGTACTATTTACTATTGTCTACTTAAATATTGATTTAAATAAGAAATGTTAATATCACCTGAGGCTTTTTTATCTGGCAATGCTAATATAGATATCAGTGAAAAAATTGTTTTAATATTTTATTCAACCAAATTTTATTATAATATGCATTAAAATAACTGAATTGTTTTCCCTAAAGAAGGTCAAATACAGAAAAATCTGTTTCAACATTTTCAGAATACAGTTGACCATTTCTAAAAGGCATTTAATTTCAGATAGTTTTTGTTTAATTTGAAATGTAAGACTTTTGGGGGGGGTTATTGTTTTTAATGCAAAATCAGTATTTTTTCCAGTCCTAGTACATTCTTCAAGCATTTCCTTAATCTCTGTTGTACCGAAATGAACATTTGAATCCTGTGAAATAAAGAGAAATTACCATCCTCATTTTATAAGTGGAAAACTGATGCATAGATTGATTGCAGCCAAATACTCCCATTAATTCTAGATATTTGGAATGAGACTACGAGTAGCTAATTTCCCATAGGATTTAAGAGTGCATATCCCCTTATATATTCCAGCACAGCTTTCTTTCTCTGGGCTGCAAATGTGTGCATTCAGCATGTCTTAACACAGGCATCCAAAACTTGAGAAAAATGCAATTAATGGCTATTTGTAAAATGTCTGGTTTAAGTGAACTGCCTATCGTGCAATAAGAACTTCATATCAGATGCAAAGGTAATATCCAATATTCCAAGTCAGATTTCAACTGTCTTCATAAAGATATCCCCTTTTTTTCTCCCTGATAATCCCATTCCTACAAATCTACAGATGGTCCAGTTCTTTTTGTGGCTGACAATCTGCTGCTGAGCACAGCACCAAAACATTTGATGGTAACCTTCTCAAAATTTCTCAACTATCAAAATCCTATAACTTACACAATTTACCAGCTCTTCAGACTTCTCACTACGCAGTGTTATATAGAACATGATGTTTTACTTTATTTTTTTTTTACAAACACATGGATTCCCTTTCTTCCTATAGCCATATTAATCCATTCTATAATTACAGAAGCTGAAAAAAAAAAAAAAAAAAGAGTCAACTGAGTTTTCATATATCTAAAAGGAAATTGAAAGGGCATGGGGTCTTTTTGTATGTTCACTGGTCATCCTGATGGTATGTATAACGAATAAAATTATAGAAAGAGACAGGCAAAATTTTTTTCCAGACTCCCAAATCCAAGCCTGGACTGTGAGCCTATGGGCTGACCTGGTGAAAGATGAGCCCCTATCTGGGCTGTGGAGATGGAGAGACATTCCTCTTACAGTGCAATGCTGCTTCTTGCTGACTGCTGTAAATTCTAGCTCTAACTGAAGAGGGGTGTCAAGAACAGAAATGTGTTGTCTTATCAGCAGAACCTAAACATAAGGGACAAAACCAGTTGGGTGAATGTGATATAAAATCTTCAATATTTGCTTAGCATTTATAAGAAAAATAAAATTTATTCCTTGCCATTGGATAATGTCCCTTAGCAGACATCTTCAAAAGTTTTTTTTTATTAAATTATAGGGAAATGATCTCTTGGATGAAATATTTTCAATATACTGAAAAAGGAAATACAGACATCTTTGAAACTGTAATTGTAAAGACTTAGCAGGGTTAATGACAGAAGACTTAAACGATATATGACGTGTCACCATGGCAGCTATCATTTCTCAAAAGCAGTTTTAAAGAATGAAATCTGCTGTTAAATTGCATGAACTTGTCACACACAATCACTTTAAAACACAGCTTGCATGTGAATTTGACATTAGAATGACTTTGAAATGTATAGGCCAAAAAGAAACAGATATATCCATTAAACGAAACAGGTACAGCCAAATTCTTTATACTGCAAATGTGTGGAAAAACACCCACCAGTGCTGTACAGTCACTGCTTCTTTGAAGCTAATAAAATAAATATAATAAAACTTACCATGTTGCTTTATAAAGCCTCACTGAGGTGTTTGACACTCATAAGAATTAGTGGTTGGATTTAGGGAACATGAAGAACTATTGAAAGAAAAATTCTGCCAAGTATTAGAAGAGTACAAAAATATCTTGGTATGGCTGACTATGCATAACCAAGTTTTGCCATGATTGCTATCTCCTAATTAATTATTATAATATACACAGATGAGGTATATTGGGATTTTTCACAAGATCTCAGTATATGTAACCTCAAACAGATAATTGATTGATTTCTTCCTGGAGAATGAATACAAAGTAGAAGTTATTCAGGTCTTCATTAATCTCTGGGATCTAGTCATATCAGCCATATGCAAGACCTAAACTAAACCTCTTCTGTAAGTAAATGTCAGCTCGTATGGCATCCCATAAAAACACGTGGATAAATCACAGGTTTTGACCAACTACTGAAGTATACTGGAGGCTGTGAAGTCAGTTTGCCTTAGCCGAATAGAGCAAAGGCATTGACATAGACTTTGCAAGACACTGTCTTTTCTCATTAAATAGAACGATGATAGTGTCAAGATGGAGATTTGAAGTTCATCCTCTTTCTGATTTGGTAGTCTTCTACTGAAACCAGGTGACCAATCTGGAAAGCCTGAAAATACAAGTGTTTTTCTATAAAAGCCAAGATGTTCTGTACAAATCACAGTCCAGGGAAGTTGTAATGATTTTCCTTCTCTACTCATTAGCTAAAAATCCTTTTCTGTGGCACAGACCCCATGTGAAATCCTTTATTTCATACATAAGTGCTGGTTATATACAATCACTTATCCATGCATGTTCTGAGGCAGAACACACCTATGTGCAGCAAAGCACCTTTGCAGCCAGTCCACACTCAGCTGAGCTGTTTGCTCCCTCCATGCTCACCTGAGGAGGTCTCTTCTTCCCAGATCAGGTTTTAAGATGTGGGAGGCTTTGGGCACACCCCTCCTTGCAGACAGGTATGCACAGAACTGATTTGCAGGTGAGCTCAGAGAGCCAGATTTAGTGCTAGTTCCTTCCTCACTACATTTTAAGGCATAATCACCCTGCAACCTGGTACTCAATGAACAAAACCTTTTCTTTTATCCCCACATCCAGGGCTTGGGAAGCAGGAAAAGCCTGCACAAATTTCAGAAAGACCCCTTACACTTTTCTATTCTAAAAATTTCAGATTCAAACTGTCTTAATAGTCACACATATACTTACAATTATATTTATACTTATATTAATGAATGTGCATACTAGTATATATACTTGTATATTATTTATACATATTACATTCAGTTTAGGTAATTAAAGGCCTCTGATATCAAAGAAGCCTTGAATGTTAATGTTTTCCAGAGTCAGTGGGTTTCCTTTATAGAATTGTTGTTTAAATCTACATAGGAAATAATTGAATTGCATGGCTAGTATCTCTGTATAGATAGAGAAGCTGTAACCCCTGCCTGCACAATTATAATGACGTCTGATGGTTTTAATTGGGCTTATCCATTTGCATCAAAATTTACCTAGATTTCCTGAGGCCTTTTTCCCAGTTTGATCTATTATAATATCTTAATTTTCAAGAGCATTGCTCCTTGCTTAAAATTCACATCTATCAACACCAATAGGCACTTTGAGCCACTTTTTAAATTCCTTTCATTTATCTTCAATAAACCATGTAGGTAGATGTAGAGGAATGAAGCTGGGTTAATTAGCATTGATAATACACAGCTGTGGCTGGCTTCAGGAGTATTGGGTTGGCTGATGTAGATAAGGTGCAGCTGTGGCTGGTTCTGTTAAGAGGTTGGGCAGCCAAGGAAGAGAGAGAAGAGAGAGTGTGGGCCCTGGGTGAAGCAGACGAGGAGAAGGCAGCAGAGGGGCTGGCATGAAGAGTATGTTGGTATGAGGTGGTAAAAAGACCTTGTTGCAGTCAGCTAGTATGGAAAGTGGTGTGACAGGTAGACACAGACACACACAAAAGTCTTCTTCAAATATAGCCATCTCTCCTCCACAAATGAACATATTAAATAAAGCTTCCAGTCACCTAAACTGAATCTGAATAATTGAGGACTTTGTTTAGTCTTAGCAATAATCTTCTCCTTAGTTGAAATTTTTTCCTGGCTCCATGAATACAGAAAGTCACAAAAGCCAAAATGACATGTACAACCAACTTAGAGAGCTGCAGAGCTCATCCTCATGTATTCCATGACTCAAGAATTACAGTTGAGGAATGAGCACAACAGACCAGAAGCTTCCTAAAACTTGAACTGTCAAATCATCAAATCCCAAAGCCCAGCTGTCTTTGGAAAAAATGGAGTTTTCAAGTATCTACAATTTCACAAACACTGGGAAATCTTCTATCTTCTGTTTTGGTGGTTTGTTTTTTATTTATTTATTTATTTATTTATTTGACATTGCCCTTTCATAAAAGAGTAGTGAGATCAAAAAGCTGTTCAATTCATAATTAGGTAATCTGACCCTGGAAGGTCTCCTGGCTGTCCAGAGTTCTTGTATGCATCATTTTCCTCTTCTAACTACTCTACAACTGGTTCTGTGTTGCATTCTTAGTGTTGACTGGAGCTCTGCTAAAAGAGAAGCAAAAAGACTAAAGTCCTAATTAACACATCTTCAGGATGGATTCACTACTCATCTTGACTTTGATGCTTCTTAGATAGAGAATTAAAAAAAAAACAAAAAGAAAAAAACCAAAAAAAAAAAAAAAAAAAAGACAAAAGCCATCTGATGCTTTCATCTCCAGGGCAGCATGCTAAAGAATCTTATTCATATCCAGCTGCTGCTACCACTCTCCTGTACCTTACATCTGCTACTGGTGGATCCTCTCTCTCACCAGAAGCAGAGTGGTACATGCCACACAGCCCACCAATTCTTCTGCTGCTCTGATCTGTTTGTTTAGATAAGTGTTTGCAGTTATTCCTAAACCAAAATCCTAAAATAAAAGAAATTTTCTGGAAATACATTCCTGTGTGGCTCTGAAATACAAAGGTCTTAGTTCCTCCATATTAGGAAAAAAGCACTTCTCTTGCTGCCTTTTATCAGAATTCTGTTTAAAAAAAATCTTCTACATGTTATTAAGCCAGCCTCTCTTCTGTGAGGCTCCAACAGTGATGGGTTTATTTTATTGCTTGGCCCAGCCACGGTGACCTGGCCAGGGCTATAATGATGATTTCAGGGAGCCTGGGAGCACAAGCCATCAAACTGCAGCCCTCTCCCCTCTGACACTTTCACTTTTCTTCATCCTACTGTTCTCCAGATAAACAGCCTGTATTGATTTTCTCCTTATTTGTCAGTTTTTGCTACATCTATATGGAAATTTAGTATTTCATAAAGTCAGAGCACCATAGAATAGTTAAGTTTTGAAGGCTGCTCTGGAGGTCCTCTAGTCCCACCTAGTCAGCTAGAGCAGATTTCTCAGGGATGATCCAATCAAGTTGTGAATATCTCCAAGGATGTAGGCCCCACAACCACTCTGTGAAACCTGTTCCAGTGCTGACCACCCTTACAGTAGAAGTGTTTTCTTATGCTTGATTGGAATTTCCTAAATTTCCGTTTGTGTCCATTGACTCTTGTCTTGTTACTAAGCACCACTGAGCAGTCTGGATTCATCTTCTTGAAACCTCATGATAGCATTTAAATACATTGGTAAGATCTCCTCTTAGCCTTTTCCTCTCTAAGCAGAACAGTCCTACCTTTATCAGGCTCTCCTCCTATGAAAAACGCCCCAGTCCCCTGACATTTTTTTTTTTTTTCCTTTTGCTGGACTCATTCTGTACATTCATGCCTGTCTTGTACTGGGGACCCACACACTGGACCCAGCACCCCAGGTGTGTCTCACCAGGGTTGAGCAGAGGGGTAGGATCACCTTCTTCAACCTGGTGACAACTCTCTTCCTTGTGTCACCCAGGAGACTGTTGGGATTTTTGCTGCAAGGATGCACTGCTGCCTCATGTTCAGCTTGGTGTACAGCAGGACTGCCAGATTATCTTCTGCAAAGCTTTTTTTACAGACAGTAAGACCCCAGCATGTATGGACATATGGAGTTATTCCTTCTCAGCTGCAGGACTTGGCATATTCCTTTGATGAACTTTCTGAGATCCCTGCTTGACCATTTCTCCAGGTTAGCAAAGTCCCTCCGAATGGTGATGCAACCAATTCTCATACCATTATGTAGGCATTCTCAGCCTTGTATGATGTTACTGAAATAGTTGCTTCGACACTGCTGTCCCTGCAAGATCATACTCTGCAAAGGTTCTCTGCACTTCTCACATAATTCCTCTTTGGACCTATGAGATTCAGCATTCCCTCATGGTGCTATCTACGGCTTTTTGGTAGATTGTTATTCAGTTGTTATTCAACATAAACATGATTAGCAGTTTTTCCTGTCCTCAGCACTCTAAACACCCTCTTCAGTTATATTAACTTCAGGCCAAAGCCTAGTCAACAGAGTAGTCATTTGCAGTCCTAACATTACTCTTCTCCAAAAATGCACACAACGGGTTTCCAAATCCCATCATTTATGTACTGAAGTTGAAGGTAGTGTTACACAGTATTTTAAACCTTTATATATTTAATCAACTCACAGTAACAGAAGGAAGAACAGTTCTGATTTCAGTATTGAAGTTTCCCATGCTATTAAATCTAAAAAACCCCAAACTAAAAAAAAGAATGAAATTATGACAATACAGAGGACATTCTGTTCTGTTTTGTTCTGCCCTGTTCTATTCAAAGCCATCTCACAGAATACCAAATGAAGTGTACTCAAAGGATTGATAATATATGTAAATTATTGTGGAGTGCATTGTTTTTATTTTAACGGAGTATCATTTATTTTCTAAACACAATCTTGTTATTGATTAAATGTAGAATTTATTTTCCTCTTTTAAATTTAAATTCTTTCAGAAAAAAACCCCAAACATAACATATAAGAAAACATATTGGATTTTTTTTTAAATGTATCTTAAGACATTTGTCCCTTCTAGAAGCAACCCACTACCAGCAGTATATAGAGAATGACTTGAATACCAATTACATACCATTTCCTACAAAGTAACATGCTGCAGGTAGATCAACATTCAGATCACAGGATCTGCAATGTAAATGAGAAAGAAAATTAAAGTGAGCCATGATTAGCAAGTTATCAGGGTTTTAAGATATCTTTTCCAATTTTGAAATTTTTAATTATTTTATTTCTATATTTATTCATTTTACCCCCTGAGTCAGGAAACTCTGCTTCAAAGGACCAGACCTTTGGATAGAGAAATGGGTTAAAAAATGTTATGAATTTACATCCACGGTGGTTTTAAGTACATGATATGTTACACGGCCGGACCAAATGCGTATTTAGTCATTGTCAACATCCCTAATATCTCCGAGAAAATCAGCTCCAAGACACCTTTCACTATTCTGATGCTTTTTAGTACTTTGTTAATTTTCTCTGACAAGGCACATTCGTAACTACCTATGTCTTAACCAAACCAATCCTATCATAGCTGTAAGGGAATATGAACTATAAAGTACCATTCACGGAGCTGGAGAATGAACAGCTACAAGATAATTACTCAGGAGCCTGGTCATTATGGCAATGGGTGTGAGATGTCTGGATTCAGTTCCCTCTTTTGAATAATATCTATCTGTTTATGTACAACTGAACCAGAATTATTTTGAGACAAATATATCTGAGACATTCTTGTTCAAGAATGCATTTCTTAGTCTAATCACAGAAACAGTATCAACAGGTTATGTAAACTTTTCACAGAAAATCACATGCAGTTCAATAGATAAATAAACAATATACTGTTATAAAGAAATATAAAATAGCTTTATGTCTCTGAAATCATAGATCTAATTATGAAAAAGACCTACTATTAACAGAAACATATATTCATACCTAGTTGCACAGAAAGGATGGAAAGAGGAAAGCCTGTTCTTTGACGCAAGAGAAGTTTAAGAGGTTTCTGTAACAACTAAAGAGTATTTTTTAAAAAAATATTCTAGGCTTCTCAGAATATTCATATCCATACTCAACCATCTGGAAAATATAATATAAGAAAAATCAATCAGTTGACTACTGCTATATGTGTGGGTTAGTTGTGTCAAATAGGACCACGCATTTCTAATGCCATGAAAAGAGAAAGCTTCAAAAGTTGTTAGAAATGAACAGATATTCTTTTTTCCCCTATAGCTTACTGTGCCATAACAGGTATAACAGATTTCACATTTATTTAGATATTTGTTACTTGAGATTTTTCATTGTTTTGAGAAGAGCAATAATTTGTAAGAATTTAGGACATTCAGAAAAACAGCTTATCTTACTTTTCAGTTCCCAGCCCAAAGTAAAAAAAAAACCCAAACAAACAAAACCACAAAAAACATATCTTCTGAGTATTTAATTAATATTTTGTAATCAAATATATGAATTCACAAATGAAATTAGTTCTTTTAATTCTTTTTCCATTGCTTAAGGTTTGTCCTAACATGATATTCAGGACACATCATCATTAAAATGCAACAGCTAACTGCATAGGAGTAACATATAGTTTAAAGAAAAAAAAAAAAAAAAAAGAAGAAAAAGCAGCTGGTGGTTTTGGAGTTCTATTGAATGGAAGTTTTTTGAAAAATTGTATTCTTTTTACAACAAAAAGTCTACAAAGTTCCATTTGTAAAAACAAAAGACACTTTCCCATTTTCTTTTTCATCAAAAGAAAAAACATAAAAAGAAATAGTATCTAGTATGAAACACAAGCTTGGGAAATCTGAGACTGAGTTTACACACTCAACTGTGGAAACAATGTGTTCCCTGATAAGGGAACACTGGGTGGTTTATCAGCTGTTGTTGTTATTATTATTATCATAATCATCTTTATCATTATTTTATTCTTTACATCTTTGACTGATGTAGATGACTGACATATCTGGGTAAGAAGTAAAAAATGGGAAATATTCCTTGTTCCCAATCTATTCCTGATGTTACTCAGGAGTTATGTTACGCAAAACCTATGAATATACACCAATATATGAGTAAGCTAAATACATGAACTAAATTTATGGTCGGCCTCTTCAACTTATCTAGTTTTTTTACAGTACAGGAAACACCCTTCATAGCTTTGAAATTCAGCTCCTTTTAGGCAACAATAGTCACCAGCATAAAACATTTGAGGCATATATATTTGATAATCCTTATTAATGATTATTCCCATATTTCTATTTGATAGACACCAAAGTATGACCTAGTTGTTACAAAGTGATTATACATTAATTCTGTTCATAAACAGAAGTAATAAGAACAATACAGAAGTGCAAGAACTGTTTCTTATCAAAACTGTCAATACAAACTGTTAAGCCTCAAAGAATGCTTAAAATTAAGGAATGGTATACATAAATGACATTGATGTGTGATGGATGGGATTGATGTCAGTGTTAAATACAAGGCTTTTGGAATATACTGTTAATCAGAATATGAGCAAGTGGATTAGAATAGCTGGGAATGAGACGACAGAGGATGCATCAGCAATGAGTGAGGGACCACTCCTTGTAATGTGGGTCTGCTTGCAAAAACTTATAGAATCATGGTCATAGAATTATGTTGGAAGTGACCATTAAGATCATGAAGTCCAACCATATCCCTAGCATTGCCAGCTCCACCACTAAATCATGTCCCTGAGCCCCACATCTACATGTCTTTTAAGTACCTCCAGGGATGGCGATTCAGCCACTTTCCTGGGCAGCCTGTTTCAATGCTTAACAACATGTTCAGTGAAGAAATTGTTCTTAAAATCTGATTGAAACCTCCCATGCTGCAATTTGGAGCCCTTTCCTCTTGTCCTATTGCTTGTTACTTGGGAGAAGAGACTGATACCCACCTCCCTACAACTCCTTTGGGGCAATTGTAGACAGCAATAAAGTCTCCTCTGAGCCTCCTCTTCTCCAGGTTGAACAACTCCAGTTCCCTCAGCTGCTCCTCAGAAGGCTTGTTGTCTAGACCCTTCACCAGCTTTGTTGCCCTGCTCTGAACACACTCCAGCACCTCAATATCTTTCTTGTAGTGAGGGGCCCCAAACTGAACAGAGTATTTGAGGCACAGCCTCACTAGTGCCAAGTACAGGGGGACAATCACTTCCTAGTCCTGCTGGCCATGCTGTTTTCGATAAAGGCAGAATGCTGTTGGCCTCCTTGTCCACGTGGGCACACTGCTGGCTCACATTCAGCTGGCTGTCAACCAGCACCCCAAGTCCTTTTTTCACCAGGCAGCTCTCCAGCAACTCTTCCCCAAGCCTGTAGCGTTGCATGAGGTTGCTGTGACCCAAGTGCAGGACCTGGTGCTGAGCCTTGTTGAACCTCATACAACTGGCCTCAGCCCATCAGTCCAGCCTGTCCAGATCCCTCTGTAGAACCTTTGTATGCTCAAGCAGATCAACACTCCTGTCCAACTTGGTGTCATCTTCAAACTTACTGAAGGTGCACTTGATCCCCTCATCCAGATCATTGATAAAGATACTAAACAGAACTGGCCCCAATACTGAACCCTGGGGAACACCACTGGTGACCAGCCGCCAACTGGATGTATCTCCATTCACCACAACTCTTTGGTCCTGGCCATCTGGCAAGTTTTTTACCTGGCAAAGTGTATGGCTGTGCAGGTCATGACCAGCCCGTTCCTATAGAAGAATGCTGTGGTAAATGGTATCAAAGGCTTTACTGAAGTCCAGGTAAACAACACCTCCAGCCTTTCCGTCATGAACTGAGTGAGTCACATTGTCATAGAAGGAGATAAGGTTCGTAAATATTGTTTATTAATTTGACTTGATTGTATTTGACTTTTTGTATTTAATACATTTATTTTTTTCTTTCATTTTACCCCTCTGTTGATTTCTTATGCCTAAAATACACATCAGTTTCATACCTTTCTTCTCACTTTTCAGATGCATCAGTTGGCTGAAAATTTATTTAGGAGCACTAGTTTTCCATGATATTCACTGTTGACTATTTCTTGTGAGCAATGTTGTAACATACTTTCACTATCTGTGTGTGCACTTCTGTGACAACCGATCAAGCTGTTAAGGAGCGATGGAAGACCAGTGTGTGAATTTCTGATGACAGCAGCTGATAATTCATTCCCTTTGATTACCCTTTTTTTTCTCCATCTGATCTCCAGCTGGAATGTTTGCTCAAAGATTTAAGGTCTCAAAGACTGTGGCAACATCATATCACATTTTCCTCTGAATAGCTCAACCCAACCCTCTTTCTTGGTTACTGACACCAGCTTGACAAGCCTTAATGGAAAAAGAGGATGTCCATAACATTGTGCATTTGTCACAAGGACCTCTTGTACTACTAGATTACTAGGAAGCTGGTAGCAAAATACTTGCTTGAAAATAATTTTTCATATACAAAAATGTACTAGTAATTAAGGTGGATTACTCAATTACTAGTTCCCAATTAACTACTTTAAAGCAAAATTTGAGGCACATGTTTTGTAGGAAGTAACACACTACTGTTAATACTCCAAATCCACATCAGCAGGCTTCTTAACTCAGAAATACAACAAAAATTAAGAAAAGGAGAAAAGTTGTATAATTCACAGTTTTATTTTATTTTATTTCATTTCATTTTCTGTAATATAGATTAGGTACTAGATCCACTAGTTCATCCATATAATGTCATTCCTCCTGTGGACATTTACATATTTTAAAGGGTTCTAACTTACTAAAAAAGGAAAAATAAAGCCTTTAATCCATTCAGACAGTGAAAAATTGTGACAATAACCAAGGAAACAAGTTTAGACTATATCAGTCCTTTTAGAACCATAAAATAATGAAAACTCGTTTCTTGAAAGTTGGTCATATCTGGCTCTAAATTCACTGTTATATACCTTTGCATAAAAATCCATTTAAGGGGTAACCTTCAACTCTTTATACTCAGTTCTTCATCTGTAGAAAGATGTGCAGACAAAGATTCAGTCAAGACCAAAAAAACCCAGCCTATGCTAATACCAGCAAAATATTCAATACACGAGTATAACTTAATATCATATTTAGCTAGTTCTGCAGAACTTTAGATGTTTCTTCTAACAACTCTGTTTGGCTTTGATGTTTTACTTTATTCACTTGGACCAAATTAGAGAAAAATCCTATTTAAGAAGACAGAAAAAGGTAATGTACAGTCTCACTTCAGTGGTTGGAAGATAATGAATGATTTATAAGGTTACATTAACAAATCTAAAAACAATAGTTACTCTAGATGGAAATAGACATCGATCTTGCAATAAATTTTCAAGAAAAACAGTCAAGCTCAAGTTGGTCTTAGCAATTACTGTCATTTTTTTCTACAGATGGTTGTTAACAAAAAAGATCAATACTTTCAGATCAGACAACATTACAAATATATGTACATCTGAAAAACAGAAGTAAGCAAAATTCAGTTATTGCTTTTAATGTTAGAGTCACTTAATTATTAAAAATTTCTTATACTCTTCAATTTTAATGGGATTAATTTTCTCAGTGGTAACCAATATATAATTAAAATATAACTACTTAAAGGTAGTTCCAAGATCAATTCAGACTTTATACATTTCACATTGCATGGAAATAGATGATAGGTGGTATATCCATTGACAACTAGGATCGATATCTAATTAACTACAACACATTCCAGCAATTCAGCATAGATTAGAACCTGAAGCATTTCTTTCTGAGGAAATCCCAAGGGTAGATTCAATAACGTCCTGAAAATTACTTGTGTTAGTAATTTGCATGCTTGTTTTATAAAGATTCTCCTTTGTTTACCCTGGTAACATTTTTATTAGTTTTCCTTGAGGTCTCTTTTCTGAAAGTTACACTTAACCTTATAACAATCACAAATGGTTTCTCTGAAATCGGTATATTAAAATACATCTACTTTGTGTACAACTACGTATAAATTGTACAGAGTAGTCAACAAAGTTTGGGTCTTGAACACTGACTTTCTGGCATAAAAAGAAAAATAAATTGCTGAAAAGAAAATCATCCATACAACAATACAGCAACAACTAAGCAGAACTCGGTGCAGACAAACCACTGACATATTTCCAACTTCTCAGGAGAGATTTTAAGCTTGTGCTGCATAGTTTTCCAAGCTGAAGGCAGGTCGTTTAAAATCAGCTTATGGATTGCTTCAAAAAATACAGGTCCAGCAGTGACATTAGTATAGAAATAGCCTGAAACAGGACTTTCTAGGTATATGCCACAATGAACATAAAGCCTTAGTGTATTGATCGTGAAAGTCTTTTTTATTATAATACTGCTTTATTTTACCTATTTTTATTGAAGATGAATGTCACTGTATATTTTCTTCTGATCTTTTTACAGTTGAGTGTCATCAATGAAATTATATCCTTAATACATTGATATATAAATACACTTTAAAAAAAAATGAATAGTTTATTTCAACAACTAGAATAATCTGTAATTTTTGTGAGAATTTTTTGATAAATTTTGGAAAATATCCATTTCTTTGGAAAAAAAATATTCAGAATGCCTGCTCAAAATTTCTAAATTTTTAGTTCAAAACCTGATACAACACTTCCTTATCATGGAGGTTCTTGTCAGTTTTACTCTTTTTCTGTCAGGTATTGCAAGAAGCCGTGGTTCGACATTGATCCTACAGCCAAACTGTCTTTATGGCCAGTAGGCAGGGAGAGGGAAAGAATTTGGGTAGCCATCCCCTAGGAATGTTCCAGGAGACTTTGGAAAACCTCCCATATACATAGATAGAAAAACCCCACAAAGTTAGAGAAAAAAAATTTCTTAAAATGAATTAATTAATGCTGTTCTTCCCTTCAAACTGCTGTCTTTGAGAACAAACAAACAATCAAGGAGAAAACTATTTCTAATTAAATGAGGTCAATCTTTTTCTGAACAACAGTAAAAAAAACCAAACAAACAAACACAAAAACCCCAAGCAAAATAAGAAAAGATAGGATTTTTTTTACTGGACACCATCTGGAACTCTTAAGAAAGAAATTCCAATTTCAGCAGAAGTGGCAAATACCACACTTCTCTCTTTCAGTGTTCCCTTCTTTTATTTGTGTGATTTCTCATCTGGTATTGTATTATGCTAAAAAATAAAGTCTGCTTCTGTTATTATGAGTTTAGATTAAATGAACACCGGAATATTTTTAAAAAATAAAATGAATGCTTAATGCCAGAATATTGCTTCTTTCTAAGAGTTCTCAAACTATGCATAATTGTGGACATAAATTATTTTCCCCTGTTCAGTACTGTGTTCCTGTCATTCCTAGCTGTATGAAAATCCCATAATTTGTCTTCTTGTTATGAGCTTTGTGGATGTAAATCTGTACTTTTTTTATAGAACTGAAAAGTCTTCTTTCACAATAAGTTAATTTCATGAAAAAGAAGTGTAAATAAAATAGCCCCTTCCTGCACTGTGTTATCTCATCTAAAAAATATTCATCCCCTGATTGCTTAGAATTGAAGTAATCTACTGGGTCAATGCAATTAGGATGATTGTGTAGTCATACCTTAGAACAGCCAGTAACATGAATTCAATGCATACTGGTTTGAAAAACTTAAATCAAACCAAAACAAACAAACACACCCCCCAAAAAAACCCCACCCAAACCCCAAAGAAATACAATTTATATTTCTGATGCAGATTCTATGTAGGACTCAAACTAGAACAACTGCAGCTTGTTCTAAGTCTTTCCTTTGTATTTAAAATATAAGTGTGGAAAAAACAAATCCCCTGAAATGTTTATTTGAAGTTACATGAAACTTGTATTTCAGTTATATGACAGGTACATCACAGGAAAAACTGAAAAAATGTGAGCTAGTTTTCATCTATTATATGTTCTTAAATTACTTTTTCAGTTTGAAGTTTCATCATTATACTTTCCATTTTCACAGAAGTCACTCTTTCCTGAAGATACTATAAACCAAACTTTGTTGTTCCTAGGAACAGCATAATTTTTTTAAATCTCTTAATTACATAGCACGCATACATACATACAACACACACGTAAGTATATGAATAAAATTAGATAAATATAATAAATCTGATTTTGTTCTTAAAGGGATAGGATAATTTTTACCCAAGCTATACCAGAAATTTATCCTGGCTCCATGATCAGTAATGCTCTCACTAATTTCATTCATCAATGTTTTGATGCATATCAAGTTGGTATAAAAGTTGCATTTTGTAAGATTAAATGTGGGCTTAGGTCTAAGATTCCTAACCGTGATGCATAGTCTTTTCCTAATTCTGATCAGATACCTATTTTCTTGCACGTAAAAAAAACAAATTGGCAACAGAAGGGCAATTTGTAAAACCCTATCTATAGACTCTCAAAGCAGATGCAATGGACCTTCTGAAATCCAAGTGAAAATAATTAATTATGCTTTAGATAGCTTCACTCAGTCTTCTACACACTGCTAAAAAGGTCTTTTTAGATCCTAAAATTGTTTGGGCCTACAGATGTGTTAACTGGAGACAGTAACCCTGTGCTCCCTTTATAAGCAATGGAGAGAAGTATACACTCCAGTAGCACATTCAAGAGTACGTTTCAACCATTAGCCTTAGAAAGTGATAAATTTTCACTTAAACTTGCCTGTTCTTTTTTCTGGAACTAGAATTCTAGCTTAAGATTTAGCAGCTGTGTTACAAGCATATAAAGTGAGGGGAGGGTAAAGTTAAAAAAAAATCTAAATTTTAGGATGATCAACACTAGAAATAAATGAAATATTATTAGAAAATTACAAATAAAGTAATTGATAATAATAAACCCTCAACAACCAAACCTTTCTTTTCCCATTAGTATGTACATAAAAGATATGTCACACAGACATTTCCTTTGAAAATATCACTTTTTCTAAGTAACACAATACCAAAAAAAAAAGTCTACAAGAACCTGAAGATGGTAAATACAAATTAATTTAATTGAAAGGCAATTAACTGAAAGTTGTATCCCTACTTTGATTTACATAATATTTAGTCTTAGCTGCGAATATAGACACTGACTGCTCTCCCTGCAGCCCTCCTGTAACTCCAGTCTCTCTAGCAGAATTTAACCATGCATATGGTTCTGTTGTTTGTTGATCTCTGTTCCCACAGAGTGGGAAGACTTGAATTCTGATGTTTAAATTGTGCTTGGAAGTGATGACAAAACACTTTTTGGAATTCTTGTTTTCTCACCATGTAGATTCATTGAAATTAGATCTATTTTAGTTTTCCTTGTTTCTGTGATCTCAAATTTGTGCTCACAGAGAGCCAGATGGTGGAGACTAGTGACATCAGACTTTAAACTTTGCTCTTCAGCCTTGGCTTACTTCACTCCTAAATACACAGGAAAGGCTAACATGAGAACCTACTATTCTACTTCCCATAGCTTTCTGTGACTTCATAGTGTAATAATTCCCAGGAGTCAGACTCATGCCAGTTCAGGGTTTTTTTTTGTACTGCTTGCATGTGATAAATTGAACATGACTTACTGGAGTATGCTGCCAATAACATCTAATTTTCTATAAGAGGTCCACAAAGCCCAGCATGGAAGAACTGGGATCAAGCTAATAGAATTCCATATAAAATAGACTTCACATTTTTTCAGTGGTTTTTATCAATAGAGACATCCTGGTTTATGTACCTTCTTATGGCTCACACATACACACACAAAATAAAATCAAGAGCTCTGGTTTTAGGTACTATCTAGGCTGAGTTCAGTTATGCCTCAGGGGTACTGATTTGCTGGGAAGGGTAAGTAGCAATATCAATGCTCTCTTTTCCTTGAATCCCATCTGGATTTGGGAAAATGTAATCCTTTGCCAAGGCTTCACAGGAGCTTTGCCAATGCAAAGTGCCCCAGAGATGCAGTGAATATGCTCATCTTCTACATGTTGGCTACATGCTGTCCTGAACAGCTCTGCCGTCTTTCTGGGCAGCAAAACCAGGACGTAACCCTTCTGGGGAAATCAGGATGGCAAATTGCTTGAACATCTATAACCAAAATCTTCTTCATGTACTTTCTGTCATTATGGCCCTTAGGCTTGAATAATTCTGGTTTCCATTAGTAGAAATTATCTAATGACCCATGCACGTTACTTTTATCTATTTCTGTATAACATATTCCCAGTAATGGATTTTAGGCCCAGATTTATTTATTTTTCTTACTCAGAAACCAGTTAGTTTCGAAATTAATAAATAACCACATGAATTTTAGCATTGTCAAAGTTTTACTGTAGGTCAATTGGCTACTATTTAATAGGTCTGAGGCATACATTTAGTTGGAAACTGGAGCTCTTTTTATGAACTGGAATAATAGATTCCATGTGGATTTTATCTCTCAGAGTGCATGCTTCAGCTAAAAATTCTGAAAGAATTACCTCTATAAGGGGAAAATGCCTAAGGGAATTCTGTACAAATAAACAAACCAGTCATCACTGCTACACCTTTTTTATGCATGATGCATAATGTTTTTCAGAAAGTCACACCTATTGAATGGATAGGGTTGTCTATGAGGTGTAATGATACTCTCAAATTTTGTTCCACTACCAGATAATCATTCTAGTACTCTGTGATGAGGAATTATAACTAGTATGAGTGTCTCTCTTCAACTTGGAATACAGATCTTCATCAAGTTTTCCTCCTTATGCTTTTCTTATTTCCCCTCATGGGCAGAAAAATATACAGCCTCAGTTTAACTTCTTACTACCTCAAGACTAATCTCAGTGTTCCCTGGGAACTCAAACTTGGATCCCGAGATAATTTGTGTGGTAAAAAATGGAAAAACTGTGTTTGTTGTTTGGTTTGGGTTTGTTTTGTTTTGTTTTGTTTTTCTTGGGGTAGGGGGGGAGGGCAGGGGACACGTGGGGTACTGAAGTTGAAACATTTTGTTTTTTTCAGAAAAATCATAATGAAGTTTTACTGTTCTCCATAAACTGGATTATTACAGGATCATTTTATTTATTTCCATAAACTGCCTTTTCTCAAGCAACTAAGAGCAGCTTCCGATTGAAACTGTTCCTCTACACTTTTTTCCCCTTTTCATCTTTTTTTTTTCCCTTTCTTTTTTTTCCTTCTTTTTTTTTTCCTTTTTTTTTTTTCTGGCTAGTCTCATTTGGACATACAAAGATTCAGGGTAATAGTCTCAAAACACAAACAGTTATGACAACCCATTTTAATTAACTCTGTATTAGAAAAAGTCAGAATCTAAATTTTAGTATGGATAGCTAGACGAGTTCAGTAAACTAGCCCAAAACCAGTTTCAATAAACACAAGAATAACTGCTCTTGCCCTCTGGCTCTTTCAGTGTTCCAGAATAACTTTTCCATCTAGTACAAAACTGGGCACTCAAAGGATCACAAAGGCCATCTATTCTTTGCAAGCAATGTAAATACAGGCAATATATATATTTTTTTTAAGGCACATAATTTCAGCCAGCAGATTTTAAAACTTTGAGTAAATCTAAACCAAGATTCCCACCCCCCACCCCCATGTTTTTATTTTCTTTAACAGTTAAGTTTTCTTTGAAAAGATGGAAGGTCACTACTATATGGAAGGTCACTACTATATGCAAGAAGGAGGTAGGTTATACTATTGATATAATTAATTGTTGATATTATTAATTCATGAATTGGCATCTCATCATTTTCAGAAGATTAGATGGATTTTTAAAATTCTTCTTAAAGTCAGTTTTTGCTATTTAATCAGGTGGAAGGTATAAACAGTCTGCAAGTCTGTTAGAAAATACATATATGAAAGCTATAGCCAAGGCAGGTGAAGGTTCAAGTGTCCTGATGGATAAATGAAATGGGCCTTATTGGCTCGAATTTAAGCATCTACACATGCAGCGCTAACAGTTCAGTGAAAGACAAATAGTTGTTTGATGTGTTTTGTTTTGGTTTTTTTCCCCTTCCCCCACCCAGGAACAAAGACTGTTGCCCTGTGGTAAGGACAATACTTTCAATGTTGCAAGTGAGGTGTGGGAAAGCTTGAGCAAAAATGAGGCTTGAGGAAGCCTCAGGTATCTCTGTAGAACTTTAGGCACATCAATAGGCTCTTAGTTGGGAATTATAAAGATAACATTAATATAGCATTGTTCAACTTCTGTGTCCTAGATGATGCAAAATATCTGGCACTACTAATGGTCATTCTGGAAGGTATGAAAACTTGAAATCTTATGTCAGACAGTGAGCTAGTTTGAGGTTCAATCAACTAATTTTAAGAGTAAGCCTAGCCTATAAATATCCCAGTAGTGGATCTTAAAATTAGCATAAAACTATTTGGAATTGTCTGCACAAAATTATATAGCAATTGGAGCGCTCTCTGTATCATGCTTGAACCTTAATTTTAATCTCAACAATAACCTTAGATTATTTCCAATATGGGAAGTGTTGAAGACTTTGAACACAATGCATGTGTTATATGTGTACTTAGATATACACATTGTGCCAGCTGCGTCAGCTCTAGGAACTCTCATGTTATCAGAACAATATATCAAAATTTGCCTGAGTTCAGAAGTCCAATTCACTGCTTTAAATTATAGTCCAATCATCTAAACTTCTTAGTAAATTTGCATAAGCATCCCTTGAATTCTTAGAAAGTCATAGAAAAAGAAAAATGAGTAGTAAGTACTGATCTTACTTGCTCCTCTGGTAGTGCATGATAGGGTTTTAATGACATAGTAAGGGAGAAAACTCAATTGTCTGTGTGGTTGAATAGTTTCAGCACTGCCTTTCATTACCATTTTTTCTTCCCATTTGCTGTTTTCAGTTAGGGTGAATTCACCCTTCCATATGGCTGGCACAAGATGTCATTTACCTCATTAATTGCACTTCTATACCTTTTATCTTGAGAAGAATGCTACTTTGTAAGCAGACAGAGGATAAATTGTCTTTTGACAGAGATATCTGAGAATCGATCTTAGACTTCATTCACTACCCTTCAGTGTAAGGAGTGCACAGGATGACTTGCTAAGTATTTCTGGGATTAAATGTGAAGTAAAATCCTTTGACAGTCTTCAGTTCTGATGTACAAAAGGTGTAGGGACTCTAGTACATGTACGGAGCTGCACTAAGTTTTCCTGAAATAATAAAGTGCATACATCTATTATTTATTTTTCTGACTAACACTGTACTTTAGCTGACAACTTTTCCAATTAGCTAATATTCAACTAAGTGCTGCAGTAAGATATTTGATCTGTTCTGTGTATGTGCACATGTGCCTCTTTTGATATTAACAAAAACTGTAAGATACTGAAATAGGAAAAAGACAGGTAGAGAAAAACAAGGGAAATTGTCATTTAAGTTTCCTAATTGCTGAAAACAGAGTAAAAACACAAAAGAAGGGAATTGCAATGCAGGCAAAAAGACTGTAGAAGGCTTATATGTGTTAATACAGAGGATGCAAAGCAAAGTCAGCATCAAAGTATCAAAAACATTAAAAAAACAAACCCAATCAAACCAAACCTCAGAGAAGTCCTAAAATGAGCATAGGAAAAAATAGCTAAAAATGAAATTATTTTTGAAAATTTGGATTCATATAAAGACAGGCAGAACTTATTTAAAATCCACTCATTATGAACTTTCTCATCTAACGTATGTGCAAAGGACCACTGCCTTCCAGAAACGATCATTTAACATAGATCCACAGAGACTATCCTGCATAATATAGGCAGTAGGAGAGCTGAAACATGTATCAGAGGACTATCCTTTGTCCTGGCGCTGTGTTGCAGCAAGATGTGTTGAAAACAGAAATCCATCTTGCTCTACTGACATTTACTTGCTATTCAACGTGAGCATAACCACTTTTCTCCAAGAAAAAAAACACACAGAAAACTAAAAGAAAAAGAAGAAAAAGTTTGTTGTCTTGAAACTCAGTGATTTCTTTTCTGTAGAGCAGCTGCTCAGACAAATGCAGTAGTTAAATAGTGTGATGTGTAATCAGACTGTTCTGATCACTCTGTTCTCCTGCTTCAGGTGTGCACAGTGACAGCTGGGGGGGTGGGGGGCAGAAAGAAAAGAAAAGAAAACAAGTTTCCCTGTATCTTTTTTCTGGAGGTTCTACATCTGGCAGGTTGCAGGCTAGGTGTTTCATTAGGGGCTAGAAATCCCCAAAATCCCTAAGTGATGTTGTTGGGGGAGCACTCCATCCCTCATGTCACACCATACCAGGTTTTTATGACTGTGTTCAGAGCCTACCCAGTGTGAAGAATTGAATGGTATTGAATCTCATGCTGGTACATCTGAGCAGGGTTGTAATGGGGGAAATATTTCTGTGAGTGCTTTAGCAGACAGTCACTGTGTAAACTTAATAAACTACAGTACTGATAGCTGTGGCTGCTGTTCTCAAGCATGTTTATAAGAATGCACATGTATAGGGTGGTGGAAGAGGAGTGCCCTAACAGTCAGTTGGATTAGCTACATACAGATAACAGCTACACTTTGATATGTCAATTATCTAATTAAGAACTGTAAATGTCATTACTATGACTTCCACTTTGACAGTAGTGTCCAAGATTGGACAGTGTAGGAAAGCACATAACATCTAGTTCATGATTTTTTTATTTTTTTTTTTTAATTCTGACTTCCTATTTTCTGCCTTCTAAATTATGCTTAGCATAATTTAGGGAACCCTACCTACTTCTGTCTTAAATCATTGCCCTTGATAACACCACTCCTCATGACCCACACCTTTTCCTTAATGTCCACAGTGGATCTTTAAGAAATCAATATTAATTTCATTTTCAGCTCCTACTTTTCTAAACTCGCTTTGAAAAGAACTAGATGGAAATTTAACCTGGAAATCAAATGTATCTCTGTATTTCTCATAAACTGCCAGCAATCCTTTCTGGCAGCAACCCTTATCCTAGCCTGCTGAATTTGCACTGTACAAGAGGGGAAAAAAACCCCCTAGCTCTTCAGTCTATGTGTCTTTATATTACAATTTTAGGATACTTCTGAGATTTTGCCAAGCTCTTCTGGGTTTTACCAGATCTTTGAACAGCCCTTGCTGTTCAGTTACAACTGTTCCCAAGAATAAGCCCATCCTGAAATCCATCACAGCCTTACTCTAATACTAATCTTATCTGTCTGGGCAGGAGCTCAAACACTTGGCAAAATAAATTCTTTCTCTCAAACTGCCACCAGCAGACTAGTCTGATTCTTCAGCAAGTATATATTCCATGGTTACAATTGTTGCTTGGACTAGAGGGAAGAACCCACTTATTGTCTTTCAAAATATAGTAGCTCCTGGTAGTCTTATTTGTCACCAAGCTGACATGAGTCAGAGGTAAGATGTGCCCTCATTTTAGCTTACAGTATTTCTAGAATCAGCCATAAATCTTTCTTTTCATCCACAACTTTCCTAAATCTTAAGCCTATTTCAACATTGTCTCAACTCCTAAGGACAGTCAAGCAAATCCAGAAATTACTAAAATTAAGCCACTCGTGCCAGTCAATTACAATTCTTAATTTAGTTCTCTATAACTTGCAGGCTGCAGCCCAGTTTCTGCCTTTCATGATCCTAAACCATAGCACTAGCCCTGTTTTAAGAATATCTCAATCATTCTATCTTTTTGTCATCATAACTAATTTTCTTTCTCTAGCACTGAATATGATCTATGAATGAATTTAACTACTTAACCCATAATTTCTGGTATAATATCCCCAATAATAAACCTATCCAACCAAGACCCCATGAATCCTTGGTTAACTTTGAGGTATTAGGTTACTCAAGAAAGCCCATTACTGAAGAAACCTCATTTAAAGAGTTGTATAGTTAGGATCCACTAGTAGTCTAGATCTTAATCTCTCTCTTCCCAATCCTAAATGTAAATTTAGGTTGAGAATAGCACACTGATTCTGATTATACTCTCTTAAACATACAAAAATATATATTTTCCAGCATCAGTCACTATCTTCATTGTCTGGGTCTCATACTATCATGAACTATCTAGTGTATGAATCTCAAGATTCACAGACACTTGAGTCTTAAACTCCTCCTATCCTTATACACACTTTCAGCACAACAGAGCTATGAAAAATAGGTAATAACTATCCTTTAAAAGCCAGAGGCATTAGCAGCCCTGTCAACAAATTATTCTTGTTCAAACCCTTAAGATCTTGCAAGATGCAGCGAGAAACCTACATGATAAGGCAATAATCCTAGCATTTCAGTTTGTTCACCAGCTTTCTATGTTTCTAATTTACTTACCTCGACAAGTCCCTATGCAAGCATAAATTTTCTTTTTTGACAAAATTTTCTATGCTAACACAACAGATTATGCTGGAACCACCAAAAGGCTGCCATTCTGAGATGAAGGGAAAATTAAGCTTGCATTGAATAGACAAATCATGGTATTTTGTAACATTTGAATAATTACAATAAAATTCACTTAGT